>NC_135577.1:106868500-107205000 GCF_965152235.1 Eretmochelys imbricata
AGGGGAGAGATGTTTGCATTTAAAGAGGGTTTTTTAAAAGATTCTTCCCCCTATCTAGTATTTATTCTTCAGCATAACGCTTTTATTTTTTGAAGGATGGAGCCTTGCATTTTAATACCATACATTTTCAATTAAGTGCACTAAGATCCATGGATATAACTATTACTTAAACTGTAAGTAATGGTTACATGTAAAAATTAGGAAACATATTGTGCTTTAGATAAATTACATTCAAATTACTTCTTATTATAAATGGGATAGAAAATGGATTTTTAGCTCTAGCTGGCCAAAGAGGCAACATTTGTATCTACTTCATTTGTTTAAATATATTTCAAGCCAGATTGAAATCCATATTGCCTGACGTTAATTGAGTACTTGAAGCATCAGTGTACTCAAGTTTCATAAACCACTGATGAGCAAGTTTTTACAGGCTCGATTTTAAAAATATACCATCCCTTTTATATGAAAATCATATTCTGTTTATGGAATAATTCTTAAAACGCATTAAATGGTATAAAGCTTAATAATGAAATTAATGTACATATAACATTTGTACTGTTGAGCTGATGTCTTGTTTGCTTAGAAAATTATATTTTCCCCACTTGATTTGTTTTCTAAAAAGATCTTTCTACACCATATTCTAAGCAAACATTTTTTACTTCTCAATAGAGAGAACTAGTATCAGGAAATAATCAGCTATAATATTGACGTTTTCCCATACAGTCTGTCTGCGTACTTCAGTGTGGATGTGATATTCCAGTCCTGGGCCCATCTTGAGCAGAGACTATCAATCATACCAAATTAGCTAGTAGTTTACTAGCTTTGTGGCACTGACAAATAATTATCCAGTCGTTTCACTAGTGATCTATAGGAAGTCAGGTCTGACCTAAGTTCAGAGGTGAAAGGCCAGGGCATTAACCCATCTTTTCATAACCAGATAATTCTTCTGACAAAAACAGAGAATTGAAAATCATTTATTGGACTAGAAAGCACTACATTAAAGTTAACATTCTGGCCTTAGTAACACTTGAAAGCAAAGAATTTGAAGGCCATGATTTTTGCCCCAAGCCTCATTAAATTTTCTAGCATAAAATAAATAAATTTTTAAAAAACAAACTAATCTCTCAGTCAAACAGCTTTTACTGGCTGAACTGAACTGAATGTCCCATGGCTTTCTGCACGTCATGTTCTATCTGAGGAGACTGACTATAGTTAGGCTAAAGCATTATGAAGTATCATCTGCACTGTGTCGTTGGTTTATTGGACCAATAAAAGGTATTACCTCACCCACCTTGTCTCTCTAATAACCTGGGACCAACACAGCTACAACACCACTACATACAAGTTCTCCTATATGGCTTTTAACAGTACTAACATAATTGTCCGGATGTCATACAATGAACATCAGATAATTTGTACACTTGATTTTTTTTCTAGATTCTCCATGCTGTAATTTCTGAGGAGGGAATGGTGGCTTTGCACTGTACAAACCTTTTGCTGTTTTCTTATTGTATTTACTGAATTTTATTTAAAATCTGTAATGATAAAATTATGTTTAATAATAAAAGCCCTTCTCTGAGGGAAAGCAGCATATGTCGAATACCCAAGCCCTCTGAGAGGAAATCTGCATGATTGGATTCTTTGATGCCGAATTGTACCATTATTCTTTGATGCCTCATTAGCAGCTCCATTGGGGGTTCAAGAGTTAGGAGGAGCGACTTTTTCTGTTTATTATTTGACTACAGGCATTCCTATTTATTGTTTGTATTACAGTAGCTCCCAGACGAAGGACGAGTCCAGTGGTTTGAGTGCTAGCTTAGGGCTTGGAAGAGCTACATTCAAGTCCCTGCTTTGTCACAGACTTCCCATGTGACCTTGGGTAAGTCACTTAGCCTGCCTGTCCATTCTCATGGGAGTGTTGTCAGGATAAATATATGAAAGACTGAGATGCTCAGATAATATAGTGAAGGGGACCCTGTAAATACCTTAGATGGAGGCCCCCAACCAAGATCAGCATTCAGCAGTTTAGTAAGAGAAGCTCACAATATAAACAAGACAGACAAAGGCAGTATTATCAAAGATTAACATAACAGAGGGAGTAAGTGCATAGGGTATCTCTCATTGCTAAAAACAAGAAAGCTCCTCTCCCCCATTGGGATAGCAGTGCTCCCACACAGCTTTCCCTCTTCAGTTAGTGTTTCAACCTATGCTAACAACTGAGTATTACTCCCATTTCACAGATAGGGAACTAGGCACAGAGCAGGTCCAGATTAAAGCACCCATGGGCCCAAGGAAACCCCTCCATGGCTCTTCCCCCCCACCCCCATGAGTTGGAATTTTCCAGCCACCTGCGTGAGCCATTTTTTGGGTTGGTGGAGGAGCCACTACCACTTCTCATTAGTGAAGCTGTGCATTCCCCTCCCAGCCCCAGAACTACTTGTTTTCAGGCAGGCTGCACTTTGCACAGGGTCCCTGCTGACACCTCCCAGCAAAGCTGTAACAGGAGTGGTGACGTTGAGCCCCTGAGCGCTTTACTGGCATGCTGGCATCTCAGAGCAGTGGATTTCAGAGTTAACCCGTTCAGATGAATGGGGACAGTCACAGCTGAGAACTATTGTTTCAGGCCGTCTGTAGACTCAGGACGGCACCCTGCAGCAAGTTATGCTTGGGATGTGTTTTCAAGCTTTTTCTTCACCATGGTGGGATGTAAAAACACATATACACCCCACACGTAGATTCTGAAGTCACCATATGTCTCCAGGAGCAGAGCCCTGTGCACAATAGTACCACGTACTGCCAATTCCTTAAACTGGCCCTGGCAAAGAGAGATTGAGTAACTTGCCCAAAATCGCACAGGAAGCTTGTGGAATTGAACTGAGATCTCCTGAGTCCTAGGCTATTGCCTCAGCCAGAATGCCATTCTTCCCCTCTCCTTAATGTAGGACAGATAGAGCTAATCAAACATTTTTTTGCCTAAAAATCTCTCTAACAATCAAAAATTTGGTTTAATTTTTTGACTAAAGTATTCTACACAAAACACATGTTCATTTTCTCTAAAATGTTTAATGGGAACTAATTTGGATTTTTCAAGTGGTTCTAACAAATTGAAATGCCAATTTCCCTGTGCAGTGGGACCTGCTAGGGTGATCTTAGAGGCACAGCTGCAGAGGCTGTCTTCTTCCCTGGCTCTAGTATCACTGTGATATGTGATCAGTGATAGCGCTGAATTTGCTGGTCCCCCATGTTTCAGAGTAACAGCCATGTTAGTCTGTCTTTGCAAAAAGAAAAGGAGTACTTGTGGCACCTTAGAGACTAACCAATTTATTTGAGCATGAGCTTTCGTGAGCTACAGCTCACTTCATCGGATACATACCGTGGAAACTGCAGTAGACATTATATACACACAGAGACCATGAAACAATACCTCCTCCCACCCCACTGTCCTGCTGGTAATAGCTTATCTAAAGTGATCATCAAGTTGGGCCATTTCCAGCACAAATCCAGGTTTTCTCACCCTCCGCCCCCCCCACACAAACTCACTCTCCTGCTGGTAATAGCCCATCCAAAGTGACCACTCTCTTCACAGTGTGTATGATAATCAAGGTGGGCCATTTCCAGCACAAATCCAGGTTCTCTCACTCCCTCACCCCCCTCCAAAAACCACACACACAAACTCACTCTCCTGCTGGTAACAGCTTATCAAAAGTGACCACTCTCCCTACAATGTGCATGATAATCAAGGTGGGCCATTTCCAGCACAAATCCAGGTTTTCTCACCCCCCCCATCCCCATACACACACAAACTCACTCTCCTGCTGGTAATAGCTTATCTAAAGTGATCATTAATCAATTAATATTAGTGAGTAATCAACCTTGATTATCATACACATTGTGAAGAGAGTGGTCACTTTGGATGGGCTCATGCTCAAATAAATTGGTTAGTCTCTAAGGTGCCACAAGTACTCCTTCTCTTTCTGGTCCCCCATGTACTTAGCTTTCATATGGGACTTTTCAAACGTTTCCTGAGGAAGGGAGTTCTCATTATCATTTTACAAATGGGGAAGTTGAGGCACAGAGCAGTGATGGGGCTACCCCAACATCACACTGCAGTGGCAGGGCTGGGATTAGAAGGCATCGAGGAAACCGATTTATCCTAGTCCATGGGATCTTGAATCTGATCCCAATCAACATTTTTCAGCACTCTGTCCTGCGGGGAAAATCCATATGCAGTGCTCTCCAAAGCCAGTAAATCACTGCATGACATCTCCTTTACAGGCAATTCTGGCTGCAAGGGAGGGCTTTCTACTTCTGCGCTCCCCTGCACGTGTGGTCCATGTTCCATCCATAGACTAGTCCCATATGTGGAGTTAGGTCTGTGTATGTGTGCTGCTGTGACAAGGGGCCATATTTCAATCAGCAAATGCAGACCTCACTTCTTTGTTCTTCGCTTTCTTGAGTACAGTTGGAACATGAGCCTATCTGGCAAAAACTGACTCTGTGACACACACGTGTGAGTGCGTCGGGGCGGGGGGGGGGTTAAATAATTGGTCTATAGGGATAGTCCAATACGAGGTGGATGATCTCATTCGAAAACAAACTCACCCTAATCATAGTCCCCCAATATTGAGTGGGAGACCCCCTTGCACGGTGGTAATGCTGCAAGGTGAGAATGGACAGTGAACTAGACATGAAGCTGCAATGCAAGAGGGCAGCAAATTTTGGTCTTTGTGTACAGAGGGATCATATCACAGAGCTGGGAACTAAGAATACTTATATATATGAGCCTGATATGGACACATCTCTTTGGTTCCGGGCACAGCATTGCACCAAAGATACTGGGAAATTGGTGAAAATTCAAAAAAGAAGAAAAGTAACTGGGAAGCTGGAGGAATTTGATTTCTGAGGAGAGATGAAAAGAGCCAAATATACTTTGATTGAATGACTTAAAGGGCTGACCAAATGTGGTTTTAAAATAGTTTCGAGGGGAGTATCTGTATGAATGTAGCAGGCCGAAAATGCTCCTTTGGGGCTTTACTACCATCCCTTTTGGAAATCCCCTGGGGTGGCACAAATGTGTTGTGCAAGCTTCAGAAATCCCTTTCTTGAACATGAAAACATGTCAGTGCCATCTCTCCACACTGCAGCTGAGATAAGAGAATTTATCATCTGCTTATCTCACAGCCACCCTACAGACTCATGGGAAGAGCTGTACTCTGTTACTATTGCAATGGCTCAAACTTCATAAGAACTCGTGTATTCTCTTTAAAATTGCCAATAATATGAACTCCGTGATACAATCAAGGTCAATTTCAGTATCCTAATGCCTTGAAACTGATGCTTGTGGGTATAGAAATCTGTTAGCCTGGTCACAGCAGTGCATAAAGTCAACTATTAGTATTACATGCAAGCTGGTCTTTGCATATGGACATATTTGCATTAGGGGACAATTAAATCATATCAGTTTAGACCAGGGACCTTCCTAAGGAGATAGCCTTTAAAGCTATCATGCCACTATGTTTTTTAAACATCAGGTTAATTGAGGACTGCTGTATACTTAATAGGGGGGGCCTCTGGGACAAGACTACAAGGACTCTTTGTTGTTCAGCAGTCCATTAGGCAGTAACTGCAGTGCTGAAATGGTCATATAAATCCCAGGAGATGCAATCATTAATGGGACACTAAGCTCCAATTAAGGACATGGCCCAAAAGACCAAGGTGAAAAACATGGTCCTTAGCACCTATCCCAGAGGATCTTTCTAATCCAGTTGCTTGATTTCAGCTTCAGAAACACACCTGCAAACAACAAAATATTTACTCTGGAAAATCCTATTCCTTGTTGTCCAAAATGTAAATAGGAAAACAAATCACACCCAAGCTATTGAGGGGGTAAAAAACAACTTGTTCTCCTTTTAAATTAATTTTATCCTCTTCCAAAAACACCAACAAAAAACCTCCTGAGTGCCTTAGCGGCATTTCCCAGTTCCTTTCCACATATTTAAGAGTGAGGATTTCATATGCACATGTTGTCCACTCCCTCCAAACCTGAGATTAAGGTTGTATAATGCTAAATTATGCAGTGGAGAACTGCCATCATCCCACCTTTATGTTCTCAGGATGCAAAAGCCTTTTTACTATGAACCCCTTAATGTTATGACCCTATTCTTTCTATTCAGAGTTTCATGACTCAAAGGTTTACCCAGTGCTGTTTAATACACTGAACTATTGTGATATTTGTTTTCTAAATCATCTAGCAGCTAAATAAATTATTTTTGGTTGTATAATGGCAAAAGTTCTGCTGTTCTCCATCAAGCTAAAATTAAATAGACATCCCTGGAAGTTCTAGGAGCTTAACATCTCAGAAAACTGGGTGTTAAATGTCTCAAGCTGGGCACCCAAACTTTGTGGAGACTTTTGGAAATTCTAACTTTTAACTTTGAAGAGACTGGGATTCTAGGAGATAAATTGGCAAATGATTTGCTACAGCATTTAAATATGCTCTATTCTCCTTCTTTGCTTGTGATATAATACTTTCTATCATGCTCTCAGATATAACCTCACTGTCTCCCAACTACATAACCCTCAGGGCAGACAGTGAATTCCAGTGTGTCATATTAATATTATGTTTAGTGAGGAGGCACCAGAAAAAGAAAATTAATTTCACTCATTGACAAGTTTGTCAATTTACTGATATTGACTTTTTGATGCCTATAGTGCACATGGCAAAGTTCATATGCCACAAAATACGTAATTATTATTAGTTCAATATATATATTGGCTCTAAAAGAGGGCTGTTTAATTTTTGAATAAAATGACATTCCTTAAGTGTATAAAAATGCAAAATTATGTAAGTGGCTTTCATTATTACTTTCAAAACAATATCATTTTACTTGTCTTTAGTGGTGGTTTTCAACCAGTGAGTTATTCCTAAGCAGTAGAAGCTAGCAGGATGTTGGATCAATCTGAAAATGCAATTTCTTGTCTTGACAAAGTTAAATGGAAGAAAAGCTGGCTAAGCCACCCTTAACAAACTTGGCCTTGATCTTGCGATCGGATACATGTAGATGGACCCTTGTGTGAAGCTAGGACTCTGGCCCTGGGTCCACTAACATGGATCTGATTGCAGGATCAGGGCCCTTGAATAAAATTTTTTGCTCATAGCTAGTGTTAAACTCTCTGCAATCTTCATCTTTAATGCAGTGGTATTAAATAAACAAGCAGGCCACTGTTTAAAAAACAGACTCATTCACACAGTGCCGACTCAAAATAGTGTTAGAGATGGGCCTAGAAATCTGTGTTGTGTTTTGTTTTGTTTTCAGGTTTTGCTGTGCCCTGCTTTATCAAAAATGCTGAAGTTTGTGGTTTGGCTAAAAGGTTCTGATTTTGGTCTTTCTTTACATAGCACACAGTGCAATAAAAGTCCACATTTGGATTCATTCCTTGAGTTTCTTGCTTTTTAAATGCAATACTCTCATATTCCCACCTGAGGTCATTAGCCACAAGGTAGGTTTAAAAAAAACAAACAAGCATTTACCTCCATCCTTCAATTGTGCAAAAAATCTCATCAAATCCTCATTACTGTTTAGGCTAATTATTTTGATATCTAGCATGTTACCTTGTTAAATAATTCTCAGTTCTACAGAATGTAATGTTGACTTGTTTACAACTTGCAGATAAAGCCCTTATACTGAGGGCAGCCTGTGATGCTTGGTAAGGAAAGCATATCTTTCTGATGAGGTTTAATCACTGTGAACTTTAACGTACAACACAGATAGCAGCAGCTGAATTATTTTCTTTGGAACCCTATTGTTTTAAAGTCAGTAATATGCACAGCCACATCTCGGACAGACAGTAATATATAGAAGAAGAGTCCATTAAAGAAGTGGATTCTAAATATCAAAGACTAAACAAGAAGTTTTTTCCAACATGAAATATTTAACTGAATTGATAAACATAGGCACATACAATTAGGTGCTGATTAGAGCTGTTCACAAAACAGAATTTTTATCCTAGAGTAAAAGTGGGAGAGCGTCTCCTGCCGACAAAGTGCTGTCTACACCGGTGCTTTTTGTCAGTATAATTTTTGTCGGTTGGGGTGTGTTTTTCACACCCCTGACCAACAAAAGTTTTATGGACAAAAGTGCAGTGTAGACATAGCCTTAGTTTTTCCATTTTACTTTTGGAGAAACTGAAATAGAGAGGTGAAGTGAATTGTGTAGAGAGTGTCAGCACTAGGATCAGAACTGGAGTTTCTGCTCTTGGTCCTTTGCTCAGGTGTTTCTTTTCCAAGCAAGCTGAAAGAATAAAACCCTAAATTTTAACCTCAGTAATGGTAAAATATTTTGTGTCTGATCTGTAAGGGTGTATTCCATCCAGGAAACCATTTCATCAATGTCTACAGGCATTGGATTGGGCCCCAAGTCAAGTTTTATTAACTATTTACCTCGGTTTCCCCATCTGGAAAATGGGGCTAATAACATCTACCTCTCAGGGTTATTGTGAGAATTAATTAGTTAAATATTTGCACAGAGCCTTGCATGTGTTAAACACTATATAAGCACTAAGTACTAGTATTCACTAGCTATGCATTCTTCAGTGATGTAAGCTCAGAATATGTAACACATTGGTTCAGAGTCTTTTCATATGGATGTCTACTAATCTGTCCTTAAATATTGTATGACAACCTTTTAGAGTGACAAAAGACTATATTTTGTGCTCCTTTTCTGCACTAACAACAAAATAAAATGAAAAGACTGAACTGTGGTGAAATTCTATGTTACCCCAGCCATAAATAAAAGTAGACTTTGGCCATAATGTCTAGAATATGCTTTAAAAATGTTAATTTTATTATCAAGATCTGTGCTCCATTGTGCTAAGTACTGTATTAACACAAGGGCATAGTCCTCATCCTGGACAGCTTTTCAGTCTCAGACCTCAATATACTGCAAGTGGCTCCTCAGAGATGGATCCATGTGCAGCCCCAATGAAGTTTGCACCAAGTAGCTTGCAGGATCGGGGCCTAAGGTGACTGACATAAGAAAGGGGAGGGGATGGAAAGGGATGCAATCAGATATAGACCACATATATATGCACAATTGTTTGATAGTAATTATAAATATTGAAAGTTAGTGCTAGCTACCCCATTTGCCTTCCAGCTATTATTACATATTGCCATAAAATAAAGAAAAATCTGGTCATCTAGCCCACTCTGACGCAATGGCATTGTGCAGTTATCAGGGAATGAAGGACTTCCTAAAAGCACATGTTCAATAGATGGTGCTTTGTCAGACGGTTTTTGTACTGTAGCAAGGATTTTTTTTTAAAAGGAGCATTAAATTAATTTTGTGCCAGTGCATATTATATATGGACAAGGGATTAGATGAAATGATTAGAATAATAGCCTAAGAAAAGATCACATCTCCCTACTGTGCTAATGTATTTGACTACATATAGCAACCCTTTTAGGCCACTGTTCACAGTGAATTGTAACAACTTCCTGCAAAGATCTAAGTTCTGCATCTTTTGAATGGCAAATTATTAGAACTAGGTCAGGTCTAAGAAGAAATAACCATTTGAAAGCCACTTTTGGTAGTTCACATTAATAAAGCTCTGCAAGTAATATATATATTCCCTGGTTCTAATTACAAACCCACAACAAAGGCATAACACATCCTATTCCATTGCCTTATATTACAGGTAAACTAGCTCCTGGCCTTAGGAAGTCTCCCAGGGATTTTCTCAAAGGCTCTTCATTAATTCTACACTTTGAACTGAGCAAAGGAAAGTACAAAATCCCGAACTAAACCAGAACATTTCACAACGTTTACATAGCAATTTTCACATGTAAACCTCAAAGAATTTTTGCAAAGGAGGGTGGTAAGTATCATCGTGACAAGATAGGGCAACTGAGACAGAGATTAAGTGCCTGATTCAGCTCCCGTTACAGTCCCACAGGAGTCTGTCTGTCCGTTGACTTCAATGGGAGTGGGATCAGGCAGTACAGGACTTGCCCCAGATTATAAAGCTGGCTAATGGCGCAGAGTCAGGACTAGCATGCAGGTCTCCTGGCTCAAAGGCCTGTTCCCTGACCACTGGACCACACTGGCTTCCTGGTATCTTTCACTTTTTAATTACCTTTCTATAGTACTGTTAATCCCCAAGGACCTGAAAGCAATGTGTAAACTATGGGACTAGTCCTGAGAGGCACTGTATATTGGCCTTGTTGGTTTTTAAAGCTCCTAAACATTTTAGGCTATGGCTACATTTTGACATCACCACCTTTTCCTTCTCCTACTGGGTATTGGTCCTTGGATGCCTCTAGCATTTAGAGATTGGGTTGCAACCTTTACGCTGCTCTGTATTACATTTTAGTTCAGAAGTGCTTTTGCTGTCATGAGCATTGGGGAGTGGGCCTCATGCTTAACATCCATCTCAGCTCACCAAGGGATTTTTATTTCAGGGTTTATTATAGTGATCTCATTTACTACTTTCTCCGCTTCCCTCCCCCACTGTCTTTCCCTTCTGTTTCTCCCGGATTGCCTTTATATGGATAAGTGTGGAGTGAGTTGTCACCCACTCTGCCTGAGCTGTACAATCTGAGTGCCTTGGTTGGGGCGTGCTTGATTAGGAAAAACTACAATTTTCAAAGGAGCCTGAGAAAATGAGAGGCTCAACTCTCATTGCATTTCAATGGGCTCTGGGTACCTAACTCCCTTAGACACCTTTGAAAATCCAAGCCAACATTATTATTGGAGCCTTCAGAAGGTCAGTCTGTGTTATATGCAATTCATACGATTTGAAAGGCTGCCTACCATATTTTGGCTCGCAGCTACAAGAGTGTCTGCTGTAACTCATTGTCCTTTGTAAAATGCCAGTGCTGTTGGAAACTTGCAGTAGCTTCCTTGTTAGAGCTATGATGAAACACAGTGTAAATGCACTGAATTCTTTGCGGGTTATGTGGAATTCTATGACTAACCGATCCAACTAACCTTTTTATAAGATTGCCTATCTCTCTGGTATCTGATCAGTGGCAAAAGACTGAGCGTATCTAAATAGTCAAATGTTTTTGTTTTAGACAAGGAGGGAATAGTGAATGGAGAGAGCAGCTGTAGCAGCAAAATGGGTAGGAAATACTTGTATATTCACTTAGACTCTCCAGCCAAACGGAAGGGTCAAACTGTATTGAGGTACAGTAAATATATATACACCAAAAAAAGATTTTTGTTTCAAAATAATCTTCATTACATGAGGATTATCATAATTGTCATTTCAATTATGACTTATTCTAGTCTTTTAAAGGGGGTATAATAGCATTCACTGTCTGAGACTGAATTACTGTCATTATGTTAAAGGTGCACTTTATCACTTAGCTTTCCTCCTTCATAAATGCTCCTAGATGCACGCCATTTTTTTTGCCATTACAAAATTTTAAAACATAACGTGACAAAGTTTTGTATCGAGACTCCTTGTCACTAAAACTGTTCAGAGCAAAGGAGTACAGAAGACAATCTACTATTGCTAATCCTGCTCTTTAGCAAAAGCAAGAGAAGATATTACGCAATTGCAAATCCCTATATTCCAGTGGAGGAGCGCACATTGTGGCCACCAAAAAGGTAATTTTGAAAAGATGTGCGCTATTATGTGATTGTTAGTAATTACAACAAGGTTTAAAAGAGGCAGAGATTGTAGTTACCAAACAATGCAAAATTATGTCAGGTAGAAATAGTTCTCCCACACAACAGCACAAACGAGGGAAGTGGTCATTCCAAACTAATGATGTGGGTAAAAATCTGGAACTCTTCTTGATAAAAATCAATGAGTGTTTGGATAACATTTGGATAACATTTTGTTCTATATTTTAAAGCATGTTATAAGCATTAGTTAATTAGACACCCAATACCTCTGGGAGGTCAATAGATGTTGGGTCCATTTTACTAATTGGAAAGTATAGGCACAGAGGGATCAATTCTGATACCTTTACACAGTATAGCACCTTACTCCAGAAGTCCCACTGACATCAGTGCGACTACACCCGGAGTAAGGTGCTATAAAACATGAATAAGGATATCAGAATCTGGCGCAGAGATATTGAGACCAATATTTTCAAAAGGGGCTAAAGTTTTCAGGTTCACAATTAGAGAATTTAAAGAGGTCTGGTTTTCAGAGGATGGGTCCTCAGTACTTTCTGAAAGGCAGGTCCCATTAAGGTATCTAGTGCTGGGCACCTAAAATACTGAGGCACTTAAAACCACTTTTGAAAATCTCATCCGAAGTGACTTGTCCAAAGGCAAAGCAGGGAATGGAACCTCTGAGTGCTGATTCTTAGTCAACATCCTCTACAGCAAACAGGGAAAGATTAAGAATGAGCTCTCAAAAATGGATCCTCTCATAAAAAACCAACCTTCCACACAAACTTCCTCGTGGCTGGATTTTACTAAAACTAGACAAGCCATTTACAACGCACACTTTGCTTCTCTACAAAAGAAAAAGGACACTAAACTTTCTAAACTACTACATGCTACAAGGGGCCACATCAATGGTTCCCTCAACCCACCTAGCAATATTGTTAACCTATCCAACTATACTCTCAGCCCAGCAGAAGCAGCTGTTCTATCCCGGGGCCTCTCCTTCTGCCCCTCCACCCCCACGAACATGATACAGTTCTGTGGTGACCTAGAATCCTATTTTCGACGTCTCCGACTCAAGGAATATTTCCAAAATACCTCTGAACAACATACTAATCCACAGAGGTCTCCCTACCAACACTACAGAAAGAAGGATTCTAGGTGGACTCCTCCTGAAGGTCGAAACAGCAGACTGGACTTCTACATAGAGTGCTTCCGCCGACGTGCACGGGCTGAAATTGTGGAAAAGCAGCATCACTTGCCCCATAACCTCAGCCATGCGGAACGCAATGCCATCCACAGCCTCAGAAACAACTCTGACATCATAATCAAAAAGGCTGACAAAGGAGGTGCTGTTGTCATCATGAATAGGTCGGAATATGAACAAGAGGCTGCTCGGCAGCTCTCCAACACGAGTTTCTACAAGCCATTACCCTATGATCCCACTGAGAGTTACCAAAAGCAACTACAGCATTTGCTCAAGAAACTTCCTGAAAAAGCACAAGATCAAATCCGCACAGACACACCCCTGGAACCCCGACCTGGGATATTCTATCTACTACCCAAGATCCATAAACCTGGAACTCCTGGGCGCCCCATCATCTCAGGCATTGGCACCCTGACAGCAGGATTGTCTGGCTATGTAGACTCCCTCCTCAGGCCCTACGCTACCAGCACTCCCAGCTACCTTCGAGACACCACTGACTTCCTGAGGAAACTTCAATCCATCGGTGATCTTCCTGATAACACCATCCTGGCCACTATGGATGTAGAAGCCCTCTACACCAACATTCCACACAAAGATGGACTACAAGCCGTCAGGAACACTATCCCCGATAATGTCACGGGAAACCTGGTGGCTGAACTTTGTGACTTTGTCCTTACCCATAACTATTTCACATTTGGGGACAATGTATACCTTCAGATCAGCGGCACTGCTATGGGTACCCGCATGGCCCCACAGTATGCCAACATTTTTATGGCTGATTTAGAACAACGCTTCCTCAGCTCTCGTCCCCTAAAGCCCCTACTCTACTTGCGCTATATTGATGACATCTTCATCATCTGGACCCATGGAAAAGAAGCCCTTGAGGAATTCCACCATGATTTCAACAATTTCCATCCCACCACCAACCTCAGCCTGGTCCAGTCCACACAAGAGATACACTTCCTGGACACTACAGTGCTAATAAACAATGGTCACATAAACACCACCCTATACCGGAAACCTACTGACCGCTATTCCTACCTGCATGCCTCCAGCTTTCACCCTGACCACACCACACGATCCATCGTCTACAGCCAAGCTCTGCGATACAACCGCATTTGCTCCAACCCCTCAGACAGAGACAAACACCTACAAGATCTCTGTCAAGCTTTCTTACAACTACAATACCCACCTGCGGAAGTAAAGAAACAGATTGATAGAGCCAGAAGAGTTCCCAGAAGTTACCTACTACAGGACAGGCCTAACAAAGAAAATAACAGAACGCCACTAGCCGTCACCTTCAGCCCCCAACTAAAACCCCTCCAACGCATTATTAAGGATCTACAACCTATCCTAAAGGATGACCCAACACTCTCACAAATCTTGGGAGACAGGCCAATCCTTGCCTACAGACAGCCCCGCAACCTGAAGCAAATACTCACCAACAACCACATACCACACAACAGAACCACTAACCCAGGAACTTATCCTTGCAACAAAGCCCGTTGCCAATTGTGCCCACATATCTATTCAGGGGACACCATCACAGGGCCTAATAACATCAGCCACACTATCAGAGGCTCGTTCACCTGCACATCCACCAATGTGATTTATGCCATCATGTGCCAGCAATGCCCCTCTGCCATGTACATTGGTCAAACTGGACAGTCTCTACGTAAAAGAATAAATGGACACAAATCAGATGTCAAGAATTATAACATTCATAAACCAGTCGGAGAACACTTCAATCTCTCTGGTCATGCAATCACAGACATGAAGGTCGCTATCTTAAAACAAAAAAACTTCAAATCCAGACTCCAGCGAGAAACTGCTGAATTGGAATTCATTTGCAAATTGGATACTATTAATTTAGGCTTAAATAGAGACTGGGAGTGGCTAAGTCATTATGCAAGGTAGCCTATTTCCTCTTGTTTTTTCCTACCCCCCCCCCCGATGTTCTGGTTTAACTTGGATTTAAACTTGGAGAGTGGCCAGTTTGGATGAGCTATTACCAGCAGGAGAGTGAGTTTGTGTGTGTATGGGGGTGGGTTTTTGGAGGGGGGTGAGGGAGTGAGAGAACCTGGATTTGTGCAGGAAATGGCCTAACTTCATTATCATGCACATTGTGTAAAGAGTTGTCACTTTGGATGGGCTATCACCAGCAGGAGAGTGAATTTGTGTGGGGGGGTGGAGGGTGAGAAAACCTGGATTTGTGCTGGAAATGGCTTTTAGATAAGCTATTACCAGCAGGACAGTGGGGTGGGAGGAGGTATTGTTTCATATTCTCTGTGTATATATAAAGTCTGCTGCAGTTTCCACGGTATGCATCTGATGAAGTGAGCTGTAGCTCACGAAAGCTCATGCTCAAATAAATTCATTAGTCTCTAAGGTGCCACAAGTACTCCTTTTCTTTTTGCGAATACAGACTAACACGGCTGTTACTCTGAAACCTGCTCTAACCTTGACAGGATTATAGAGCCATTTTTTCAAAAGCTATTCCCTAGTGATTTTGAATATCTCAGTTTTTGAGTGTCCAACTTTGAGATAAGTTAAAACGCCAGATTTTGAGGCCGTAATGAGCACCTACCTCTGAAAATGAGGCCACCATAGGGTGCTTCAGCAACAAAAATGGCTACTCACTTCTGAAAATCAAAGCCTAGATTATCCCACTCCATTCAGAGATATTTTTATTCTTGTTTATTTCCTCTCCTCCTCCTCCTCCTAAATCTCAATTACCACCATCAAGTTTTTTAAGCCTGAAAGATTAGTAAGAGGCCGCCTCATGCCAGCACCACTGCACTTTGGCCAGGCAACCAGCAGCAACTCTGATCGTGTGTGTGTTGACTTCTTCCCTTGTTTGCACATAGAGAAGTCCTTAAGAAACCTAAGGATGGGCTTAGATCTAGTTTAATCACTGATTCATGGACTGATGAGTAGATTCTGGGCTAGACAGATTTATTGCACAAAGATTTTGGAGATTCCCCTATTTCATTAATTTTTTTAATCAAAGGACCTAAATTAGAATATTGCAAGAATTAATGGGCGCTTTGAAATATTCATCTCATAAAAAGAGTTTGTGGCATAATATGAAATGTTTCTCCAGTGATCTCTTTTTTTTTTTTTAATGCTTCATAATGGGACCGTAAAAATGCCAACAGCCAAAATCAATAGTTTCCCCTTACAGAAGGCTCTCAGAAAAAGACTACAGTGGGTGTTGGGCTCACAGGTAGTCAGTTCTGTCTGAATGCAAATGAATGAAATAGAGAAATGATGTCATTGATTCGGCATTGTTTCCATCATTCCATGGTGTACCCCAGCACAACACATTTAACTCATCTAAACTTAAGCCAACTTTGCAAGGTGTGGAGTTAGTTCAGTTCAGACGAATATCTAAGGGTTGGGATGCTGAACTAATCTATCTGTACTCCCTGAAACTGAAAAAGTGGACTCATTTCACAAGAACAGACTTTCTCCTGTGTAATTTTTGACATTTTCAATTCTGGGTAGAAATTCTGTAAACGCAATCTGTTTTGTGGTATTTGGGCATTTCTGGTGCTAGTCCTAGAAGTAATGGGGGATGAGAGAGAACCTTCAAACAACCTTCTCATTTCTCTGACAATTTTGAGGCTCCAAGAGAAGATTTTATTCAAGTTCCAATAAAGGTCCAATGGTTCATGGGGATTCTTATTTAATCTAAATCAGTTCCACTATCCCCAGTCTGGAACTCTAACAGCTTTATTCAAGAATCTTGTTTTGGTGATGTAAGAATGGCCAAATCCTCTGTGTGTTTGCTTCTAACAAGTCGAATTCCACTTTAAGGGTGAAATCCTGCTCTTTTTTCTCAGTTCTTCTGTTCTTACTCAGGGAAAATACACATTGACTTAAAATAAGTAAGTACTTGGGTTCTTGACCCTAAATGTGGGCCTATGTGTAGTATGAAAATTATGGGAATGTGCGAGCACATCTGGTAATTGAAAAGATGAAAAAAGGTAATAATAAAATGCTCATTCTGAGGCAACAGTGATGAAGATAATGGATGATAGCTAAGCAAGCCATATGCACTTGGCTAACAGAATTAATCATGGACTGTACAATGCAAAACAAGAAAGAGAAGAACAATAAAACATTTAAAGACAAGAATGGATTTTAATTTTAGGAGGAGTATAAAACAATATGATAATGATGATAGCCAAGTTAGCCCTGTGCATGTATAATCCAAACAGGACACAAATTAAAGCTATAAATAATATTTAATTTGCAATACCAGTATAGTCTAAAAAGTAATATTGACTAAAAAAAATTATCAGAATGAATCAAATGAAGAACCCTACATGTCTGGAATATTCAGAAGGGTTGAGGCAAAGCTGAAAAAAATCTCTCTGATAGGAGGCAGGGGTGGGAAATTGGAATAGCATGTTGTGATTTCCCAACCTGTGTTTAACAAAGGAAACCTTTGAAAACACTTACAGAGCCACTTAGCTGGATTGGAACTAATAAGGTAGGACTTAGACTTGTGATGAACGGCACAAAATTCTTGTAAAGTAGGTTTGTAAATACTCCATCTTGAAGACATTTTGCAGTATCATCTGCCATTAAGCTTCTAGCTATGGTACCTAAGGGATCATCTTTGCTGTCTCTCACTGTCATATTTATTTGCTTTGTTTTTATAGCCTTGTATTTTAAATATACAGTTGGTGTACATTGTGCCCAACACTAAAGCATTCACTTTGTCTGCTCTGGAATTTCATGCAGCTCCCCAAAGTTGTGAGCAGGCCAGGCTAGCAAATGGATGTATTTGTCCAACGGCATTAGGGCCTGGTTGGTTCACTGAGTTTTTTCTGACTATTTCTGTGGCTTTGAGGAAGCGGGGGCTGGAGGCTTGGTTACTCTGACTCTTGAAGTTTAACATTACATATACTGTACTTAAGGACTGGTGAGATAGTCGGTTGTGCTGCTTTGGAGCCTGATGCTGTGAAATGCTACGCGCTCACAAGTCACATTAAAATCACTAGGAGTTCTGGGCGTTCAGCACATCACAAGACCGGGCCCTTTAACACAACAGCTTGAAACAAAACTTGAGAGGCCGTGTGTATATTGAAGGATAGGCTGATGCTAGCTTGATAGAGCAAACATTCCTGTGGGTTCTGTGTTGAATCAAAGTGGTGTGAATCTTGCCTTAGGCGAAGTTATCCAGTGAGTTTCAGAGTGACCTCTGTTCCCACTGTATCAAGGGTACTCTTCGGCCTTTATGGAGACTAACGAGTTCTACAGAGTAACTAGAGAATTCTCTGTTGGGAAGACAAAATGCTGAAAGCCTTTTTGTATTGGGTTGGCAAGGTTTGTTACATTGGCAATAAAAGGTGCAAAAGAAGTAATAATCACAAGTGAGTGACTATTAATTTGAACAATATTAGGTATGATTATGGCTATATTCTGAGCAGTCAGATGCATTTATAAAGGAGACTGAATGCATAAATGTAAGAACAAAGAAATCACAAAAAAGTGAAAGTGGAGAGTAATTACTGATTTGAATAAAAATAATAACAAAAAGTAATAACCCTAAATAATGGAGGGGGAAGATGACAGTCAAGTTAAATCAATGTGCTTGCATGACAGGGTAACACCATTTCAGATGTAAGAACAAGGAGGGAACACAAGTGCTTCTAAAAATATTGTTTTCTGTCTCTACAAACGGAATAATACTGTACTTAATACAATGGTGGAATATGACAGTACAAAAGGTACTTCTGTTCTGAGTGCTTTCTTTGCCTTAAAGCTTTGTCTAATCACACTGTGCACAAACATCGCCAAAAGCTACAGCTTAACAACCTGCATTTTGCAAGCATGAAGGGTCATAATAAAAATGTTATATATTCTTATCTTTTTTGGGGGGGTGGGGAGAACATTTAGCAAGATTTACATTAAATAGTGGTAGTGGTTTTTTTTTTAATGGACAAGTTTGTTGTAGTTTATCTTTTAATTTGATATGGCCAACTTACTTTTGTATTCCTAACTATTTCCTTTGCTTGCAGTAGCATCTCCTGATCATGGTAAGGGCAAAGCAGATCAGCTGGAGATAGCTCATAGTTGAACTTGGGCAATAAGCCAGCCATGTTGCCAGCAGATGTTTCATGGTATGTGGGTCACTGGGAATATTATTAGCCATTTCCCCCCTCTTCAGCACAGTCGAAACTCTCAAGCTGACAATTTGATACTTGGAGCACAACTCTTCCACCCGAAAACTATTTGTTATAAAAATATACTTAATTGTTTGGTTCCCTTGGGATTGATGTAGCAGACTGAGTGAGCCACTGTTTTGTTGGAAAGGTGCACATCATATATTTTCCTCTAGCGTTCCCTTGCTAGCACACTGACCTGGATTGAAACCATGTTTATGCTTCTGTGAGAGAGGCTGATTTATATCAAACAAACTGGTAACACATTTACATGGAACTGAAACCTTCACTTGAGATCTCATGATCACAGCCCATAATACTGAGGAAAGGACACTGTTTGGAACAAGTCATTTGTTCTACAAGAGCTATTGCAATTGTTTGCAAATGGGAGACAAGTGATGTGATGCCAGAATTTTAACCACCACCCCGTCCACGAATTATCCACCTCAGTCAGAGATATGTGACATTCTCTGGGTAAGACGATTGCTTATACAACCACTAGTTGTTGTGGTTGGAAGACGCGAGAGAGGACCTCCCTGTGCAGCTGCTGCCTCAGGCTGTGATTCAGGAAGTGCTTAAGTCCATTCCTATATAAAGCCACTTCTGCACCCCTCCCTCTCCCGATGAGCTAAAAGCACAAGCTGCTTCAGCAAGCTGTAATAACTCATATCCTCTGTGGATCGGCACAGAGGCGAACCACACAGTTACCAGTGGTTTACTCAAGCAGTTTGTCCAGGAAGCACTGTGGCCGGAGGCATTAGGTACTGTCTTGGAGGCAACCTGTGTTCTTCTGAAATGGTACCCTACTTTTCCTCTATGCAAAGGGGGTTGTGCTGCAGTTTCCTTGTGCTGACTGAGTAGCTCAGCCATCTGGGTAAACCAAAAACTGCCCTTTCTGGAGTAAACAAAAGTCCAAGTCCTTTATCCAGTCTCTTCCCCGGTCACAGCCCTCCCTCAAGGATCTGTCGGTTTCTGCCCCCTGCTGGTCTCTTGGAGTTAGATGGGAGCTCCAGCCTGGAAGTCTTAAAGTCTGTCTACACTGCATTTTAAAACCTATGGCAACAATTCTCAGAGCCTGGGTATACAGAATTGGGCTCACATTATGGTGCTAAAAACAGCCATGTAGACATTGTGGCTCAGGGTCTGAAACCCACATCCTTCCTGGGCTTTAGAGCATCTATACTGCTGTGGGCCCTAAGATTCCCTGCTGCAGGATTTAAAATGCAGTGTAGATGTACTCTTCGACAAGAAAGCCACCATCGTTCTGATCAACAACTTTCCCTATTTCTCTTCCACTAAGACTACTTCCTGTGCTCTGTCAAAGTCCACTGATTTCCCCTCTTGGAACCTGGCTCTCTCAAGCAAAAGCAACATCCCCTCTTTGGACTCCTTTATCCAGCCATCTGGCTCTCTTTTTAGGCCTCTTTCTAGGCCCTTTCTCTAGCTTCTTTAAAAGCATTCCCAGGTTTTCTGAGGTCCTTGTCCTGAAGAGTCCCAGAGCTCTTATCCTTTTTCTTAGCCCCGCTGCCTCTCTCTGTTCTGATGGAATAGCTGCTTGTATACCCTGGCAGTCTTTCTCAGCATCCCTTGCTGAAAGGCCTTCCACGCCCATCAGTCTGGGGAACTACACCTCCCAGAATTCCCCTGTTCTGGATTGAAACCTGGAACAGAGCCATGCTAGGTTAATGCCTCTCTTAAAGGATCAGAATATCCTGTTCAGCAAGTCACTTAACACCCCCACTCTGTTTCTTCATCTGTAAAATTCAGCAGCTGCAATTGTCCTACTTAAAAACTAATTAATGAACATAAGTACCAAGCAGCATTAGGGCCAGACAGAGCTTAGGATCTCCTGGCTCCTAACATTATTCACTTTCCTCATCTAGTGTAGCATTTTGGAGAACCCACCTGTCTCTCCTCAACTCCCTCTCAAGTTTGCTATTTTTTTCAATAGAAGGGCTTTTCAAGTTGCAGCAAGCGATCTGCTACTTTGAAATTTTGTACAAATTGCTTTCCTTTTGCAGCTGTTCCCCCACCTCTAGGACAGGTACACCGAGTCTAGCACCATCCTCCACAATTTTCATAGTGGATTTGCTCAGCTCTGCTTATAGCTCCCCATTTTCCCATTCACTAAGATAAGAAAAATAAATGAAAAAGATGAGGTTTAAAGTGGTAATGGTGACATGCAGGACAGGTGCCTGTGACTGGGGGAGGGGAAATAATTTCCATCTGATGGAGAGAGGACTGTGCAATATGCACTGAAATACTCTTGTAAGGTAGGGAATCCTACCTTGAAGGCAATCTGACTTCTTGCAAGGTTTTTCACAGGCTCCTCCCTTGCACAGCATTATTCCGACTGCAGTTTTATCACCATAAACTGTTTAGACTGATACTGTGGGCATTTAGTTGAGAAACAGGCTTTAGTGTCAACAGTAGCATGATCCCGTATATCCTGTACCTTGAAATTGATGGGAGATGGCAGCAGGTTCAGCAGCATCATGCTATCAAAGCGCAGGGATCAGGCAAGCTTTCCCAACACTTACATGACTCAGCCCGAGGTGGTAACACTTATTAAGAGGACTGCGAAACACTCATGTGCAGGTTTCTGTGGTAACCATGGTGCTCTGTGTATAAAACTTGCCTTGGCAATAGAAAGAGTTGAAAATTAAACTCCCCTATTGCCATGAAAAAAAGGAGAGAGAGAGAATTTACTTCCTTAAGAACTTTGGATAACACTCCATTACTTCTCCTTCCCACCTCACCTCTTCTCAGTGGATCCTTCTCCTAATGCCCCATACTTCCAAACAGGCGTAAAGCTGAATTATCAGCAGGCTCTGCCAAATTTAACAAGTTCAGACCGAGACAGCACTTCCCTGACTGGGTCAAATTCTATTCTTTGTTTAACTCCAGGGAAATTCCATTTGACTTCAGAGTTTGATCCACTTTTTCTTACCAAAAAATGCCACTTTTTATTCTGTTGTGTTGCAGATCTAGCCGTTTTCTGTTTGGGGAATGTGGAATCTATTTGGGTCATGGAAGATGGGGTGGGAGGAATACTCAGACATACCTGTTTCAGCACAATCTTGTTTCTTGGCCATGATAACATGAGAGAGATGATGTTGAACACTGGCTGCTCATGGTGCATTCCTTCCTGGTTGTTTTTCTTATTAAGTGGGAGTTGTGCTGAGTTACAGAAGCCTGGCCTACATCTAAAATTTAGGTCAACCTAGCTAAGTTGCTTAGGGTTATAGAAAATTTCCCACTCTGAGCACTGTAGTTAGGCCAGTCTAACTGCTGGTGTAGATGTGGGTAGGTAGATGGAAGGATTGTTCCATTGACCTAGATTCTGCCTCTGAGAGAGGCGGGTTACTTGCTTCAATGGAAATACCCCTTCTGTTAACGTAGGAAGTGTTACAACAGTGCTACAGCAGCCCAGCTGCCATGTTGTTGGTGTGCTGCTTTAGTGGTTGTAGTGTAGATGTACCCTGAGAGGACCCTGGATAAGGGGAAGGGAGAAAGAAGGGGCCTCTTTGCTTAAGGTGGTAGAGGGTGCTAGTGTAGGGATCAGCACTGGATATGAAGATGAAGGTTCTGGGTTGCATTTTATTTCTTCTGTTTGCTCATTTCTTCTCACCTCCACCTACTATCACAGTGAGAATTAATCTCAGGGAAGGTGATACAGGAGCAGGCAAGCTGCTCCCCGTTCTGCATAAAAAATAAAACCCAGAGATGAATGATCTGGAGATGTAGCATTTTTATCAGAGTTAAAGGTGTTTCTCCCCCCACCTCTTCCCCTTTTAGTGTGTGCGCACTCCCCCCACCTCTTCCCCTTTTAGTGTGTGCGCAGGCTGTAAGAATAAAAATTTCAGATGTTATGGTGCTGTGTAGCCTCTCTGTGTATGTAGAAAAATTGGAGAATTAGGGGAGAGAATGAGCGAGTGGTGAAGCCTTGTATAAAAATGACAGATGCCCTGGTTTGAAAGGTGACAATTTACCTACTCAGTGAAATGGTTCTGTCAAGGCATCAGGAAATTTGGGGACTTGAATTCAGAAGGGATGCATTTGAAAATGCTGGCTGCCTTGAGCTCCTGAAGTAGCCTGTGAGCTCCAGAACTGACGTTTTGTAATTTTGCCTTATCTGCTTGGGTTTATCATGGTGGTAATAGGGATAATGACAGAGAGTCAGTCATTTCCACTTAGATGCCAGTTTTTAAGTAATAATAAGCTCACAGCAGGTTCGATTTGGTCTGCGCTGAGAGTACCTGGGGTTATTTTCCCTTTGCTTTCTTATGGTAAATTATCTCAGCCCACCAGGGCCAAGCTGATTTTCTAGCTGTAAAAACAGAGGAGACGAGCATGCAGCACGGCACTGCACACTTAGCTGCTTCCCCCTTTGTTGTTTTCTATATGATATTTAGGAAGAGAAAATTTCCTAAACTGCCCATTGCAGTTGGAAGCCAGGTCATAACAAAAAATGTAAACTCATAGTGGACTATCTCCCCCATACCCTTACCCCACACAGCCCTCCTCTGTAGTGCAGTCCCTAATGGGGACATTTAAAACCAGTGCTTATGATAATGCCCTTGTTCCCATGGACACCACGGCACTGCAGAACCAAGATTAATGGAGGACCATTGAGACCGGTCCTAAAAGATTGTCCCTCTTGTGTATTATGGTCTGTCATGCTGCATCCATTAGCAGAGGAGCAGAGGGGTCCTCATCGTGTTGGTATCTCTGGGACCAAATCGAGCTACTGCAAGATGGCATTTCCGTAGCACATCAACAGATCATTTCACCACTGCTTAAGGCATCGTAAATTGGACTTATAGCTCAGCTGTTGGCATAAATAAGTCCCTTTGATAATTAGTGGAAGACGTTATGACACTCCAGGGTACAGGAGGGGACATTGGTACTGTCATTTTTTTCTCCAGCCCTGGCACCCTGGTGCCTCTGATCTTTCTGAAGATTCAGGGCACGCGCTCTTCATTACGGTTTGGGCACCAGGGACTTGTTTTTTTTGCAAGATTAATGAGCGCCACGGAAATTCTCCAGCGCATCTCGATAATTAAGTCTTTGTTTATCAAAAAACAAGTTATATTAGGAGCAGAAAATTCGCAGTAATTATTCATAATTCTAACAATTCAAGTATAGCTACCTCATTTGCCTGGGTAATTCTGCTTTTTAATTTCTTGCATACATTTGCATATTAATTTTGCCCGTCGGCTGCAGCAGGCTTTGACAGTTTGTTACTATGTGATGGTTTTCGCAGGGGTGCGACTCAGTTGGGTGGCATTTCGACTGGGTGCAATGATAAATTATGAATTTTCTAATTTGCTGCATAATGAAGTAACCCTTTCCAACCCAATTAAAAATAAAAAAGCACAGACAGTATCTTTTAAAAAATATTTCCCAGGTATTTCATCTCTCCTTTTGTTGTTGTTGTTCTGAAGGCTGCTGCTGCTTTTTTTTTTTTTTTTTTACTTAAAAAGCAGATGACTGCATTTGCAGCCTTTCAGAATGACTGTGCCTTTCCATACATCAAACATGATTCATGATTCATGTATCCCCAGACTGTATGCATGCTTTAAATTGGCCACTCCTCAACCCGCAGGGCAATCAGGGATGATAGGAAAGAAGTCCACGCTTCTTTTCTGAAGTCCAATTTGGGCTGGAGTGATCTGTGTCTGTGTGTCTGTCTGTGTGTCAGGGAACAGGGATTTCAAATGAGGGAAATAAATGCTGTGTATTTCTATTACATACTTACTCAAGAGGCTATGCTCGTATAAATTAACTGCTGAACTATAGTGTGGGCTCCTTCCTCATTTCTTAAAATGGTTATTGAAATAAAAGATATATATTTATTACCTCAGCATTGTAAAAAAGAAAACAATCTGTAGTGTCTTAATTTGTGGGTGAGAAGTAAGAGATTTTAGTTCACTGTTGGTAAGTGCATCAGTACATTTGGTAATTTTATGCCCCTAATGCGGTACTTAGAAAAACACAAGTATTGCTGGGTAGAATTTGTGGTGTTTCATTATACAACTGGAGACATGCAAAACGGTTTAGAAATACCATAGGCCTGATGCCATCCCGACTTTAAAGAATGTGAAATAACCCAGCCAATCTGTTTAGCATGATGCAAATACTGTAATTATACAATTATGCTGTATTTTTAATGTAAAGATTCCTATATATTTTGCTGTTCTTTTAAAATTCTACATTATGAAGGGATGAAGCTGTCATTGTATCAGAGGCTACACCACAACCATACAGCAACAGATCACAGAAGATTTTGACACTAATACACCACAACCAAAAGTAGAGAGCACACATCACTAATGCAAAATAACCACAAAAGTGCAGATCACATTGCATTAATTCAGTACATTCATGCAGCACATAACGCAATACAAGCATAGAGTCGTCTGTGCTCTTACAGCACAGCCTGGCAACACGTCACACAAGAAACTGACACCACATTGCACTAATATAATAAACAGCACAGCTACTCAAGCGCAATTTAGACAACATTACTATAATACACAGCACACAATATAAATCCAGCACAACCTCTCAACACAGAATGCACAATGATATAACATTAGCATACCAGCTGAAACCAGACAACATTAATGTAACACATCCCTACACTACAGCGCAAACGACAATAATAATGAACAACTCTACAGCACAGTCACAAAAATATGCCAAACCACTATTGTACAGTAGTGCACAATACATTTATACAACACTGTATCATGCCCAGTGTTCTCACAGTACATTTCATAGCTGTACAGAACAAAGGCTACAATGTTAATACAACTTACCATGATCACACAAAATTAATACAGCCCAAACACCTACAATAAAGCTAACACAGCAAAATGCAGACCATCGCAGAGTGCACACCCTTACTATGCAATGCAGGCCAACAGTACACAATGGTGGTAATGAGTGAATACGTGCACAAAATCAGCATCATACAACCGCAATGTGTTGAGTGGTACGACAGCAAAATCACACAACATGTTGCCACAACAGTTCACTAAAAGGAATAAATTGCAACACAAATGTGAGCACACAGTGTTGATATGTACAATTTACTAGAACTGGTCAAAAATGTTCCAGTGGATCCTTTTTCCATTGGAAAATGCTGTTTTATCAAAATCTAAACCTTCCATGTGTCAATTTCAGTGAACCTTTGTGTGTTAAAAAAACCAAAATGAATAAAGTTGAATGGAACATTTTGATATTATATAGCGAAATTATTTTTGTTTAGACATATATTTTATATTATAAAGAAATTAAAAAGTCAGCATTGCAAGAAAACTTAGATTTTATTGAAACAAAGCATTTTAATAGACCTGAAATTTTTTTTTTGCAGAAAATTTCAAAATTTTGGGTTTTTTTCCCTGATTTGGAATATTTTTTTTAAATGTTGGAGTTTCCCATGGCACAGAAGTTCCAATTTCTGACAAGATCTTCTAATTACACTGCAAAAGGCCAGACACACTAATGCAGCACAACCCATGCTACAGCACCAGCAAAAATAATAAAGTACATCAACACAGCAAAGAATGCATGGTACTAATACAGCCCATCACAGCCTGCCCATTGCTAACACCACTCAGAGCTCAGAACGGTAAACTACAGACTTATGCAGCAGAGCACTACTACGTAAGAGTTGTACTCCATAATATAGCTATGCCAATATTCACAGCAGAAAATGTAACAATATTCATAAGGTAAAAATGTAGTAATAGTGAGTATAGCTTACCGAACATAGTAATGATACACAGACGTGCATATCCAGTATAGATAGCCCAGCCGCACTTCAGTGGGGAAACACGAATATTGGGGGGTGCTGCAGTGTGGCGCACACCACATTAATCTATAATGGTTCCATGTTGCACACAGTATACAATCCCACCACACTGAAGAGCTGATGCCAAAGTGCATGAGATGTACAGCAATAATGCTGCACCACTGGGTGCCATACGCAGAAGCCTTCAGAGACATGACAATCACACTATACAAACTAGACACTTGGTGAAACAAGATAACAACCATATAAAGTAAGGTGAATGAGCACCAAATGCATGCTAATAATGTGAGCTTGACACCGAAAACATCACTATAACCTGGTAAAGAGCACGCTTAGTTCAGGACATTAATATTAATTTAAGCTGATGCATGTTAGGGTTTTCTTTAGAGCCCATCACGGTAGAATCTAAAGTGCTGCTCAGGTACCATAGGTGTGCATAGCAAGGTACCCTAGCAGATTTCAGTGAGTTGTCTCTATTTCCCTGGTTTTACAAAGATCTGCTATTTATTATTCAAATGAATATAACACTAAACAAAGGAGAACTCATCCCAATCCATGGACAAGCTCTTAAAAACACATCTCATATGATAAACAGACTCCAGCAATTACCCACAGGAAAACTATCTCAGCAGCCCCAAGACTAAACCCAAATTTAATAGACTCCACTAACAAAATCACCACCACAGTCCCTACCTCACCCATTGTCCTGCGGGCTAGAGAGAAGATGTGCCTTGCAGCAAGCTTTAAAAATTGTTATGCACCAAAGGAGGAAGTGAATTTCAAAGGTACAAGGCCCAAATTGAGGAACCCCTGCCATAGCCCTTTCTTTTTTATATTAATGGGGCTCTAGCTGAGGGGACTGCAGGCTGCAACAGTGCCAGCATCACATTGGGGAAAGGGGGGGTGGGTCTTTGTCTTTGCTGCAAGGTTAACTTGAGTTATAACTCAGTTGTTGTCCCTAACTTGGACCCTGACCACCCTTAATTTGGGTGTGGTGGTACATTTAACTCAAGTTGGCTGGCTCCTCAGAAGTATAGGCTCAAGTGAGCACAATTTGTTAGCTGCTAACGTTACTGCTCTGTGGTGTGGATGCAGACTAGTCCTTCAATGCCTTCCCATAATTTCTCTCATGTATGCCAAAAAGACAGACCGGTTTTCCCAGGATTCTCTGGGAAAGAATTCATAGAGAGGCTCATCTTAATCCATCTCAAAGAACCATGAGCTGTACCCTGTGAATTCTTAGCGCCAAACATGAGTGAATACAGTCCCAGTGTGGAGGCAGCAGCTCGAATGTTATTTTGTAGCATGGTCACACTCTCACTTGCACTATACTAACTCAAGAGAAATAACTCGAGTGTAGATAACCTGAGTTAACTCTGCAGTGAAGACATGCCCTGTGAAGCACTAGTCGCATGTCATCTAAGATCAAACCAGCAGACCGGGTGGCGCTTTTCCCCACCCCCATCTATGGATAACCAAGAAGTTGCAATAATTTCTTTCAGGTGAGGGCCTTACACCTAGTCCTTTTTCACCTTGAGGTTAGATTGCTACAACAGTCTTTACATGGAGTTATTTCAACACTTGACTCAGTGCTTCCTTGTTTGGAAAAGCCTTTCACCCACCTAATTCCCTGCCTCTCTGTCTGTACTACAGCTAGGCAAAATTTTCTGTCCAAAACATTTTTGGCAAAATATGCAGATTCAATGACACTTTGTGACTTCTTGTCAGTTTTCAGCTAATTGTTTCAGCTGGAAAAAAACAAAACAAATAAAAATGAAAAACCAAAACCAAAACAACTCTGAAAATGCTGAAACATTTCATTCTGATACTTTTGAAACAAAATGTTCTGATTTTTGGGGGGCCCAGAATGACTTTGTTTATAAATTTCCTTCAATTTTATTTTTTTTAATAGAAAAATCACTAACCCCCCACCCCAGGATTGAAATCAGACTAAAACATTTTGGGGGGGGTCAAACTAAACATAGCCCCAAACTATTTTTTCAACTTTTTGATTTACCAAAATCTTTAAAAATTTAATTTTCTGGTTGACCTAAAATATTTTTTTCCCAATTTTGTGGAAATGCCAGAGAACCAAATAATAATAATAATAATAAAAAAAATCTGCTATTTGAAGAGCTCTAAACTTGATTGCTATAGCAGCTTCTCTGCTCTGTGAATCAATGTGTGTGTTTCAAAGAAGCTAAGTACATCATATTCCATTCATTTGAGAGAAAACTGTAACTTCTTTTGTCATTTGTCTATTACCTCAATGCGTCTGTGTTTTACCTTATATAAGAACTACATTTTAAAGTTTCATACTGGAGTCAAAACAAATAAGCTCTAGAGATGCAGTTGAAAAAAAAGCTGGC
The DNA here is from genome assembly GCF_965152235.1 of Eretmochelys imbricata. NCBI lineage: Eukaryota > Metazoa > Chordata > Testudines > Cheloniidae > Eretmochelys > Eretmochelys imbricata. The sequence continues at coordinate 106,897,696 of NC_135577.1, forward strand.
AAGAACTTGTGTGTGCGTAAACTGAGGCATAGCATTGAAATGACTTGCCCAAGGTTGCCCAGAAAGACTGTGACAGAGCCAGGATTAGACCACAGGTCTCCTAACTCTTTCTTTCCTCCTCTAACCACAGTATGCTTGGCTTGATTCTTAACCACAAGACCATATTTCTCCTCCGGAGGGTGGGCAGTCAGTACTTATTTTCTGGCCATTCAGTAATTCACTGAAGGGGCTAGAAGGATTGACTTGCTCACCTATCAGAGTGAGCAATGGTGAGGTTTCTGATATTTTCAAATCAAGCTTTTTCCCTGTAAAAATTGCCTAGGTACATCTTAAAAATTAAAATAAATCTTTCTTTAAAGGAAAGAATCCATTTCTTGTCTAGGGAGAGGGAGATCTGCCATAACAGTCCAGGGATCTGCATGTAAGACTTCAAATCAGACATAGTCACAAGTTCTTCTCCTGACTCTCTATGGGTAAGTTCCTTAGGGCTTAGTCCTTGAGATGCTGAGTGCCTCCTGCCAAATGCTGAGCATCTTTGATGTCCACTGATTTCAATTAGAGGTGAGGTTTCCATGCAAGAGGAGCCTACCATCTTGCCCATGTGGGCATTTCACCTTCTGCCTCAGTTTAGACATCAGTAAAAGGGGGGAAATACTCACCTTTCAGGACTGTGGGAAGGGTTAGTTAAGCAACCCCGACGAGATAATTTGTGACACAAATGAAATTTTTTGCGGTCAAAATTTTTGGGGGGTTGCTGAAAAACCAAGAATTCTTTTTTATGAAAAGAGATTTTTTTCACAAAAAAATCCATTCAGTTAAAAAAGCCATTTTCCCATCAAAAAACATTTTGATAGAAAATTTTCCACCAGCTCTATTAACTAGAGTGTGTGTTTGTAAAGCAATTTCGATATGACAAGCAATGCATACATATTAATTATTATTAATAAAAGTATCAATCCTATGAGATCATTTCAAAATGATCAGGTGAAAAATATATGAGATGGTAAGAAGTTCAGAACTTAAAACTACAAATATGCAAAAAAAATTTATTATTTAACATGGACAGTTATTTTTCACTATTTAATATTAGAGCTGCAGATTTTACATCTCAAATCTAGAATTTCTTTAGAGCTTTGGCAGTATATTGATAAAAATGGTCACTTCTACATGTTATGAAAGAGATTGTGCTGGGTTTTATAGGAAATAAGGCAGTGCATGTTATCTGTGATGTTTTTCACTTTTTGACTAGCTCTGTTTCCATAAGGAAAAAAGATGCTCTGTTTTCCTTATATTTGATAAAGACAAACTGCATTTAATTTTCTGTAATGATCTGCAAAGACTGGCAACATGCAGTAAAGTTTGTCAAAAGGATAATATGTGTTGACTTAACCCCCCTGTTAACAGGCTCAAGCCAGTTAATATGTTTGTGACACGGATGAAAATAATCATTTTATGCTGTTTAGGGGATCCATGAATAAAATATAGGGTACACAGTTAAAGGAATCAAGGAGAGGGACTGGGAAAAAAATCAAATCTGGTGTTTAAATAATTTCAGACTGAAAGCAAAGGGATTTGACTGCAGCTTCCCACTTCCCCAGCCGTATTTGTATATTGTGATTCAAAGTTTAAGATTCAGATAACACTCAGTATTCAAATTTGTCTTAAGCCATATGTGCAGGTGAGAAATTACAACATTTTGCACTAGTTAACATTCATTTTATTTGAAACTTCAAAAGCAGAATGGGCCTGCTAACATTCTGATCTTCACTTGACTCTTTAATAATATTACTTGAGATATTTTGAGTGGAGCTGATTTTAAAGTAAAGGTAGTTAACCAGATTTCAGACACCTTCCGAAACTAAACAAAACTTGTCACCCTCATGCCAAAGTCAGTCATGGTTAGGTTCTTTTTGCGGCATCCAGAGATCTTGTGTGTAGGAACAACATTAATTTTTATTACACTGGTAATTAGAATGCAATACAAATAATTGAATAGCAAGTAGGAAATATGATGTTCTAAATGTATTTGTAACAATGCCCTGCTATGGTGATCAGATTTTGTTGATGTATTAGTGTATAAAAAGAATTGAGCACAAGGCTAGAAATAGACAATCCTATTATGCCATTTTTATATAAGATATAAACCTGAGCCTATGTACTAGCATCATGGGGCTAGCTTATTTCACGGCCTTATATTCTCAATGACCAATTCTGGAGGTAGTTATAAACCAGGGGAGTTATGTATTGAAGTTAAAGCTCAATAGGAATCTGAGCCGTTGGGAACTAGACATCCCCACGCTGTGTAACTTCAGTAAATTATCTTTCTTTCCCACCCAGTTTGCTAAAAGTTTTGGAAGCCTATTGTTTCCTAGCCACTGATGATGTATTTTGAAATAACCCTGTAATTTAGTACCCTGTCTTTATCAGCCCACAGTGCTTTTTGTTCTCCGCAAAAGCAAACTAGTGTTACTTGTTCACTAACCTAAAAGTAGTGGCAATATTGAGAGGAGAAACCAAGACAAACAAAACTGATTAGGGAGAGACTTGCTTTCACGAAACCTTTTCCTGTCACAGGGGGATGGATAACTAAAATAATGTTTCAATAATTTATGCAGTGTGCACATGAAAAAACATTGGAATTGTGAAATGAAGACAACTCATAAAGAGCAACTGAAGTTGATAACTGCTTTAATCAGTTCAGATGATAATTCTAAAATAAATTGGGAAATCACTCTTTCTCTCAGCTCATGAATGGCGATGGGACTTGAATGTATATTCTTATATTGTTCCCCAGAATTTCACTTCAGCTCCTGTCCTGGTGAGATTAAACCCACTGATGTTGGTGCTGGCTTTCTTTGGGGGGAAACTTAGCCTGCAGAACTGGCTATATAAAGACACTTATCACCAGGAATCTGTGGTCTAGTGGTTAAAATGGAGTTTGAGGAGTCTGAGACTCTTGTGTCCCATTCCCAGCTCTGCTACTGACTATGGGTAAGTCATTTAACCTTTCTGTGCCTCAGTTTACACATCTATAAAATGGGGATATTTAGCCACTTCACAAGAATGTCATGTGACATAAAGTGAATGTGTGTAAAGCACTTTAAAGTCTTTGGATGAAAACTGCCACATACCGTTAAATGACTTTTCAGACTTAAAGCATCAGCACCTTCTGTATCATGCTATTCTCTCTCATATTCCCATATCATCTGAATATGAAAACAAATATATTCTGTAACAAGGTAATAAAATATTGATTCTGTCCTAGGCGGCACTCGGGGGCTGGGGGAGAGAGGAACAGAGCAGGGTCACTTAAGGGCTGGCTAATTTCCAGAGTCTTTTGTGTGGGAGGCTTGCTGTGCTGGGGGCAAGAGGCTGTTGGGACTTTTGAAACTGCAGTTCTCTAATCCTCTCTTCAAGGGTTAAATTACAGACGGTTTCTGTCTCTGGAGTTCTCTCTTCAATGCAAACTCAGGGCTCCAAGATCTTGCAGGACTAATATCTGGGTCAAGAAGTGCAGTTCTTTTTTTTTTAGAAATTCTGTTCTGGCTTCTCTGTTCTGTGGTCCTGCTACGGGCAGGGGCACATCTTCTGTGTCTCGTTCCCAGTGCTTTGAAGAGATCCCAGAGCAGCAGCAGCAGGCTCTGGGCATGTTGTGGGCTTGGGGAAGACGGGGCCCCAAAGCACAGGGCCCATGGAGGTGCATGTTCTCCACTATCTTAGAGACTGCAGAGGAAGTTGAAGCTTTTCTGTTTCTCTCCTCTCTCCCTGTCCTCCTCTCTTTGCTCCCTCCCCCTCCACCAGCCCCTTTGTCGACACTTGATCATTTACATCAAGTTGACATTCGCAGAGTTTACTCAGGGGTCTGTAATTGTATTCTTTCACCGGTTCTGCATTACCAACCATGAAAATGGAATCTTATCATCCCTGACCAATTTTTAATGTACAAAATGATTTGGCCGAGGTTCAAAGGGAGTCACAATTGAAATCAGGTGAATGATACATGTAGGGTTTTTTTCAGTTTCTCCGTGCCTTGATTTGATTTTTCTCGTATGGCATACAGGGAGAAGTAGCTTATTTTTTTTGTCTCTGCAAGCTATATAAATGTATATATACTGTGTGCATTATCTATCTATCTATCTATCTATCTATCTATCTATCTATCTATCTATCTAATCATTTAAATTTACTTATTCACTGTGTGATGGATGACAGTGAATTTTCCTATAATCTCTAAAAAGCAATCAAACAATTGGAACAAAAAGCAGGCTGATAGTGTTCTGGGATTAAGAGGACATTATTAAATGAACCTCCTTTGCCACATGAAAAGGGACCTCTAAGACAAAAATAAAAAATCAGGGCAGAGTAAATCACCAAGTTGGCACCATAAGAAATGGGGGTTGGGGGTGGCAGGGACCAATAGGGAATCCTCCTTACTGAAATACATACCATCGCCAAAGGAACAGAGCCCTCCTGCTATGAAGAGATGAAAGGGGAGTTCCTGATATCACATGTTGTTTGAATTTTTTTTTATCCTTTGGAAGTTTAGTGTTGTGAATAATATGGACACCAATAACTCAGTCATGCCCCTTCTTTTAAGACTAGTTACTGAAGATCAGGGAATCTGTGTCCTTGCGTAGCTCCTATAGCTGTATTATTGAAGTGCCTCACAAATGAATGAATTTATGCTTGTGACACCCGTCTGAGGTAGGGGAGTATTGTTGTCCCTATTTTATGGATTGCAACAGAGTGACAGAAAGATGAAAGATGAAATTTTCAGACGTGGCCACTGATTTTGAGTATTTGAGGTGAGAAACCTTGGGCCTCTCTTTTTTGCAGGTGCTGCTCACCCACTGCTCCTGTTGAGTACAATCGGATTTGTGAGTACTCAGAATTTCTGAAAATCAAGCCCAAGAGAAGTCAAGTTCCACTTCCACAACCAGTGTTCACTTTTGGACCAAGTGACTTGTCCAAGTGCACGCAAGGAGTCTGTGGTCATGCTGGGAGTTGAACCTAGATCTTCCCAGTCAAACACTTTGCTAGAAGGCCATCTTTCCTACCAAGTCAGAGAATGCCAAATGGTGTAATAAAATGACTATATGCTTCGTGCGTGTGTATATGTTTGATGGGAACACCTATAGGACAGGGTGCCATAAAGGGGGATTTTTTCCTTAATATTCAGGGTAGATTGATGGAGGGCTGATGTCTTACCCTAAGTGAGAGTATGGGGGGGAGAGGAGATTTCTAATGGGGGTCACACTAATCTTGAAGTGGTTTTGGGTTTTTTTTTTGGAGGCGGGGAAGGAATCACTAACTATGCTAGTGCAAAGGGGCTCAAGGTGTCCCCTTTGAATAAGCCTTTCCTGGGGTGAGAGTGGTGTAAACAGCAAGATGCCATATCTGGTGCTGTCCATTTAATAAAAGGAAAAAAGGGATGTAGGATTAGAAGGTTCTGAGGCTGTTGGGAGAACAGTCCTTCTAAGATACCCTTAAGGTATCTTGGGAATCCAAACCTAAGACAGAATAAAGAGAAATGCTCTCCAGGACCTGGTTTCCCTAGAGGGTCTGATGAGCAGGCAAAAGACTCTGAGCTAGGTTTGGTGTTGTCTCCTACGGCACAGCCCAGGAGGAGAGGAGGCAGTTTTACACCTCATTTGTGCTGCCTAGATTCTGGCAGGGCCTGAAACAAGGCTGTTCTATCTTGCAGTGACCTTACTTGGGCCCTGTGTGAACTGCTCTGCAGCTCAGAATTCCCAGAGTGCCAAGAACAACAAACGCACCTTCGCAGCTCCTAGTATATAGATGCAGCATTGGGCTGCTTACATTGTCCCAGTCACTGGCTTACTCTCCCATGTCTGTTGCTGCCTCCATACAGCTCTGATATGCCACTGCAGTTGCATATAGGGTCAGGAGCAGGGTCCAGAATGTGATCCACTGAGCGTAGAGAAGTGCAAATATGTCACAGGAGCATCCTTGGGGTCCGTCAGAGTTAGGATTTATCCTGGGGCAAGATGTGAAAAGTCACAGGCAGAAACAGCTCTGAGTAAACCAGCTTGGCATTACCTGAGCCAGCCAATCAGAAATCAAATAAATAAAAATGCAGGACTGCCCCAGTCCCAGAAAATGTACTCTCTTTAAAAAATGAAAGTTGAAACTCAACCCTAATCACTTGCCTCCAGGGGCTGGAGCTTTATAAAAATATCAAATATTGCAAGGCTTGCAATAAAATTGTGCAGATTGTGAACACTGAAATGTATACAATGAATGCCAAAAAAATAATTGCTGGGACTGCAACATTAAAAGCCAGAACAAAAACCACCACCTCAGCTACATTCCTCAAAACTCTGAGGGGCAACGGGAGAGTGAGACTCCTGTGTAGCGATATCTTCAAAGAAGCAGAATTCCGGGTAAATAATTTCCCTCCTTTGAGCTACCAGATACCATCATCACAGGATTCCCACTTTTGGAGAGTAAGTAGCTTGAGGGATATCCTAAAATAAGAAGTAATGAGAGCTCAGAGTAAAGACAGTGGCAAACATCAGTTAAAGTGCAGTTGATGGAGGTAAGAAAGGTACTTTCTACCCAAGCGGTTCAATATGTGAACGGAATTTCATTGTTTGACTCCTGTATGTGTGGCTGTAGAACATATTATAGCTGAGTAGAGCCAGCATATGAGGGAATGGTATCTGTTTATTAGAGCTGATAAGAAACAGAATTTCTTTCCTGCAACATCCAAATTGGGATAAAAGAAATATCATTTGTGTGTGTGTGTAATAAAAAGTTCAGAAAAATTGTATTTTGAAATGTTGAAATGTTTCATTTTGGGTCAGTTCAGCATTAATTTGTCTGCCTGAAATGCCCCATTACAGAGAGACAAGGCAGGTGAGGTGATATCTTTTACTGGACCAGCTTCGGTTGGCAAAAGAGACAAGCTTTCCAGCTTACACAGAGCTCTTCTTCAGGTCTCTGGTATGGGAATGGTAGTTTGGGTGCTTCGTGACCCCATTCAGCCTTGTGGGCACACTACTTCTTCCCCCACACTGTCAGAGGGGTCCTGGTCAGAACCTGACTGGCTCTCAGCTCCCAAACAATCAGCCAGCGGGGAGGTGGTAACTGGCACTGAATGGCATGAGGTGGAATCGGAGCCTGTGTTGAGGGGAAGTGGAGTGGCGCGGTATGAGGCAGCAGCATCTTTACTAAAAGACCCCCGCCACTGACCGGGCTTATTCTTTAATTTTTTTTTCTGGGGGTGTGACCTCTAATAATCCCCCTCAGTTTAAGTACTGTGCTTGGGGCTCAGATTTGGGTGGGCCTAGGTGCCAACCCACCCAGTCCCACCCATGGCTCCGCCCTGAGGGGGAGAGAGATTTGGGGGGCTGAGATCCCACTACCCCTAGCCACCCTGTCACATATCTGTATAACCAGATGACGTCAGTTAGTTTCGCACAGGTGTCATTGACTGGAATTTAGTAAACAACTCCGCTGATAATGTAAAAGAAGGAATAGAATCTCACTCTCTTAGAGGTGTTGACTATGCAGTACTAAGAAGAATAAAAAACAACAAAAATTTAATTTTGTCAGGAAAGTAGGCAGATGTGACACTAATTACACACTGGGAGATGATCTGCTTAAGAGGCTGCTAGTCATACCCAGTCACTTTTCAGTCTAGAACCACACGTTAATCATGCGCTGTGTAATGGTATCTGAGGAATGGCATGGAAGAAAGTGCATGGTGGCACTCAACTTCCAGGTTCCAGTCAGGTTTGTGTCTGCATGCCAAGAATAGAATTCATTATTGCTTTTTAATCTTACTCCTTATGTGAGACACTGTCAATTCAATTTAAGATCAGAATATAGAATTTTGTAAATTAACTTTATATAATGAAATTGAAAAGCTTCCATGATGTTTAAAAAATTGGCCATGGGAAGCTTAATTTTAAAGGAACAGCATTTCCCTGCATTGTTTGTAGTCCAAACATTGCAGCATCCTGCTAATGTATGAGAAACTGAGTAGAAGTAGAAGCAGGCAATAAATACCAATGAAATTGACTCCTCTCTCTTTCATTCTCTGCCTGATGTGCAAAAAGTAAACAAACTACATATGTGGTGTTGAGTGTCTTTGCTGTGACAATCTAGTGTGTTTTTAGTGTAACTAGATACAATATTTTTCAATGAAATCAGCCACTTGAAGAGTTCACCAAGCTTTATTGTACCAGCATTTTCTATTAATATATCATTACATGTATTCCTATCATGTATTCTCTATCATGTATCATGTATACCATGTATATCATTTCCCCAGTCCTTGCATTTTTAAAACTGAAAAGTAACTTTTAATCTGAAATTCTTGCAAATATTTGATATGAGGGAGGCATGGAAGGAGGCAGTGATGGTGCCCTGTACAGGCCACTTATTTAGTGGACAGAGCAGAAAGTTGGTAGCTAGGAACCTCTGGGTTCTGTTTCTACCTTTTCGAGTGAATGACCTTAGTAACACTTTGCAGTTTACAGATAATGTTTAGTTAGCTAAACTTCATGTGAAATTAGGGGCATGCATGTAGGGCCGTGGTTTTGGACAGACCTATGCCATCCATTTAAAAACAATGATCTCAGTAAATCTCCATATGCAGGTCCAATGTTCCCTCTAATTTTTGACAGGCCGTGTGAGCAAAAAATTTCTTCTGTGCAAATTTTTGTGCACGCAGTGTTGCACCGTGTGCATGGGGTTTAGGATCTGTGTGCGCACACACGCACACAGCTTAGAGGGAACAGTGTGCAGGTCCATTTATTACAGCAAATGGGTTTTAAAGGGATAGTTGATGGCCTCTAGAGGGATATTTATAAAATCAGAGACAGTCTTTGTATGGATTCCTCATCAAGCACAAATAGACAAGTCACAACAAATTTTGTTTGCTTTTCCAAACTTATAGCAACCTTTTGAGATTTCCCCTCCCTCAAACCTTCCTCTCTCTCCTAGCTCCATCTTGCTCTTTCCATTGCCTTTCTCACTCTCCCATTCTCCTAACAGGACTACTTACTTCTCACGTCTATCTCCCTTGCCCCAACTCCTTTACCATGATCCCTAACTCACTCTTTCCAACAGTTTTCTTATCATTGCTGGTGTTTCTGCTGGTCTGGCCATCTAGGTCCTAAGGGACCTAGAAGGAGGCTGCATTCAAATTTAGGTTTCTCTGAGACCTTCCCATATCAGAAGCATCTCATATGTACATGTCTGTTTCAGGGGAACCTTCCGAGAACATGAGCTAGGCCATGAAGAAAGACCACTGATTGGAAATTGGAGGGAAGACTATTTGAACCTACTTAAAGTAATAGCTTGGGATGAGATTGGGGTAAATCTTTATTTTTGAAACAACTTTGCTCAGCACTATTTTGATATTTACTGCTCAAGCCAAGATGGGAAAAACTAGGTTTGCAGAAACACAAGAGTCAAATATTTTTGGCTCTAGGTTCTAATTTATCTGGCCCCCATGTTTGGGGCAGCTTGAGTATGGGCAGGTAAATGGTTCTGGTGTTTTTCCCATCTTGAGAGAATACCATCCTGTTTACCCAGAAAATGCAGACAGCCAAACAAGAAATTATAGGGTTTGAACGCTCTTAAATAAATTCTTCCTGTTAGCAAATACTGGTGCCATCAGACTGTTGTACCATGTTTAATTGAAAGTGGCAAGCAAACACTACATACACTACTGCTTCTAAACTGCCTGAAAGCTGTTGAAAGCTTTAGCATGTTAAAAGGAAAATGGCTAGATTCCATCTCCCTTTCTTTTAAATAATAATAATAATAACCTTCCTATGGCTCTATAATTCCACGTTGTATTTATCAGCCTGTGCATCAGAATATCTTGATTTTTGATCAACTGTATTTCTACTGATAATCCCTATGTGAGGCGATTAGCAAAACATTCAACTACTTGCTAAATGAAAATATGACAATGAGTTTGTTCAGGTGTAATTTATTTTTAATTGGTTATAAGAATTCAAGTGTGTCTGTGTTATAAAATAATATGCTATGTGAGAAATACAGGCCATAACCTGGGCGTTACAACAGATTTAAGAAAGGGTACTCCTTGTTCTATATGCTGAGAGCTAAATGGCAGTCTGGTGCCAACAGTAGGGGATGACATTTGTAGAGTCTAATAGTTGCAAAACCTTCAGATAAGTCACCCTTACATTTCCCTGGTTGGAGTCCTTCTGGAAAGGAAGATCACCTTTAAGGGAATGAGATTCCATAGAATAGGTTCAAAACTGATTGATTCTTTTCATACTGAGTCAACACGAGCTCCATAGTTTCTAAATACTATTTATATTTGAATAACATGTTTTTAACTGGCTGGTACATTTTTTCTCTTATCCACATGAACTTGCACTTTTGCCAGTTAAAATTCATTGATATCATCTCTACTGTATGTCAAGTCTCCTAACACAAGCTGAGGGCTTACCCAACAGTTGATTAAATCTGTTAAGAGAACTGTACTTGTTTAGCTGACTAACTATTGCGGTTTTAGAATTCCATGATGAGCCTGTAATTAATCCTGTGCTGCAATTTCCAGAACATCATTCCACATGGGAAAAGGTGGCAAGGTTACTGTGTGGCACCAAAGACTACTGATTTAAATACTTTTAGCACTTCTATATGGTAGGGCTTATAGCTCCATTTCATACATAAATGACAGAGCTAAATATTCCATTAGCTCTATTAACATCAGATTAAAGCTTTTTTCCTAGGAGATAATTAGTCAATACCCCATTGAAGTTCTAATTTATTTCCTCAGAAAAGCCTATAATTGGACATTGTTCCCACCCAATACAGAAGAAATCATATGCGGAAGTGGTTGTTTTTATCCAGGCCCAGCTAGGCTTTTCCTAATGTAAGGTAAGGCAGTCTGATTTCTGTTTATTATGTTGAACCCATGGCCTGTATGCGCAGAGGCATCAAGTCAAGGACCAGAGGTGAGAGCTCAACTGCAATACTACAAACTGTTCTAGGCGCTTCCGTGCCACAACAGAGGTCAGTAAGCTGAAGGGAGTGCAGAGAAGAATAACAGAGATGGAGAGAAGGATGGGGCTGGAAGAATTACTGAAAAGGAAAGAGCAAAATTATCTACAATAATTTGGGGACCTTAGTACTAAACAGTTGGTTAGGTTGCTCCAAGAGGGTATTATTGGGAGTGACCTGGAAGAAAATTTTAATTAGCTATAGGGAGAGACTTCCTAAAGTTGAAATCTATTATGGACTGACCCCACAACCCTATGCTCAGGTGAGTAGTTTCATTGGAGACAATTAGACTATTTGTTTGAACAAGGCCTGATCATGTGGTAAGAATTTGCAGGATCAGGCCTCTTACACTGTGGAACAGTCTTGCAAGAAAAGTGGTAGGGGTCTGTAACTTAAGTTATTTAAAACTAGAATGGACAAAGCCCCGGAGAATAAACTGTAGAAGAGAAAATTTTGATGGTGGAAGAATGGATTAGATTTCTTTTTCCCGAGCTGTAACTGTCTATGAGTAGAACATGTGGGAATCTCAGATCAAACATGGCTAAAAGCTATAAATGACAGTAATGGTTATTTAATTTCATAGATAGTAGGCTACCTTTAACATGGAATTCTAAACTTGTGAAATATTAGTGACCAATAAGAGCCCTCATTTCATTTTTATCAGGAGAAAATTCTGTTATTACTCAGTTTTGAAAAACTTTAATTTTTTTATTTTTTGGGTGGGCAGGACATAGGGAGAATTGAATTTTTTGCTTCCTAAATGTATTTGTAAGTAAGTTCTTTAAGAAGTTAGGTTTAGTGGGAGGTAAATGACAAAGCAGGCAAATGCACTAACCATTCATCTTTGTAGACCAAATTTCAACTCCCAAGTGAAATGCATTGGATGTCTCATTCCGGTTACCTATGCACGTTTGTCTGCACCACAAAACTGTCACAGAGTTGGTTTGTCTGTGCTGTGGAAAAGCCAAGGACTTGAAAAGCTGAGATGCTCTGAGTCAGGATTGAAATGCATTATCAGAGCTGTGTTCAGAAACCATCCTCCTCTCTTCCTTTAGCCAGTGCAATCAGTCCCTCAAAGACCTGTGTATGGGATTAATATTTCATGCATGAAATGTTTCATGTACAGTAGTGACATAATAAGAAGAGGCAGTTTATTAGTTTGTGCATGCAAGAAGAATGGATTACAGAACAGGAAGTGTGTAAGCACTTGCCTTAAGATGCCATTTTTATTAACACCTAAGTTCATCATTCTATAGCAAACATGGTTCTGCTTTTCAGTTTTTTATTTTATTTTGCCAAACACTGTCTAAATGGGTAGCACCTCATTTTATTGTGTTTTTCATGCATATCTTTCACAGAAAGCAGCCCATGTGGAAAGACAGTGAACAGATAGCTACAGCTGTTGCCACTTATGCTCCAGAGCACAATTTTAGGAATTAATGGCTTCTAATCCTGAAAATAATATAGATACAGAATGGTGTTAGATTCCAAGCTGCCAAGCTGAAGTCCCTTGCTCTTATTTTATAAATATGTTTATAAGAGTCTGCCTTAATCTCTCAGCTGCAAGGAAAGCTTTAGAGATCCCTCTCAATGTTTGAAGCTAAAATTGTTGACCTTTGGCAACTCATCAGTAGCCAGGAAAATACACTGAGGTATCTCTTTGCTGAAATATTTAAGACAATTGCAAAGCACCAGAGCTATCAATAGATAAAGATTCCTTCTGGTCCTGCCATCTACTTCAGTGACTGAAAATAAATACAAGTGATTTCGGCACTTTTGGGCTATTGTTGAAGTGAGGGAATACACTGTGCTTGTTTTACAATTTCAGGTTATTAAAAACCACTAAACTGATAGGTTTCAGGGGGTAGCTCTTTTAGTCTGTATCAGTAAAAACAACGAGGAGTCCCTGTGGCACCTTAGAGACTAACAAATTTATTTGGGCATAAGCTTTCGTGGGCTAGAACCTACTTCATCAGATGCATGGAGTGGAAAATACAGTAAGCAGGTATAAATATATAGCACATGAAAAGATGGGAGTTGCTTTACCAATTAGGGTGGATGTGGCCCACTCCCAACAATTGACAAGAAAAAGTGAATATAGCCCTACAAAAATAATTTTCCATCTGTTGATATTCACCCCTTCTTGTCAACTGTTGGGAATGGGCCACATCCACCCTAATTGAATTGCCTCATTAGCACTGACCCCTCACTTGGTTAAGGCAACTTCCACGAAAGCTTATGCTCAAATAAATTGGTTAGTCTCGAAGGTGCCACAGGAACTCCTTGTTTTTTTCACTAAATTGATAGTCCTGAAGTAATTTATGTAAGTCTCTATCTTGTTAGAATCAGCAAAAAATATTTTTTTCAGTCTGAGGTTGTTCTACTAAACTATAGAGTATTAAAAATAATCACATACAACGTGTTGCCAACCCCAATTTTTACAAAAGAAAAAGCCCCCCAAAATCATGAGATTGGCTTAAGATCATAAGATTTCAAATAATAAATATTGGGTCTTTTTATTTGTCTTCTGGTTTCTGAGTCTTTAGAGGTTCATATCTTCAGGCTTTTCTCTGCTACTGTGATGATTTGAAATTTACTTATTTTTAAATGAAAACCAAAATACTCACCTAATAACATGCTAAGACGTTGCGGTTATAAGAAAAATACCCAATAACATGAGATTCATAATAAAATCATGAAAATTGGAAAAATTGTTACATCTCTATATACCTTTTATTCCAATGGATCCCAAAGCATTTAACAAATACACACATTGACAACACTTTCCAAACCTGAGTACCTAAACAAAAGTGGTCTGATTTTCAAACATGTTGAGCACCCACAATTTCAGGTGACACCTCTGACAACCAGGCAATTGTTAATTTTAGGTAACATCTCCAAATTGAGGTGATAGTGACAGGTTATCGACAAATAAATTGCATTCTTATCTGTCCTTTTCTTCATGCTACGTTAGCAGTACTCTCATCAATAAATGTATTATTAAGAATAAAAGTGACTTCCAGGACGATAAAGTAACAGCCACCATGGGGAGCTTGACATTGCCAGGGTTAGTTTTGAAAGCCTTCATGCCAGTCCAGCTGTCTATGATTTACTTACATCTTCTTTGTGTCTTTCATGTGAATTTCTAAAGTGGCCCTTATTTTTAAGGCTTTTGTCAGTTCCACGTGCGGACAGTTTAGATGAACTCAAATGACAGAACTTTTCCTGTCTTACCTTTCTCTCCTGTCTGATTAAACATTGTTATTGAATGCCTTCTGGAAGTAAGTACTATCCAGATTGGATGTTGGTGGTATTTTGTCTCCTACTGTGAAAGCGTACAGTCATGTTACCCATCTACATCTATTAACAAAGCCTTCTGTAAAGGAGGGATGATCCGGTGGTTAGGCTGTTAGTCTGAGGCTCAGGAGGACTTGGGTTCAATTCTCAGCTCAGCCAGAAACTTGCTGTGTGATCTTTTTGGACAGGTATTTAGGTGTGTAAATAGGCACATAGTGGGATTTTCAAAAGTACTTTAAAGCCTAACTCCCAATGATTTCAGTGTGGGTAACCCACTAGGCACCTACTAAATATCTGTATTAAATCGGGTCCTTGTGTCTTTGTCCATAAAATGGAGCTTTCTTTGTCTATGGAGTTGGGTGCCTCAGTCCCATTGACTTTCATAGGCTCCTTTGAGAATCCCAGCCCTATCTTGTAAACGCTTCACAATACGATCTGTCTCACAGTGTGTACATAGAGTACCTAGAAAAATGAGGCATGGATCTTGGTTGGGGCCTTTAGGTACTTCTATAATACAAATAATAATGAACAATTAAAAGATAAGCCTGGTTTGAGCACGAGATTGAGAGCTAGGAACTCTGGAGTGGGACTCTATATTTGGCAGGTTACTTGCCTTTTCTGTTCCCTAGCTGGAAAATGGGTATGACACTGCCTTTCAGAAGTGTTCTGAGGGTTAATAGTTACATATACCTCTGAAGATAGAATGCATGATGCAAATGCTAAGTATTTAGCTGATGAAGAAAATGTATCTCCATGAGGTCATGGAGATATTGATGTCAAACACAGACAGTAGTACAGGGCCCAAAGCCGCAACAAGTTATGTTGGAAGAGATGTTACAATAGGTTTAGAAGAAGACAGGTTGATGGAATGTATTAATAATGTGAATTATGCATAGATATGACTTACATGAAAAGAATCCAGTAGGTTGCACAGATAATAACATGTGGAACAATGTGGTTGATGTTGTTCTGACTGATTAGGCCAAATTTAGCAAGATATTACTATGTTCAGCCTGTTAAAGGAAGACAGTACAGGATGGTGAAATATAGGAGCCATGTAAACATTGAGCTGGAGAGAGCAAAGTTAATTAGCAAAGATAATGATGATCTTATGAAAAAAGAACTTGTGAAAAGCAGAAATCGTTTCCAATGCACCACAGATTTCAAGTTCTATCAGCAAAAGCATAAAGAAAGTTATCAAGTATAAAAATTAGATAAAAAGTGCATGTAATAATAGAAATCACTGAAAGAATGAGGGGATTAATAATACAGTAAGATAAACAAAAAAAGCAAAAAGAAGCTCATGGAAAAGAACATTGACTGTAATGGGATAAGAACAACAAGGCAAGTGAACATAAATGATATATGGAGAAAAAAGGAGATTGAGGACAAATCATAGGACCCAAAGTTCAGACCATATGAGGGTAGAGATAACAATGGACAATGACTGTGAAAATAATCGCACCCACCAGGGTGTAAGCATGAAATGATTTTTCAGCATTTGCTTGTCATAATGATAAAGGTTTCCACTGATTGTCATACAGTGTGTCTCATAGTGAAGTACCAGCGTTCAACACTGAGGTCTTGTCTACACTATGCAATTAAGTCAACCTATGTTAGGTCAACTTACAGCCACTGCAGTAATTACTGCAGTTTTTCATGTAGAATCATAGACTATCAGGGTTGGAAGGGACCTCAGGAGGTCATCTAGTCCAAATCCCTGCTCAAAGCAGGACCAATCCCCAATTTTTGCCCCAGATCCCTAACTACCCTCCTTCTCCTGGTGTGCGCATCCTCACCAGAAGTGCTTCCACCGACTTAAGTGGGGCAGTGGGGAGGGGGGTATGACAGCCCGAGCTGTCAGCCCTATCCGGGATTCCCAGCTGATGGCCTGGGGTCTCCATGCACAGCAGCAGGTCTCCCAGATGTGAGCTCTGCATGGAGTTGATAGCACGGGCTATTAGCACCAGGCAGTGCGGTGCTGACAGGCAATGTAAGTAACGCAGTGTCTACACAGACACTGCACCATCCTAACTACATTGACCTAAGCGCTACACCTCTCGTGGAGATGGGAGTTATTAGGTCAGTATAGTGGGGGGCTTACATCGGCGGGAATGACGCCATAGTGTAGACACAGAGTTAGTTCAACATAAGCTGCCTAATGTCAACCTAACTCTGTAGTGTAGGTCTGGCCTGAGCGTGGCTTAGAAAATTTGTCCTAGTGATACTCCTGACCTTGTTACCTCTCAGTCAAGCTTACGTTTGGCTGGGATTCATTACTTCATGTTTCAGCTGTTTCTCAGAACAGGGCAGATTTGTGCGAAGATGTTGACTTGTCAAGAGTTAGGCAAGTTCTCTGTAGATGTGTTCTAATACTTAAGCAGACTGAGGTTCAGTAGGGATTTTTGCCATTGTCCTTGGCTTTGTCCAGCATGTGTTTTGCAGTTTGGACTGTTTTCTGAGCAAGACAGTTGCTTTATGGCTTAATAACATGGACATGCTATGACATGGGGCTGTCAAGCCTTTTTAACTATAATTAAAACCATCCCCCAAGGAACATTTTAAATCAGATTGCATTATAATCAATGTGGACTTTGTATCTGTGTAGTAACTTCATTTTCTTTTGCATTAGCTCATCAGATATTAGTTTTCCCTAACATTAGTGTTCCACTCTAGGAATCACTTATCTGCATAAACTTTTCTTGATGCAACCCCATTCCATACTATAATTTCATATAACTTTATTCAGTTTCATGTCATATTTTCCCAGAGCAGCATCTTTTGCTGAGCAATGAGCTATCGAGATCTCCAGTGCCAAGGAAAAACGGCAAAGAGTCCTGTGGCACCTTATAGACTAACAGACTTATTGGAGCATAAGCTTTCGTGGGTGAATACACACTTTTACAGATCCAGACTAACACAGCTACCCTTCTGATACTTCGTGCCAAGGAAGGTCATTGTGATAATTTGTAGATTTAAAGATTTTTAAGGCCAGAAAGAACCATTATGATCAACTAATCTGACCTCCTGCATAACACAGGCCAGAGAATTTAATTCCTGTCATTTCTGCATCATGCTTACAACTTCTGGTTGAGCTAGGGGATAACTTTTAGAAAGACTGATTGGATAATTTTGATTTGAAGACTTCGAGTGATAGAGTATACTCACATCCCTGGGTAAATTGTTCCAGTGGTTAATTATCCTTATTATTAAAATTTTTTACTTTATTTCTAGACTAGCTTCAGCTTCCAGCCACTGGATTGTGCAATGCCTTTGTCTGCTAAATTCAAGAACTCTCCGCTATCAGAAATCCTATTTCCATGTATGTAATTATAAACTGACGTAAGTCACATATTAACCTTCTCTTGGATAAACTAAAGATTGAGCTTCTTTACGCTCTCAGTGTAAGGCAGGTTTTCCAGGCTATGAATCTGGACACTGAACTGGATATAGTGCTTTGAAATCTATGGATGAAAAGTGCTATATAAGAGCTAGGTAGTATTATTTATTTATTTATTTATTATTTTATTTAATAATAATAATGGAGGTAAATGGAGTTCTCTGTTAAATATGAAAAAATATGATGAAATATTTAATTATTTGCTTATGTTAATTATGCAGCTCTGTTCCTGTGGCATGTCCTTTCAAAAGTGCTGAGGGAACCAGTCCCCAGCTAATTCCAAGGGTCTTATCAGCACAAAGTTAAATTCCTTATAGGGAGTGGATCCCATGCTGGAGGTTAAACACGGGCTAGGCACTTAAGCAACCTTTATACTGGGGGTTCTCAAACTGGTGGTCGGGACCCCAAGAGGGGTCACGAAGTTATTACATGGGGGGTTGCGAGCTGTCAGCCCCACCCCAAACCCCGCTTTGCCTCCAGCAGTTATAATGGTGTTAAATATACAAAAATGTGCTTTTAATTTATAAGGGGAGTCACACGCAGTATGTGAAAGGGGTCACCAGTATAAAAGGTTGAGAACCACTGCGTTATACTGTCAGATGAGAAAAACTGAATGCATCTGATGAAGTGAGCTGTAGCTCACGAAAGCTTATGCTCAAATAAATTTGTTAGTCTCTAAGGTGCCACAAGTCCTCCTTTTCTTTTTGTGAATACAGACTAACACGGCTGCTACTCTGAAACCTGAAACTCTTTGATGTATGGCCTGGTATAGGTGCCAAGTGCACCCTATTGGTGGCAAAAGAAGCCCAGACTTCTGTACGGACAGCAAATATAATGAAAGAGGAATTAAGCAAGATCAGTTTTGTTCAAAGAGCTACTTATTCCCCTGCTAGAGCATGTATTTTTTTCTGAGTACAACGCTTGCATTTTTCTAGCAGAATTCCTTATACTTTATCTGAGCACTCAAAATCTACATCCGACTGCTGGGTGGTGTGAGCCTGAAACAGGATGAAAGACCTATCGGTGTTTGAGACAAAAGGTCTGGAGATAATGGCAGGAGGAACAGATGTTCCAGTGCTCTGATGAGAAGACCTGAGCATCTGAACTGTTGAGCTGGGATTGGGATGCTCAGGATGATGTGAGCTTTGGGCTATGTCTTCAGTGCAAAAAAGGTGACTTGTGGGAAAATGAATACACATTAGCTATTCTGCCATAAAATCCTAGTGCAGACAAGACATTATAACTTTACTATGAGGTAAGTAGGCAGGCAAGGTCTCCCAGTGTGGCGTGGCGTATAGTGTTGGCTTCAACAGTGGAGTTTGCTTCCTCACATATGGTGTGAGTCTGTTGATCTTCAGAGCATGCTGCCAAGTTCACCTGGTTTCCAAAGATGAAGGGTGATTCAATGGCAGCTAACAGGCCCACTGAAACGGGGGGGGGGGTGCAAAGGGGCCAATTGCCCAGGCGGGCTGCAGGGCTCCCAGGTGTGCGAGACAGCTCCGGGCCCCACGTGCCGGCACGATTGGCCAGCATGGGCGGTCCCAGAAGTGACATATTAGTCATTTCTGCCCTGGGCCCCGCCCCCCTAGGTACGGCCCTGGCCCTGGGGCCCAGAATTTCTGTTGGTGGGCCTGGCAGCTAAACAGTTGTAGGGCAGGTCTAACCTACAGGGTTAAGTTGACCTAATTTATGCAACTCTAGCTACGTGAATAACGTAGCTGGAGTCGACGTACCTTAGGTCGACTTATTGTGGTGTCTACACCGTGCTGGGTGGATGTGAGAAACTCTCCTGTCGACTTACCTTATGCTTCTCGTTTCAGTGGAGTACCAGAGTCGACGGGAGAGTGATTGGCAGTTGACTTAGTGAGTCTTCACTAGACCCACTAAATCAACTCCTGGTCGATTGACCACAGCAGCATCGATCCACAGTAAGTGGAGACAAGCCCTTAGTTGTCTTGGGCTGGCTGGGTGGGAAGGATGTTGTGATTCACACTGGCTATTGATACAGTCTGTGTTTAAATATTTCTAGCAAAAATTTTCATTGCTTTTCTGAGCCGAAGGTTGAATCTTACCCTGACATTTTTTAGTAGCAATGGCTTATTTTAACTGCGACTGAAGTGTTTCATGTCTTCAGCTCCCACAGTGTACCTTCCAGATCATGTTGCTGCTAGTGGGTTTGCTCTTTCTCACTGTCATTCATCTGCACCGTAGAAAGTCATCCAGCACTGGCCTTGTACTTCAAAAACTCTGACTAGCAGTTACTTTGTATAGCGATGCACAAGACAGAGAAGCAGCAATATAAATATCCTACCATTATAAGGCAGTTAGGTGTTTTGGTTCCATATTAATTGTCTGAGGAACAACTTGAATTTCAAGTAGGTGTTGCATTTCATTGTGAATATTTCACACACTTCTAGCTACAGCCAGAATCCGTAAAAGTCGTATGCTATTGTTGATACTGTGTCATTTGTCACAAAACAGCCAGCTACTAAGATCCCCCTATGACAGACACTACCTGGCAGCTTGGATGGCTTTGGGAGGGCCACGTAGGAAGTGAAGGAAGATCAGCACTAGGATGACACTGACACTGGCAAAATGTCAGAAGGCCTGCTCAGAGACATCAGACTTCTAGCTGCTCTCCTATGTACCTACCCCCCAAACCTCAAGAAGTTAATTTCCAACCATCATGTTATAAGACCTTGTGCAACTCAACAGCAGCATCAAATACAGCTGCTGCATCTCACATGTTAAAGTATATACCCATTGTCCACTGCACTGAAATCTCTTTTCCTGTACAATAACCATTTCTCTCATTTATTTCTCCCCTCCAACCCCTTTTGGTGGAAATGCTTTAAGTTTCAAGCAATAAAAAGAACATCTAAGAGGAAAAATAATCTTATGAACAAATGAAAATCATTCTAAGCCAGCCATAAAAGCAAGGGGAGAGGAAAATAAATAAATAAAAACCAAGCAAACGACGCGTCGTACAGAACATTTTTTCCTGAACAAGCAGCCAAAAGTGCACTTGACACAGTAGACTACCTGTGTGTGTTACAATAAGATGATGCTCTTTACCTTGGAGGCAACATAAATTCAGTGTGATAATACACAGGCTGCCAAGGCTAACGCTGCTTTTATTTAAATACTGGCCTAAAAGCAACATACAGCCAGTGTACGTTAATGGCATGTAAATCATTGCTGTGCTGTAGCTGCCAAAACCTATTGCTTCCTACCATTTTCCAGCATTGCCGAAGTCTTGTTTTGTTCCCTTGAATAGATGCTGTTTTCTGTGCTGAGCTCCAAGCAACCCCTTTATTGCTAGTTCCAGTCCTTTGGTACCCAAAGTTAATCACCCTTTGGATACATATTGTTTGCTCTGATGTGTCTACTTAACTGTGGAGGGGGAAATTCCCCTGGTTTATACTGGGGGAAAAATTGCACAAGATTCCTGAGAAGGAAGAAGGGGGAAAGAGGTTGTCTTTGTGGGAAGAAGGGGAATACAGCTATTTTTTTATTAGTATTATAAAGAAATCCCATTCTACCCAGTGTACATGCCGCAGTACTAGAGAATGTAACATTTCCTATGCTATCAAGACATTATTTAATGAACTCAGTTTCATTTTATCTGTGTTTATGTAGATAAAGAAACAAAGATGTAAAAATAGGAGTTTTTCAGACATTTTTTGTGTGTGAGAAAAAATGACATAGTGGCCTTGACCACAGATATCACGGTCACATTGTCAGAATGGACAGCTCAGCCTGTCATTCGTTGCCCATGGCGGTGAATTGGAACAAGAGTTCTTGATATGACACTAAACAGAGAATTACATTTTTCTGCACTGTATGGAAAACATAGCTGTATTCTTGTTCACTGTGCCTCTGAACAGGAGAACAATGCTGATAGGAGCCCACTACTTTATATCGTTGTTGGCTATTCACGACGTTGACAATAGAAAGCAGTTGTGAACAGGCAACAATTAAATAAATGTATAAAATATTGCCACTGCTGAAAATAACAGCAAACCATTTGGCATACATCTAGCAGAAAGCAGGGTTGTTTTATTCAAACATTGGCTGAATCCTTAAGCAGCTGCCAGATTTGACTTGGGGCTTTTGGATTTTTTTTTTTTTTTTGCATTTGATTTCAAATTTGTTATATCACTGAAACACATCATACCACAGTCTTATTTTTACGTTTACAATTCCAACAGGGCAAGGTCCACTTATGAGGCAAATGTAAGTTTCAGTATGCACCACCCATTGGCTCAGCTAGTTAGCCATGAAAATGGGGGGAATTACACATGCAAATGACAACTTCCTTATAGGGTCTTATCTTATCTACACTCTTCACCTACATGAACACCTACACAAGATTCTGACTACCCATTTGAATGCACACTTTCACAGGTTGAATGCACATATGCAGATATGCATGAAAATATGGATCAATGCATTTGTTTGCATGCTCCCCATCAGGTTGAAAAACATGGCTCATAAGCTTCACAGAACAGTAAATTGCCTCCTTAAAAACAAAAGTCACATGTTAAGTAATATTTTTTTGCATTTATTTACATATTTTTATGTGCGTTAACTGGCTTGATTCACTCCTGTGGGTACAATGTGAGGAAAGTTGCACTTGCCCCTGACTCGGGAGTGTGTTTGTGGTAGGAAAGGCAAAGGTGGCATGGCCTGTGAAAGGTTTGTTTGATAGTGTGTGGTAACTACAAACTGAAGATTGGAAAGGGGTTTTTAGAGGTGACTAGAGGTGTTTTTAGGGGTTTTTAGAGGTGATCATTCATCCTGTTTGAATGATTTTAATGTTTCTGGGATTTTTGTTATGAATTATGCGTTAGGGTGCCTAAAGCCTTGTATAGGCATCTTTTTTTAAAAAAAATCCAGCTAGAATAAAATAAAGGTGACTTGCAAATAAAGAAAAGTGGGTTTTTGCCCTTTTCCCCCTTTCTTTATGACAGATGAAGCAGGGCTTAATTCCCCCCCCCGACCCCCCCCGGCCACCCCTTATTTTTCACTTTAGAAATTTCAGGAATACTGAGTCTAATCTTCCTGTTTTCTGTTGGAGGACTCTTTAGATGACTCAAGGATGTGGATTTTGGAGCTTTCTCAGCACTTAAAGAGGAGGAGGTTTTGGATGCTTAGCGAAGAGAACTTTCCTCCCACAACTTTTTTAGACAAATATGTGTTAACAAAAAATAAGGGGCCAGCTCCTCAGCGGATGTATACCGGTGTAGCTCCTTTTATGTCAATGGATTTGTGTTGATTTATGCCAGCTGAGGATCTGGCCTTCCCCCCACCTCTTTTAGGGCTTGATTCTGCAAGCTGCTGACTCCCCTTAATTCCCACTGAAATAACTGTCTTTTTTCAATATTTGCTCCATAAACTGCAGGCCCCTAGTGTGGAAAGTCTGCTTGGAGTGGTGGTATGTTAGCGCAAGCCACCTATTACCATGGCAGGTATGGGCTTCAGCACACCTTGCAGGATTGAGCCCATAATCAGGTTTCACTTCTTGGTATCTGTTGTCATAATTCTACAAGTTCTGTAGTTCTCCATAGAGTCTTCCAGGGTAGAAAAGACAAGAATTAAAAACAGGAAGGAAAATTCTCTTTTTAGTTTTGGAGGGATGATGGTGGGGGTAATCAGGTCTTCTTGCTATAGTGTAAAAAAGTAAAAAGTGCACAAACCCTGCTTCTTTGAAAGTCTTTAAACTCCGGCTAGAGCTTTCTAGGAGACATGCTGAAACTGTGCATCTCACATCTCTCTCTAGGGCTGCTTGCCTCTGGCTCCCGACTCCATCCATCGAGCCAAGGGAGTGGCTGGCTTGGAGCAGTGTGCCTCCATACCATGGAGACTTGCCATACTATTTTCAATGTAGGATTTATTTTTAAAGTAACTTCCTTGACACATGTAGTTTTGTAAGTTATGGACCTGATCCAAAGTCTATTTAAGTCTATTGGCTTCAATGAGCTCTGGATCAGGCCCCAAAAGGAGCATTAACTTTATTATTGAAGGGCTTTTTGGTCTGGGAATGGTGAGGGAGCAACAACAGCTGCACGTATCACATGATGAAATGAAGATGACTTGTTTCCCTTTGTGCCAATAGACTTTTTTTCAAATGTATGAGAGTGACAGTGCTGGAAACTGAGTTGCTGTGTAACTTCTCAGTCACCTTATCACCCTGACCTGGTGTCTCCAGCCTTAACCAAAGCTAGGAGCTAATTCAGTCTACAGATTGTTCAGTCCCCAGAGCTGCTCTGAGGAGGCTGCCCATTATGCTGAATTGTGTTAATGTTCGCTATGGATAAAGGGGATGAAATACAGTTGAGATCAGCTTAACTTCTTTTTACTAGAGTTCTGCTCGAAACAGAGAGTCTGGTGGTTTATAGCAATTGTGTTAAAATTAGTGGGAGATGAAAGGAAACCTGTAATTATATAGGCTAACAAGCCAAGCAATACCACTTTAATAATCAAAGCAAGGGCCATTATTTATTGTGCAGTTCATCAAAATTCAGCGTGGGTCAGCCTGTGACAGATGCAGTGGTCGCAGATTGTCTCACTCAACCACAATGCTGGGAGGGGTGTGTGCCTGGAACAAATGGGACCTATCTAAACGTGCAAGGAAAGGCTAAGGGTTTAGATAATATAATACACACATTGTCCTTTTGTTGTTCTCAGCCTTTTCCTCTCTTTATGTTCCTATGGATAAATAAATCTTTGTTTTGAAGAGATTGTTCCGCGTCACTGCATTTTTACACTGATCTTAGACCTCCATAGGAAAGTCTAGAGCAGAGCCCAAAACCCAGCTGGATCTTCTGAGGAACCACAGATGCTGAACAGGGTGCTGCCATCTAGGGGCAGTGTGATGAAATTCAGGGTTCCACCTTGCGAGAAGAATACGCCTGGGCCTCTCATGGGGAAGAGAGACCCTCAGGGATCAAAGGTACAGCTCAACCTGGTACCCTAACTAAGGTTCAGTCTTTTTCTTGGGTTTTTATTTGAACTATTAAATGTCTGTTAAGTAAACAGTACCTGATATGGATTGATTCAAGAGAGGTCCAACCCAAAACTTGGGGGAAGTCCAGCTCTGAACTTTGACTGAGATCTGAACTTTGTGCCTGTGGTTAACATATTGTAAGCAGGGTCTAAATGAGCATTCCCCTGACATCTAGTGAAGAACTGGGGGGGAAAAGCTTCAGGAGCAGAATGTATTTGCATAGACACACCTATTCTGCCTAGGTGTTCAGAAGACAGAATTGTTTTGCCAAAGTGATCAGTTTGGGCTGGTTTTGGGTTACAATTCACTTTAGTATTGAAAGCAGGAGTTAAGAAATATTTTTACCTTACTGTATGAATAAAGGGCAGCAGAACTGTATTTAGCATGCCCTAAATTGAACCTCACTCACTAATCAAGGGTTAGGGATGCCAGATTCAAGTGAAAGAGAAGAGGGTGGGGACAGGTGTTTCTACTTGATGGTGTGGACTCTGTTTAAAGAGTCCTGGGCACCATTTGACCCTCCCTATTTCGGTATTTAAAGTCAGAGCTGATTGAACTCAGTTGGAAGTCCTTGTTTCTATTCAGTGATTACTAGAGATGAAACTACTGATGAGCACATTTAGGGGCTAAAACTTAGACCTGGTGTAGGGATTGTTTGCAATGAAAGACAATGCAGAGACAGTGCTAGCAGAGAGATTCCCTGCTACCCAGTGAAATCACTAAGATTCATGTGAACCCACCCCTGAACACACCCCTGAACTCTGGGTCTTCGCTGACCAAGGACAGCTGACTATGAGTGGGGTGCAGTGGAAGGAAAGGTAAGTGGCATGTTAAAAGAACATTTGTTTGTCAGACTTTCACACTGCAATATGGAACTGAGGCAAAGGGCACTGCCTGACATACTGTGAGGTGATTGGTTATGGTTACATGCTTTTGAATTGTGGTTGTATTTTCCCAAATTAATGCTGGGTTTCTTTCCCTTTTAATACACATTTTCTTCTGTTAAACACAGACTCAGTGCTTATGAGTGGGGAAGTATTGCCAGTTAGAAGTGCCTAGTGGGTTCTGTTTTGTAATGTTAAGAAGAACCCCTAGATATTGAACCCAGCCCTCATTGCTGCCAACATCACCTGGCAGAAGGATTACAGTACTGTTGTCCTTTTTAATGTGCATGTGCCCAACGACAATTGTAATGGGCTTGTTTTATAAATGTACAAGTCCCTGATTGTAAAAGATGGCCTCTGCTTGGGCCTAAAGGTAACTAGGTAAGATTCAATTTTCAACCATATTAAATATAGTGAGACAGATTAGATGAGGTAAAATAACAATGCAAAGCATGATTCATGCTTCTCAGAGTTCCTTATCCTCGCAACTGTGTGGTGTGCTTCATGCCAATCTTTGTACTTCTTTAAAAAACAGGCAAAATTGGTGAGAAAATGCATTGGCCCAGCAATTTTGCCCTCTAATTTTCTATGGCGCATGCAAGGGAGCAACTGTAACAGTTTAAAGAGAGTTATGTGCCGCTGTTATCAATCACGGATTCATCACAGTGGCAGTGCATTAGACCGCGCTGTATTTTCAGAGACCGTCTGGGCCATTACTGAATCAGATGTTTTTCCAACTATCTCTAGCTGCAGTCCAGGAAAGGATAGTTTCCAAGTACTCCAGTGATACCAGATGGATTGTGGGGGCTTTAGGCCACATTCCTGGTAGAAACATTCTCTGCAGTAGCCCTCCAACCCTCCTTTGGGTGTGCCTTCTATTGGTACAATAGCAGTGTTTATTTCTGAGTTAGTCAGAGAATGGGGGGGGGGGAACATTCTGAAAATTATCTAATTTTTTTCCTCCTTTGGTCCCAATTTCATTTTCACCATGCTTTTGCAGCCAGCTCTAGTTAATTGCCCTAATGCCATAGGTTCTCAATCTGGGACTCACATCGCTCAGGGAGGATGAACGTGACCCCCTGAAACTTTTTTTTTTTTTTTTATGGCTAGATGGGAGGGAAGCTCCTGGAACTTGTTTTTAATGTCATAACATGGGATCACAGTATGGAGAAGTTTGCCCTAATGGCATTACAACTACTCTTAGTACAAATGCAGCAGCAGCCCAGTGCTGGCCACCAGTAAGCACAGGCTAGAGAAAATGTGCATTTATTTCTATATACTAAGATGAAAGGCACCTCATAAATAGAGTCATAGAGTTCAAAGCCAGAGAGGTCCACCAGATCATCTGTTTATCACAGACCACTAACCACCGCCTATTTACTCTTGCACTGAGTCCTATAACCGGGAGTAGACTGTACTATTACCGCTTTCAGAAGAGTAAACTGTTGTGTGCCACAGCTAGAGACCAGGAGGGACTAAGGTGAACCGGTGCCTGAAGCCCCTGCAACGGCAGTGAGATGATTTAGTGATTTACCCAAGTACCTGAGCTAGATTCATAACATTATTCTGGGAGCTGGGCAAGGATGATTGGTGTAAGAGGTGTGTGGATTGTTTCCTTGATCAGACAATACATTCTTTTGAAAACATTTCTTTGATCAAAGTTGAGCATGAAACTCACCTACTGTCTGACAGAGAGGAAGGCTGAGGAGCCTGAGAAAAAGAGAATGACCAGAGCCCCTGAAGGCATTGTAAATCAATCCACTTTCCAGTGCCCAAATAACATGGGATTTGAGAGAGCTCACATCAGTTGGACAACTTCTTGTGAGGTGATATTAATCTTAGAGGCTGAGCCTGTAGGTGAATATTTTTTTTATTATAGAAGTTTGGATTAAATTCAAATGTCCTCCTGGTGGTAAAAAGAAAAGGAGGACTTGTGGCACCTTAGAGACTAACCAATTTATTTGAGCATAAGCTTTCGTGAGCTACAGTTCACTTCATCGGATGCATTCAGTGGTAGTAACAATTGGACAGGCAAATAAGAAAGCCACTGAATCTCAATTTGGAAAGATTAATGTATTGCTTCCCATTGTACAATAACATACTACTGGAACTGGTCAGAAACTGGGGGCAATGCTTTGTGAAAATGTAGTAGAAAAATGTTTTTCATTGGAAAAAAAGATCGATGGAGCTTTCCAACCAGATCTACCTATTAGTGATGTCTCATGTAAGATGCATATGTATATGCCCACATGTGCATGCAGTTGCAATGTTGATTTGCTTTGCATTATTTGCAAAGGGGGAAAATTAAGTTACTTTGAAAATCAAATCAAAGCTTTTAAAATAAGATCAAGGGTAACAATGACCATATCCAAATACCAGTTTCATGAATTTGGGAATAATCTAAATTGACTGGAATGTTCAGATGCCTGTTTCACTTCTTTGTGATTGCACTATTGACACTCACTGGAATTTGCCAGTTTTAGTCAGTCCTTGAAACAGACGGTAATGAAGAGGATCTAGATAGATATAACTCCAGAAGGTTATAAAACCTTGAAGCCTGAAGGCTTTTCAACATTTTTTTTTTGTTATGCAGCCTAATTGGGCTATGGTATTAAGACAATATGTTTTTAAGTTTTCATATGAAAGTATGAGCTTTGGTATGACAGGATATCAAAGTGAAAATTAATGTCCGCCACTTGTATATTGCCTAGACGTTACTTTAGAGAGAAAACAACAGGAGCGAGACGAAGCCATACATATGTTAAATTCACATCAGTAATAAAGATTAAGTAGAAGTTAATAGCATCCCAGTCATGCTTGTGGAGGTAATCTCCTTTCTGAAAATTCAAAATTAGATTTGGAGGATCGAAGCAAACAGGGGGTGAGACTTTGGCGTAATATTTTAATCAAATTGTCATGAATGAGTGGATACAATTAAGAATTCTGTCAGTCACAGTGCAGAGCCCCTTTTGTTAGTCAGCTGTTGTGAGGGATGCACTAGGGCATCGTGGGTAGAGATTAAACTTGACCTTTCCCAGGATCTTCATTTTTGACCCTCTGGCTAGGCTTTGCTTGTCAGATGGTCATTTCTTTTTAAAAGAGGGAGAAGCAGAGGTTGGAGGGACAGACAAAGACGCTCTCTCTCCTCCCCCCCATCCCAAAACAGCGGACAATGCTCAGAATCAACTCCCTGTCAGCTGTAAAGTGTCCATCTAAACCAGTTTCCTTTAGTACTTTTCTGGTGTATATTGTATGTGTTTTTGGACAACATTTTCAGAGTATGAATCTGTGCCTAGGGTGACACAACTGAAGGAATAGGAAATAGTTTCCTGTTTAGTATGTTATGCTCTAACAACACTCCAGGAGGTTGCTTTTTGTTTTTAAGAGTATCTGATAACGAGTGCTTATTTGTACAAATTCTAATTGTATTTCTAATTGCTTTTGAATGGTTTTGGAATTTTTCATATTATTAAGAAATTGTGTTTGACATACAGAGCTCTGGAGAATGACAATCTAACACTGTGTGGGCTTCCCCCTACCAAGTTAACCCTGATCATTTATATTTAATTTCTATTTATCTAAAAATGTCTCCATATACATGTTTTGGGGCATTGATCTACATCGGAGGTGTATTTTATTTAGAGCATGGTTGTGAATTCAGGATTTGCAGGCACCAAACTATATAGGTCTTTGAGTTTGTTTCTCATGGCCTTTTGGGGTTTTATTATTTATCTGTATTACGGTAGTACCTAGAACCTCCAAACAAGATCAGGATAATGTGTTAAGCATTGTGTTAAGCATTCAACATAAACACAGAAAGAGACAGAATCTGTCTCTTGGTGCTTTGGGGAGCCATTTATGAGCTCAAATAACTTAAGATCTCTTTTAAAATTTTCAAAAGTGCCTAAATCTCATTTCCAAAAGCAACTTATGTACTTAGGATCCTAAAGCCTATTGACTTTCAATGAGTTTCAGGCTCCTAAGTGTCTGCGTGGGATATATTTTCACACACAAATGGCAGCTAGGGCCCTAACTTGGACAGATTTGCAGTGGGACCAAGGTGCCCACTTGCTGTTTGTGCCTTTGAAAATCAACCCCCAAGTTGCTTATGACAATGGGACTCACCCTGTGTGACCTTAGGAACCTATGTCTACACAGCAAAGAAAAACCCATGGCTGGTCCATGCCGGTTGACTGGGCTCACAGGGCTCAGGCTGTGGGGCTCTTTTACTGCTGTGTAAACTTTCAGGCTTGGGCTGGAACCCTCCCACCTCACAGGGTCCTAGATCCTGGGCTCCAGCCCAAGTCTGGAAATCTACACAGCAGTGAAACAGCCCCAGGAGTCCGGGTGAGCTGGCAGGGCCAGCCGTGGATTTTTCTTTGCTGTGCGGACATACCCTGAGGTGCTTTTGAAAATGTGACTTCTGGTCTTTTCAGTGTGATATTTCCTCTGTCCAGGCACTGAAGTACTTTGTGTCCTCTCTATCCAGGAATTGAAAAATCGCATGTTATTTCAACCCCATAAATGGCTCTCTGACGCATTAAAATACATAAGCACAGCTACAAGAATGCAAATACTAGAAACCGGGCAGACCACTCATTTATAACTGAGGATAAATCAGTTGCATGAAATAAACCAAGAGTAACCTGATGCCTGAAGCTTGTTCAGCATTAGAGGGTTCCACATGCATACATGTAGGTGGCTCTTTTTTTAAAATAACACTGCATTTATTATTTTAAGCTGATCCCAGATGATTCTTTTATCTTCCCCTTCTTTTTAGCTTCTCTGCCTTTTTATACAGCTTGTTTGGTAAATAGAAAGAAGTGCTTTAGACGTGGGGTGACAGTATGTAATCTACATCCCCACTGTTTGTTTTACCTTTTGTTACAGAAAGAATAAAGTCTGAGCAACTTGTGCTAGTACATCAGTTTCTTTGCACTCCTCTGTACTGTAGGACCTAATTATATTTTAACACTGCATTTACTCCATTTGCCTGGAGAATTATTTCAAATAAACTGACAGACCTATTGTGCTGTGACATCACAGCAACTCTTTTTTTTTTTTCTTTCCCGGAGAAAACAAGCCCTTCTGTTAATTCAGCAATAGCGCAAGAAATTACATTAACAACATTTAACCAAAGTGTTGAAAACATACTGAAATAAACACTATTGCACTTCAGGGGTTGAAAGGAATATGCATCAAAATGCTTGGCATTTAATTTTTTTTTTTCTTCGGGAATTTAGCCAGTGAAATATAGCTGCCAGTGTCTCAGGCCTGCGTGTGTTCTTCTGCAATATGCTCTCGATCAATCAGATTTGCATAACTAAACTGTCGGCAAGCCCGCTCTGCTGCCCAGGTGCAGGGACATTTGCATATAGAACAGTGAGGAGGTCCCAAGAGTCACTTCAGACTCCAGTGACTGCTGAGCCCGCAGTCCACATAGCACTGGAAATGAAATTGGAATGACAAAAACATGGTAGGGCTAGTCTGGAAGGGTGAAATATGCACTTGTGTTTCAAAGGTTATGTAGAGATCACAAGACAGCATTCAGACATGAAAATACACACCAGTCCACAGAAAAGCAAATGCTATTGTGTATATTTTCCCCCCACGATACTTTTTCTTAAACTGTAGAGCTGTGTATCATCAGCGTTTCACTGGTTCTCCAAACCTCTAGTGGGAAGGGTTAGCCAATGTGTGTGCTTTAACCGTATATTTTTCTCACAGCTATGTCCCTTAGGTATAACATTAAAATTAATAAGGGAGCTTTCTACTTGAGTTTACTCCTGTATAGAAAATGTGTATTCGCTGCTCCTACATATATGAACATATGTGTATTTGCTGCTCCCTTGACGTTGTAGTGTACGACACATACAATTAGAAGGAATAGATGTTCGGGTAATTACCACAGTGTATTGGTACAACTGGCAAGAAACTCATAAAAGAAATGATTAACAATATTAGGGGCTTTGTGATCTTCATCTGAGGATCTCCGTGAGCTTATCCCCATTTTACAGGTGGGGAAACTGAAACACAGAGAGGTGAAGTGATTTCCCTATAGTAAAGCAGTGCTTCAGAGGCAATCTGGAATAAAAGCCAGGGAACCTGACATGTTGTCCTCTGTTCTACCCATTAGGAGAGGTTGCCTATTCCCTCACCCCATTTTCTCTAAAATTAAAAAACAATCATGCTCGTCTCAGCACCATTTATTTAGAATCTATTGTCAACTGTAATTTTCCAGAGGGAATCCTAGAAGGACAAACCCTCCCCAGTGCATCCATATTCCCCCAAAATATCATGCACTCAATTTCCAGGGAGGAAGGAATATAGCAGATTTGGCCCTGGTCAAATTGGTGGGGGAGGGGGAAAGAAATGTTGTCCCTATTGGTTTGAATGTCACTTGTTGTCAAGTTGGCATCCTGAGCAGTTTCCATGACAACAGCTTTTTTGTGCTGTGGGACGAGGTCATGCACCTGTGCTCCTGATGAAAAGGACAACAAGAGAACGTACATTATTTAAAGCTTTTATCTTTCAGTACGTGTTTGAGTATAACCTTGAAATTGGGTGAATAAAGGACAAAGTACATTGCTATGCATAGGACCGAGGCAGGCTAAATCAGTTAGGAAGAGCTCTGAGTGTAGGTTGGAGTATTTTACTCCATGACCGCTTTTCTAACCTGCCACGGATGGGTTATGCTGTTTGACTCCTTTCCATCCTTAATACCAGCAAAAGTTCTTCTCAAGTGAATGGAGTCACTCATTACAGTGGGAGTCTGAAAGGAAGGGAGGAATAGGTAGTTTACTCATCAATCAGCTTTCCAAGCTGTCTGCTGTTATCTTCTCTGATAGCGTCCCAGTCACTGTACAGCTCCACATGAGATGTGGGCATTATTATTATTATTAACTATTTGTATTTGAGAGTGCCTAGAAGCCCCAAAGATAGCCCATGATGCCATAGTGCTAGGTGCTATGCAAAACAGCAGCAAGACAGCTCCTGCCTCCAGGAGCTAATCATCTAAATGATTGGGCATATATCTGGACAATGAGAACAGCAACTTTAAACAAGGAAATAATTTGTTTTTGTTTTGGGGGTTATTTTTAGAAGCGATCAATACTCATGCTTCACAGCACAAGCCAAACAGCTGTTGATAGGGGTTAGGAAGAAACTTCCACTATGGCTACGGCTGTCCACTATGGGATTTCTTTCATCTTCCTCTGGAATATCTGGTATTGGCGACTTTCAGAGACAAGATAGTGGACTAGATGGACCACTGATTTGCTTGGGTATAGTAGCAATCCCTATGTTTCTAAAATGACCTAAATATAACAGGTACGTGGGTGAACTTAGGGAAGAATTTGTCATGGATTGGACTACAGGATTGGAGCTAACATCACATCTTCCCAATCCCAGTTTTACCTTTTATATATAGTATATATCTACTGCTTGTGGTGTGAGACTTACAGACCCAACCTTTGTATCTTTTATCCCTCTCATGTGAATTCCCTGTCTTGTCCACAGTAGTTACATGGCTTCTCTGTTCTCCTCTATCTGTGCAAGTAGCATCTGTTTGTCTTCTCCTAAATGTACAAGGTATGAATGAGAAGAAATGAATATTGAGTTGCCAGGTAAAGAGCCACTTGTGTATTGTAAGTGAAGTGAAGAAGGACTTCTTTGATTATGTGTGTGTCCTTATACGCGTTATGTTCTATATCCCAATGCATAAGCCACACCATCAAGGAAGGAGACATTTTGAGAGCAAATGAACATACAGAGCCAAATTAATCTCTGGGCATAATTCCACAGGCATCAGGTGGGAATTTGGCCTAGAATTTTCACAGATCATACCCCAAAGTGATACATAGTAGGTGTTTCTGTAAACTCAGTGCGCTGAGACACACCATAAAGTTCATTGACTTTTAAAATGGCTGTTGGACCTGTGGATCAAGGGGACTGTAGAAAGGGAGAGGAGAGGAAACCCCACAAAATGGGGAAATGAAATGGGTAGGGTAGCAGGAGGGAATTACCCAACCCCATAAAGCATTCAAAGTTTGTAAGAGACATGAGCCAGAGGTGGTCATGGAAGCAGCATGGGCTTATTCCCCCTTCGCTTCTGTGGTGGGTGGGAGAAAATCATCATTGAGCTACGGCCAGGTTTGCAAAGATGTTCCACAGCCTCCTCACAAGTTAATTCCTCTGGTGCTGCACACCCCTTGCCTAGTGCAGAGCTGGGGGAGTGCATGGGGCATTATGCAGCAGGCTTGGATAGCGTGGAGGCAGGGCAGGGGTAGACTAGACAGGTTGGCGTGGGAGAAGGTGGGGCTGTGGTGTGGTTTATGGCAGCAGGGAGAACATAGAGCAGCTCCAGGTGTGCCCTCGCTTGCCCTGGAGGCTGAAAGCAGCCTCTGCCCATCCAGAACAGGGAAGGCATAAATTGTCTCCTGATCAGTCAGTATCTGTGCTGGCGTCTGCACCAGTGCAATGATGAATCTAGACCCTGATGTTTATGCACCAAACTCCCCATAATCTTACTCTTTCGTGTGTGTGAGTGGCCGTCCATCATCTTCTACCCCCGGTGAATTAGCTTCTGCTCAGGGTGCTATTGCGCCCTTGCCTACGCTATCACTTAAGTCGATGTAAGTTACGTCGCTCGGGGGTGTGAAAAAATCACGCCCCCCCCCGAGCGATGAAAGTTGCATCAACTTAAAGCAGTGTCTACACCATGCTATGTTGGCGGGAGACACTATCCTGCTGACATAGCTTCTGCCTCTCCTTGAGGTGGAGTAATTACGTCGACGGGAGAGCGCTTTCCCATCAACATACTGCGTCTTCACCGGATACACAGAATCGGTACCGCTGCATGGATGGCAGTGGTGCAGGTTAGCACGGTAGTGAAGACCAGCCCTGAGCTAGCAGAGCAGTAAAAGTCACGCAGGATCATTGCTGGAGAGAGATCACTGTCATGGTGTATCTGCTATTTTCAGTTTAATTAGTACTCAGAACTTCATTTGTCACCTTAATCATTGCAGACAGACGCCACAGAGATGGAAACCTGGGGGGGGAAAAAAAAGCTTTCTGTTGCTTTGGGCATGTTTTATTTGTTCCTCAGCTCAGTTCATGTCAGTGCATCACTTCTATTGAAATTTAGGCTAAAAGTCAGAGGGATGGGTGTGGAGGGGGTGGGATGGGAATCTGTAGTCCAGTGTTTAGAAGAATATAGGACTGGGATGCAAGGAATCTAGGGTCTGTTCCTTTCTTCTATTGATTTGTGACCTGGGCAAGCCCCTCAACATCTCTGCATCTCAGCTTTCCCCATCTGTAACACAGAGCTGATAATACTTATCCTGTGTTTGAACTGAGCATACAGTTGTTTTTCCCATTCACCCACTTCAATTACTGCCAGACTGAATATCTGTTCAAACAAAATTAAAATGAAAAAAGTTGAAGAAATTTGGAGCTCACCAGCAAATACTTTTCTCATGGTATAACATAAACAGCTGGGAGTTCACAAGAAATTTGCTTATTTTTTTGTTCAGGCATCGGGTAGGACTTTTTGGTGAATAAGACCCTAATTCAGCAAAGCACTTAAACTCATGCTTATCTTTAAGCACATGAGCAATCCCATCCCTATTTACCAAAGCATTTAAGCTTGTGCTTCAGTCCCACTGATTTCAATAGTTTCATTGACTTCAACACACACAGCGAATTCCTGGGGAGAGGGGGCAGTTTACATCCCCTTTATTCCAAGAATCTGGTTCTATATTTTTCAGAGGTTCTAGTCTGGGTGTGGTTTCTGCAGCAAAGAGGCCTCAGGAAAAGCAGAGGGCTGTTGCCACAGTGACATTGGCCAGCTTGTTTTGGTGGTAGTGATAGGTTTGCAGATACATGTAGGGGAGCCAGGTGCATGTTTTTTTGTGCTTTGAGAATTGTATTATTTTGTGAAAAGAAAAGGAGTATTTGTGGCACCTTAGAGACTAACAAATTTATTTGAGCATAAGCTTTCGTGAGCTACAGCTCACTTCATCGGATGCTTTCAGTGGAAAATACAGTGGGGAGATTTATATACACACAGAACATGAAAAAATGGGTGTTACCATACACACTGTAACCAGAGTGATCACTTAAGGTGAGCTATTACCAGCACGAGAGCCGGGGGGGGGGGGAGGGGGGGAACCTTTTGTAGTGATAATCAAGGTGGGCCATTTCCAGCAGTTGACAAGAATGTCTGAGGAACAGTGGGAGGTGGGGGGGATGGAAATAAACATGCGGAAATAGTTTTACTTTGTGTAATGACCCATCCACTCCCAGTCTCAATTCAAGCCTAAGTTAATTGTATCCAGTTTGCAAATTAATTCCAATTCAGCAGTCTCTCGTTGGAGTCTGTTTTTGAAGTTTTTTTGTTGAAGTATTGCCACTTTTAGGTTTGTAATCAAGTGACCAGAGAGATTGAAGTGTTCACCGACTGGTTTTTGAATATTATAATTCTTGACATCTGATTTGTGTCCATTTATTCGTTTACATAGAGTCTGTCCAGTTTGACCAATGTACATGGCAGAGGGGCATTGCTGGCACATGATGGCATACATCACATTGGTAGATGTGCAGGTGAACGAGCCTCTGATGGTGTGGCTGATGTGCATCCGATGAAGTGAGCTGTAGCTCACGAAAGCTCATGCTCAAATAAATTGGTTAGCCTCTAAGATGCCACAAGTACTCCTTTTCTTTTTGCGAATACAGGCTAACACGGCTGCTACTCTGAAACCTGTCATTATTTTGTGGTGTTCATTTGTTTCCAAATCCTACTGACTTTGGGTGCTGCAGGGGCACTTGCAGACAGGGCCACAGGTTGTGACTTCTGTGCCAATAATGACTCATGTTTTAATCAATGTTTAGTCTTCACTGCCACTGCAGGAAGTACCTTTAGCCGTATTGTGTGAATAAGAGGAAGAGTGTGGACACCTTGTTCTGGCTTCCCTCTCAGGTGTTATGTCTCATCCTTATAATTGAATACTGCTATGAGGGTTGTTGGCCTTTTCCCATCCCTTCTGCAATTCACAGTGAATAAGAAGCTAGACCTCCATTGCTCATCAGCCTCTGTTCTTTGTCCCCCCAGGTGGATCTCTTTTCAGTTCTGTGTTTTATAGTCACATTGCATGATAACCCTGTTAAGTTGTTTCTGTTGTGCAGCAATGGATAAAACACCTGGGCAGTGTCTCTTATCTGAGCTGGGGTCTTGGGCATGCTGTTTTCTATCTGCAATTCTCACAAAATGTGATGGGCTGTAAATAAATATCTGCACTATGGGCCAGCATGCTTTCCACATTTTCATGGAGGCATAAAAAGCCATAGATAGTTAAATTATTGAAGCCTGGGAAACATGGTACGCAAGGAAACGTGCAGCTCTTATTAGTATTTTCACCAGTGTCAGAGATGCTATGGCAAGAGATCAACAGAGTTGGGGGCACAGGCCACTAAAGAACTGATCCTGCATTTCTTACGCATCCCAAACTTTTGGGTGATCAAAGTGTGAGGAATCAGCCCTCCTTAAGTCATCTTTTCACACAGCCATTCCAACACAATCATGCGGACTGGGAAATTGAAGTGGGTTGGAAAGAAAAACATAGAGGTGAGTGGCTGTTCACCCATGGCCAGCCCAGTCCAACTCTTAGTGGTGGGGAATTTCTCTGGCTTGCAGTGTTCTTCGAACCTGGAATACTGGTTATTTTCTTTTTAAAAAAGTGTAGTATTATTTGTACCACAATGGAGGCCGCAACTGAGTCAGAGTTCCAGCCTGAAGAGAAGTATGAATAGACAAGACATGAGAGAGGCAAGAGAGGTGAAGTGACTTGACCAAGCTCACAAGCAGCTGTACGAATAAAATTTTTTTTGGTGCATTGACAATTCCAAAAAAATCGGTTTCAGGCCAATTTGAACACACTGCCCCACTCTGGAGCAGGGAGCCCATCTGGAGCCAGGGCGCTCAGGTCTTCCAGATTCCCTGCCATGCAGCTATAGGCCTGAGAGCTCCAGGTCAAGCTGGTGCTACAGGGCTACCAGGCTGTTGGCTGCATGGCAAGGAGTCTAAGAAGCAGGACTGCTGAGTTTCTGGACAGCTCAGGGAACTTCATCAATATCATTTCAAAAAGTTCAAACGAAAAGTCATTTTGAGTTTGTTTTTTTTTAACCGAAATATCGGAATTCCTGCAGGAAATCTCAACATGTTGAGTTTTTTTTCTGTGCGGAATGATTATATGTTTTTATTGCTGAATTGTCCACGGAATGGGAATTTTGGGTTCTGACCAGCCCTATTATTATCATCCCCATTTTACATATTGGGAAACTGAAGCACAAAGAGATGAAGTGACTTGCTCATACAAACCTGTGCCAGAGCCAGGAATAGAACACTGATAGCTTGCCCCCACATTGTGTACTTTCACTAATAGGACAGATTTATTCTTTTTTATCCTTCCTTACATATCATTGTCTGTCACTATTTTATGTGTTTGTTCTCTTGAAAACTGGTGTAAATTTAGCATTTGGATGGTCAACTGTCACCCTGATTAGCACCAAATATTAAATATAATTTTCAAAAGGACTTGATCTTAGAAGAAATGCACCAACACAAGGGAGGAGATTTGGCCCAGGCCATTGGCTACTAATCCCAGTTGTTAGCTTGATATTTTGGCTCTGGGAAAAGGGGCCCATTTCTTTGGTGCGTTCCAGTAATCTAATTGGAAGAGTGGAATTACCACTTAAAGGATGTGCAAGAACGATGGGAGAGAATATCTTTAAGTCATGAAGCTAAAATGAACTGTGAAGTTATATGCTGGAAAGTGCTGCCGTAGCTGCTGCAGAGAGAGGTTTTATTTGAAATTACAAGATGAAAATTACCGATCAATGCGGCCGGAATAGAATGATTGATATTTCAATTGCACTACTAGAAAATGTAACATAGCCTAAAGATACACTATTTACCTTCTTTTCAATTCCAAGTTTTTGCACATTATAACAATGTATAGAAGTGTATAAATGGACTTTTCTAGAATGTGGGTTGGAAGCAGAAATGAGGGAGTTGCAGTATATATCCAACTTCAGGCAAGGCAGAGCACTTGAGGCATTTACTTGTAGCAAAATTGTGACAGAATGGTCTTCCATCACAGAAGTCTCCTTATATTTGCAAAGGCCTAAGAGCCTGAAGACCCAGTTGTGCAAGGGGCTGAACATCACCTGCTGACTTCTCTATCCCTCCATAACCCCTTTTCCCTATGCAACTACGGCAGGAGGCAGCAAGGGGTGAGCTGGCTGTTCAGAAGTACAGACCCCATTTACATAGATTACTCTTTCTCCAAGTAGCTCTTGTACAGTAGGTCAGTGCCTCAGCTCTTCTAGATTGCGTCACCATTATTTTCCCGGGATAGGCCAGTACTCTCTGTAAGCCCAATATGAGACTTTCTGGAACTTATGTGCTCTCGAAGTTACATGAGCCATAAGTCTACGTTCCGCCCTCCCCTCTACTAGGTTGAGCCCTCACTGACAAGGATGAAGTACAAAGAGAGGGCCTAAAAATTATCAAACTGTTTCCATTGCATTTAAACAAAATCCATGAAAACATTTTTTTTTTTTTTTTTGGTCTTACAAAAAGCTTGTCTGTACAATACCTAAGTTTCTGGCCAAATCTGACCTGATGCTGTCTCTTCAAAGAAAAGAAGAGCCTCCTGGGAGGCTATGCAAATATTTTATTCAGAAGCTGCCTGTCTGGGTGGTTTTTTAGGAGCTGCCTGCATGGGTGTGGGTTTTTTTCCTGCCAATTTTTAATCAGTTAATGATAGTTGTGGACATGGGTGGAAGCCACCAAATTTGGACCAGAATTATGAACATTCCAATGTTTGGGAGTGCTTGAATCCATGATTTTTAGCTGTGCTGGTCTCTAATAAAAAGAGACGGTCAAATTCTGCACTTAATTACTACTGCGTAAATGTAGAATAATTTGATTTTCTGCTATAGAGTAGCTCTAGATTTACAACAAGCACAGACTTTGGCCCCGAGTCTTTATTTCTTAAGAGTGCACCTGTGTGTACTGTTCATTCCTCACCAGAATCCATAATTTTCAATGACATCATAAATGGTTGCTATGGAAATGATTACAGAGTCACAAACATGATTATGACCTCAGGTGAAGAATATGCAGAGGAATTCTTAGGCAACAGTAATTCTATTTTCATACAAATGTTTCTAGGAACATAAATGAGAGGAAGAAAAATACAGAAAATAGAATAAATAACTAGAATTGCCTCTAAATGAAATGTTTTACTAAGTTTTCCATGAAGCGTCAGCAGCTCTTTAAACATGCTGGTGATGGCCCATCACAAAGCCAGATGTTACCATTTATCAAGTAAAGTAAAGAGCCACTCCTGCTTCCACAAATATGAACTGAATATGAAATCAAATGGGAAACTGCTGCACTAACACTGGAGAAGATATAATGTAACTTTTAAGCTATCCACATACTTGAGAGTAAAAGAAGCATCTGACAGAAACGAATGACTGTCGGCAGTATTACTTGATTCATTTCTCAAAGGCAAAATTGCAGCCATATGTATAGACTTAAATTACTTGATGGATGTCCTACAGGTTATGATTTTCTTCTCCTCTTTTTCTGTCACCTTCTCCTCCCTTTCCATATGTAGGTCAAGTACTTCTTAGGCAAAGGGCCCCTTTTGAAAAGAGCCCCTTTTGAAAAGAGCCTCTGGGCAAGTCTCATAAAGAACAAAAAGGCTAGCAAAAAAGGGACAAAAGACATGACAAAGTAACAGTGGCACCCGCTAGAGTGACGTGGGAAAAACAAACAAAACCAAACACGAAAACTCTTGAGGCTCTCTGTTAGACGGGGTAGAAAATTTTTGTTTGAAAAACATTTTTGATGAAAAATTGCCTCTTTCCTCATTGAAAATTTGTCCTGAAAACGTTTTTCTTTCACCACCCCTCCAACTTTCCAGTTCCTTGGCAAAATAATTGAGAGAATAATGACAGACAAGCTTCCACAACCTGTGACATCTGCCAGCACCCTGGATGCCTTATAATTAGGCTTCAAACCAGGGTACAGTATAGAAATAGCCCTAGTAGCACTAAAAGATGACCTCTTCTTGGGAGTTTAATAGAGGCCATGTCTCAGTGCCCATAATACAGGACCAAGAGAATGGTGATAGGTAATTGTTACTCTTCCCTGAAAGTTCTCCTTTATTGGGTCCATTTTG
This sequence comes from Eretmochelys imbricata, assembly GCF_965152235.1. Lineage (NCBI taxonomy): Eukaryota > Metazoa > Chordata > Testudines > Cheloniidae > Eretmochelys > Eretmochelys imbricata. The sequence goes on from NC_135577.1 coordinate 106,938,550, forward strand.
CCTCCCCTTCTCTTCCACATCTTCCTGAGACCACCTGGCAATGTAGTAAAATGTCATTGCTCTGGTGCCAAAATAAACTCCTGTGTGCATTTCACAGGAAAGGCTGGGTCATCAGAAGGATGTCACAGTGCCTACAAGATTAGTACCTGGATGAAGGTGTAGTTAGCTCAAATTCAGCTGGGCAAGTGGTAAATGCTCTGAAGAGCTAACTAAGTAACGGCCTTCCTATTCCAACAAACCTTCACCTTTATCAAAATGTTGCAAACTCTCAAAATCCCAATTAAATCTAGTTGCAGCATCAGTGGCAATAATGTGTTCTTCTGTCTTCAGTCTGCAGTTTGCTAAGAAATTTGTTCCTTCCTCTCAGATGAAAAGTTGGCTACAGTGATTATTTCCTCGCTGGATTACTGTATGTCACTCAATCTAGGGCTGAATATAGAATCAATTCAAAAGCTCCAGCTTGTGCAATAGGCAGCCATCTGCCCCAGAACGTGATGGTTTAGCAAGGTGGGTCCCTTTGCTCTGGTTCCTGCTCCAGCTACCGATCTGCCTCTGCTGCCAGTTTAAACCCTGCTCTTGATCTTTAAAGTAACTCCTGAATCAAGTCTCAACTCCATCCAGGACCCACCAAGACTGCTGGGTTTCCTCTGGGAAAAGCAGCTCACAAAACCTATGATGAATTACATGAGAGTCTGGAGGCAAAGTGCCTTCTGTTGATGGCATATGGCTAAGGAACTAGACCAGATGAGATTAATCTAAGTGTGTGACCACAGTTAGGACATGCTATCAAAACTTCCTCTTTGATAAAGTTCTCCCACTGAAATTAAATTAATAAAGTACCCCAAGCAGAATCTTCCATAAACAGAGAGAAAAGTAGAAGTTTCTGTTGCGTCCACTAGCGACCTTGGAAGGCCAATCTAATTTACCTGTGTAATGCTTCAATACTATGGTGATGATGGGTGGTAAAGGAAACCTTAAAACAGTTAAGCAGAACAATATGTTCTCAGAATGAGTTTAGACAATGTTTCATGGTGTGTGCCTTCCTCATCCTCTACTATGCAGAAGATAAAGATAGCAATTAGGAAGAGTGACCAAGCACTACCAAAGTGATATGAAGAACAAGTACTGTGGTGTGTAAGTCTGGCTACCGCTGTGCATATATCAAAACTCCCCAAGTACCAAAAAGGAATGTATTAAGCCACTGAAGTTAAATTTGGATGGTTGGGTGGGTGCAAATCCCATTCTATTGAATTCTATCCCGCCACTCCTGGAACCACTGATGAATGCATATTTATAAATGTTTCTAAAAGCACTTAATAATCAGCCAGAAAAATGCAAGAAAAACAAAAGCAAAGTGATACAAATGCAACATGCAGCTTGGAATTCTAATACTAAAATGAACCCATTGTCTGTGTCCCAGTAACTACATGTTGTGGATCAGCTTGTTCGTGGCCAGCGTGCTGGTGTCCAAATGGAGAAGGGCACAAGAGGCCTTCCACCAATGTACCCCAAATACAACAGGCTTCTGCATGGAACATGGAGGGAGGAGCACAGACTGCAGGAGGTAGAGTTCAGAAGAGGCCCCAGCAAGCTAGTCTGTGTGCACGTGGCTGAAATGCTAGCTGCAGTTGCAGCATCTCTGTGCATAGTCATCCTAATAAACAGCCAGTTTAGTTTTAGAGAATGGGAGTGTTTTCATATTATTATCCAGCATGTGGTACATGTGACCCCAAGTACAACCACTCATTGTGCTCACCTTAGTGCAGGCAAGGACTGTTCCTTCTAGTGCTTCCACAGTTGCTACCTACTCCAGGAAGGGCAGGCAGAGAAGAGGCATGGCTCTAGTTCTGCACCCGGCCCCTGCTACATTAGCTAGCAGAACTGGCTGGAAGGACAGAGGGGAGAATATTACACCCCCTGAAGCAGCAGGCACACTCCCACTAAGCAGTGAGACATTCCAAGAGGTTCTGCGCACAATTTCTCCCTCGCAGAGCTTCCCCTCAGTGTGGTGTCTACTGTGCATAACTGAGCCCAGTTTGTTCCAGGAGGGATTGTGGGGGGAGGGGAGTCTCTAAGTTATGGTTGCTGTGGGAACTATAACTTTGAATTTCTTGACATCAGTCCAATGACAACCTCAGCATTAACGTTGCATTAACATAGTTTTTTTGCATTTAATTAAAAAAGATGATGGTCTGGAATCTGTTAAGGAATTTAAAGCCAACATTTCAACTCTTTGCTGGGAGCAGAGATGTCAGAGCCTCTGCTCTTGAAAAGCTCATGTGTTCTTACTAAACATTCTGCCAATGTAAAGTATCCAACAGAGACTAAAAGAGAAAGCAAAATGTGCATGAGGCCATTGTCTGTCTCTCTATCTGCTTCTGACTACCCTCACCCATTCCTCCTGTCTGAATGGAGCCACTATGGCTGGGCTTGAAGCAACTTGAAAACTGTATAATCACTGCCAACTCCTCCATAAATCACCCCAGTATTTGGCCACTCACTCATTTGTGTGCAACTGCTGAGATTTTAGTAACTTCCATCCCCAACCTACACCATCCTCCTCCAGGCTCTAAAGAGCTGCTTGCAGGAGTTCATTGTATGAGTCAAGATACAGACACAAAGTAGTTGTAAATGCCTACTTTCACCCCCTCCCCCGATCCTGATTGGGGCTCTAAAAATGATATATTTGGGTTTCCCACGACTATTCCAGTACTACTGCTAATTTGACTTTTCATTTTCATCGTTACAGTAGAAAGACCACTGACAGGTGTTTCACCTCCAAAGGTTTTGAGACACTGGGCTTTAAGAGCTCCCTTTTGTAATTTAGTGTTGTTTCAAAATAAGTTCAGCTATCAGACAAATAGACATATGGACTATGCTAAAGTTAGGTACTGTAGATAGGAGAAAGATGTTCATATGGCACCCATGTTATTTAGCCTTCTCTCATAACAGAATACCATACTGTTAAAATTGTCTATTTTTATGTAATTCTTCCACTTATATTGAGATATAAAATTATTAGTCTAAGGTTGGCTCACATCATCAGAGCTTTGGAATGTTGGCAGCTTCCCTACAGTCTGTTGCAGGCAGTAACTGCCAGGGAAGTTGCCTGAACACAAGCAAAAAATAGGTCTTCCAGCTGAGCCACCAACACAGCAATGTAAGGAAGAATTTAATACCTTGGTCTTAAGAAAGTTTACATGTTCTTCTCACAGTCGTGCCTTTGGTAGGGTGATGCATCATATAAAATTCCATAATTTCTGCAAGCCTCAAACAGTTGCGAAAGGCGACTTGGCATTTGGTGGCTTTCTGTAAAAGATTTTTGCATATAAATTACAAATGCATAAGACAGTTTAGCTCAACTTTACATGTGTTTTGGAGGCTGGATGCAATCTTGTCCCTGCCTGTCTGTCTGCTTTTGCCATTGCTGCATCAATATTAGTCCTGCTAGTTTTTCCTCTGATTGAACAGCGAGAGGGGAAATGATTGGTGCTTTTTGTCCTATAAATAAATACATCATTCCTAGTTTTTTTTTTTAATGCGTGGTTATATTCAATTCACGCATACTTTATTTTTGCTTTCTGGAGTAAACTGTCCAGTATTACTGCTGGACTCAAGAGGTGGCTAGGGATTCTTTGTGATGAGACAGTATTTCTACACCGGATTTCTCCCCCCCTCTGCCTCTTTAAAGGGAAAGTGCCATACTATAAAAGTATTATTGTCTTCCCTTTTTGATTATATTGTATCCGAGAAATGTTGGCTTTGCTTTAACAAAGTGTTTGAATATCATATTTAGGAAATGCTTTCGACCTGAGCTCAGAGCTGGGCTGATGGTTTATAACAAAATAGTTTGACAAATGTAGCCCTTTTTTCTATTTGTCATTTGCGTGTGAACAGACTGAATTTTTTTTCCTTTTATTTGTTGTTCAGAAGTTTTATGTGAGCATATTGAACCCTGTGAGTTTATTGTAAATGGTGGCCACGGTGAAAAATCAGTATTCGGAACTTGCTAACTGAGCTGTGATTGGACACCTAAGTCACATGGTATTTTTTCCGTTCATTGATTGGATGTCTGAAACTTTTGTAACTAGGAGGGCTTGAACAAATAATGAGGCTTTTGCTTCTCCTTCTCATATTGAGAGGCGCAACAGAAGCAAGGTTACTAGGGGCAGGGGACTTTAGGACACCCCAAACTTTTTTCCTTCAAGGGTCATCCAAAACTTGTTTAAATATATATTTTAATACTATTATTGTCTAGGGTCAGATTAAAGTAACAGGGAGTGTAGCTCCTCCCCCTCTGTTGAAGTTCCTCTTCTCTCCCCGGTTTAGGATAGCATTGCTCTCCCACGGTTCCTCTTTTCTTTGGCTGTGTAGTAAGAAATACCTCCTCCTGTTTCAATCTACTTTAACCACAGCAAGTAATCCCCACTGAAGTCATTAGGAATTATTTATCCCCTCTGGTGGAAGAATCAGGTTGCTCTGAAGATGCTGTATCTCGACAACAATATATATATGGCAGATTGTAATTTACATATAACCCACATTCAAAATCAGAACAGTTTGGGAAATTACTTTATTTTCCCATTAAAATTGTTGACAAAATTTATTTGATTTTTCATTTAAAAAATTTTTCTTTGAATTATTTTCTTATTGAAAATCCCTAAACTGATTTTTTTTTCAATTTTAATCAACTGAAAATGTTGAAGTTTAGAGACTTTAGTGCTTATATATATTTTTTTTACAACCTCCAATTTTTGTTGGTGAAAATTTCCATTTAACCAAAAAGCCCATTTTCATTAGAAACTGATTTCAGGCAGCTTTTTGTGATGCACATGTGATTTTAAATGATACCTTGGGATTACAGTGAAGTCCACATCAACTGAAAATCACAGGAGTTCAAGTTACTCACAACTTTTAGCTTGACTATCAAGCACAGAAGAGTTGAATAAGAGAGTCTAGTTGAACATAAGGGTTCTGATGACACATCAAAAGCTATGACATCTCTGCTCAAATAATTTATAAACAGCAGAAGAATTTTGAGAACTGAATTACTACCTTAATCTTCAAAAGAGAGCATGGATTGCTATTAATATAAAGAACAATTGCGGGCTGTTAGCCATTAAGTTATTTGAATTTGAAATCCATCAAAAAGGTGGTGGAGGAGGAATATATCTACACTCTAATGTAGGTAGAGGATTTTGTGTGTGAGGTAAAATTACTTTAGAAGGAAGAGAAGTTTAAAATACTGTACGTGTCACTGCATAAGAGAAGTGTGGCAGGTTTGTGATGGGGCTACCTTTCTATAGGCTGGATCGAGACCTCCAATTATTTTCACATAGGACCCCAAAACAACTCTCAGATGTAACAAATTTTAGTAACTACAGATTAGGACCAGTGAACTAGGGTGGGTCTCCACATCCCTCTGCACATTTTCTAAGCTTTCCAGTCCCCCAAATAGCACTATTTTTTATGATCCTCTCTGTGCAATGACATTGTGATTCTATTCAAAAGGAAGAGTGCAAGCTTTCCCTTTCCAGTCCTTCGGACAACAGGTAGGCATGGAGTGGGGAAGGGGTGCATCAATATTTTGTGGAAGGGAGGAGATGTCTACATGGAGGATCCTATATAGAAACTTTTCCCTCCCCAAATCACCACCATGATGATTTGCATAGATTTGCTCCCCTCCATACTGTGAAGCAGGGGAATGTAGTACCCTTTGCAGTAAAAAGACAGGGCTTGATTACAATGTTTTGGCAGAGATACCAAATGATGATCTCTCACACAGACTTACAAGTTCTTTTTCTTAGCATATGAGAGCTGTTCAGTCTTTGAAGAAATGTTTGTAATGTTTTTTTTTTTTTTTGGGAGATTCAGGAGAGTTGACTCTGTCCCTTAATCTCTCTAATTAGAGTCAATTCTTTGAGTAGAATTGCTCCCTGGGAAATGGGCATTCATGTTAGCTGTGCTTACTAAAAGAGAGTATTGCCTGCACAGTGTTTGTAACCATCTCTGTTCAAAGACTGGTTTATATAGTGTAAAATAAAACGAATTCCACTAAGCGTGTAACCATAGAATCATAGGACTGGAAGGTATCTCGAGAGGTCATCTAGTCCCATCCCCTGCACTCATGGCAGGACTAAGTATTATCTAGACCATCCTTGACAGGTGTTTGTCTAACCTGCTCTTAAAAATTTCCAGTGACAGACATTCCACAACCTCCCTAGGCAATTTACTCCAGTGTTTAACTATTCTGAGAGTTAGGAAGTTTTTCCCAATGTCCAACCTAAACCTCTCTTGCTGCAATTTAAGCCCATTGCTTCTTGTCCTATCTTCAGAGGTTAAAGAGAGCAATTTTTCTCCTTCCTCATTGTAACAACCATGACTGCATGTCACTGATTTCTCTTCCATCAGGAAGATGACATGCAAGATCGTGACATCTGCTACTGCTCAGCAAAGGGGCAATAATAATGACTATAAAGATGGGGATCATAGAACTGGAAGGGACCTCGAGAGGTCATCTAGTCCAGTCCTCTGCACTCATGGCAGGACTAAGTATTATCTTGACCATCCCTGACAGGTGTTTGTCTAACCTGCTCTTAAAAATCTCCAGTGACAGAGATTCCACAACCTCCCTAGGCAATTTATTCTAGTGCTTAACCATCCAGACAGTTAGGAAGTTTTTCCTAATGTTCAACCGAAACCTCCTTTGCTGCAATTTAAGCCCATTGCTTCTTGTCCTATCTTCAGAGCTTAAGAAGAACAATTTTTCTCCCTTCTCCTTGTAACACTCTTTTATGTACTTGAAAACTGTTATCATGTCCCCTCTGTCTTCTCTTTTCCAGACTAAACAAATTTTTATTTTTTTTCAATCTTCCCTGATAGATCATGTTTTCTAGACCTTTAATCACTTTTGTTGCTCTTCTCTGGACTTTCTCCATTTTGTCCACATCTTTCCTGAAATGTGGTGCCCAGAACTGGACACAATACTCCAGTTGAGGCCTAATCATCACGGAGTAGAGTGGAAGAATGACTTCTTGTGTCTTGCTTACAACGCTCCTGCTAATATACCTAGATTTTTATTCTGGAAGTGGAACACAGATTATATTTTGTAGTTCTCCGGCTTGCAGGCTAACTAAACATGGCCTAATCTTACTACACAGAGTGTACATAAGTCCTGGCCTGGACTCAACAGTAATGGATGACTTGAGAATACAATGCAAATAGCTCATGGGCCATAATTTTCATTTTGTTTAAAGATACATTATGGCTTAGAATCATAGAATAACAGGGTTGGAAGAGACCTCAGGAGGTCATCTAGTCCAACCCCCTGCTCAAAGCAGGACCAATCCCCTACTAAATCATCCCAGCCAGGGCTTTTTGTCAAGCCTGATCTTAAAAACCTCAAAGGAAGGAGATTCCACCACCTCCCTAGGTAACGCATTCCAGTGTTTCACCACCCCCTTAGTGAAAAAGTTTTTCCTAATATCCAGCCTAAATATCCTAATATCTAACCTACATTTCCTAATATCCCCCACTGCAACTTGAGACCATTACTCCTTGTTCTGTCATCTGCTACCACTGAGAACAGTCTAGATCCATCCTCTTTGGAACCCCTTTTCAGGTATTTGAAAGCAGCTATCAAATCCCCCCTCATTCTTCTCTTTTGCAGACTAAACAATCCCTGGACTGTATTTTGCTGCTCTCCTTTCTTCCTTGTGTCAGGATCCTGAACATCTCATGATCACCGCCTCCCAGGTTCCCATCCACTTTTGCTTGCCCTACTAATTCTTCCATGTTTGTGAGCAGCAGGTCAAGAAGAGCTCTGCCCCTAGTTGGTTCCTCCAGCACTTGCACCAGGACATTGTCCCCTACACTTTCCAAAAACTTCCTGGATTGTCTGTGCACCGCTGTATTGCTCTCCCAGCAGATATCAGGGTGATTGAAGTCTCCCATGAGAACCAGGGCCTGTGATCTAGTAACTTCCGTTAGTTGTCAGAAGAAAGCCTCGTCCACCTCATCCCCCTGGTCCGGAGGTCTATAGCAGACTCCCACCGTGACATCACCCTTGTTGCTCACGCTTCTAAACTTAATCCAAAAAGAAAAGGAGTTCTAGTAGCACCTTAGAGACTAACCAATTTATTTGAGCATAAGCTTTCGTGAGCTACAGCTCACTTCATCGGATGTGTCTCTGGATTAAGTTCTCTGAAACTTAATCCAGAGACACTCAGGTTTTTCTGCAGTTTTATACCAGAGCTCTGAGCAGTCATACTGCTCTCTTACATACAGTGCAACTCCCTCACCTTTTCTGCCTTGTCTGTCCTTCCTGAACAGTTTATATCCATCCATGACAGTACTCCAGTCATGTGAGCTATCCCACCAAGTCTCTGTTATTCCAATCACATCATAATTCCTTGACTGTTCCAGGACTTCCAGTTCTCCCTGCTTGTTTCCCAGGCTTCTTGCATTGTGTATAGGCACTTGAGATAACTCGCTGATCATCTCGCTTTCTCAGTATGAGGCAGGAGCCTTCCCCTCTTGCACTCTCCAGATCGTGCTTCCTCCTGGTATCCTACTTCCCCACTTACCTCAGAGCTTTGGTCTCCTTCCCCCAGTGAACCAACTTTAAAGCCCTCCTCACTAGGTTAGCCAGCCTGCTTGCGAAGATGCTCTTTCCTCTCTTTGTTAGGTTGCGCCTGTCTCTGCCTCGCACTCTTCCTTCTTGGAACACCATCCCATGGTCAAAGAATCCAAAGCCTTCTCTCCGACACCACCTGCCTAGCCATTCGCTACATTAGCTGAACATTTTTAGGTTTTGAAAAGAAAACAAAACCACCATTTTTGTTCTGTGTAGGAAAATAAAAAAGTACTAATTAATGAAGACTGGAGTTGAACCTGGATAATGTTACACAAGTTTTACTATAGTGGCATGAATAGTAATACCGTGAAACTACATTGATCCAATTCATTGTATATTCAGTTCTTCTTTTTCCTCAATGTTTTCCTACCCCTGAATTCTCAGACAGAAGGTTATCTTAGCTAATAGTTTTATTCTCTAGAAGATAAATGTGGGGCAGGAAAAAGTCATCCCAAAATGATGGAGGTTCAGGTAAATGGATAGATTAATGGGACTTGTAAAAACCAAATCAGCTTTGGTTTTGTGAATTTAGATGCACTACAGATTGGTAGCTTTGGATCTGGGGTGGGGTGAGCAACTTTGTATAGTGAAATTACGCTCACTGGAGTGTAGAAGAAAACCATCAAAATATATTTCATGTCTGACACAGAATGAGTATCAAGCCAAAATCTTTTATTGTATGGAGCTAAATCTGAATTTGCATGTGAAGGGAAAAAACGAGAGAGAGAGAGAAGCTGAAAAAAAGAGAAGGGAGAGGGGGAAAAAAAAAGGCCTGTACTAAAACTGCAGTCTTAGCCTTCTAAACCCTTTTGCTTCTCTGATTGATACTTTTCAATTATACCTTCCCATTTCACTGACATTTGAAATGCTATTTTTTTCTAGCGATAACTTCAAATGCTTAAGTTCCAACAGCACCAGTCACCCTGTTTAGCTGTAGTAGTAAATTGGTTCCTTGTACAACATAATGGCAGTGACAGCCTTTTGCTAGGGAAATGAGTTCTCCAATGGGACATGCCTATGATAAGACGTCCGGTTTTGAAATTGTATTTCTCTGTATCAGAATTAAATCTGGACTTTATATTTCTTTGCTGCCACTGCTCTCTAGCTGGTCCCTATACAGTACGACCAAAGACTGACAAGTAATGCTTACACAGGAACCCTTTCACTTAAATTGGATTTGTGCTTTTATGTTTCCTCCTATTATTAGCTATTAAAATCTCTCAAAACCTTTTTTAAACAGCGATAGGGTTTTCCAAACCTGAAACCCACAGACTGGTGGCAAAAATAAAAAAGAATTCTAGTTTTCAGAGCAGGCTTTTCCATCCCAAGGTTGAAATATGTAAAATTAACTCCAATTTAGTAAAATACAGTCTTGATTTCCTAGTTTATACAGTAAGAGATACAGAATATCTTCTTTTCATAGGAAAAGGTCAGGACTTGAATGCACTATCACAGCAGAGCGAAAGGCCCTGTAAAAACGACACCAAGCAGAATGCAAATCAATGCTACTCTGGGTACCTTTTGAAAATCCGGCCTTGCTTTCTTCTGCCTGTCATATTGTGTTTCATAAGAGCCTTTAATGCTTAAAACAAAAGTAAAGTACCTCCTGTGTCTTTTGATTTGCATTGGTGCTTGCCAGTGCCATAAGTGTGTGCATTTTTTTAATGCTATTATTAACATGTAATGTAATGGAACTGCACAATGGAGGTCACTAGGAGATCATCAGCACATGTAATTTCATTTTAAGCTTAGGTTTACTTTATTGCTTAAGTAACAAAATAACAATCAGGCTGGGGGAAGGGTTTTTCTTTTTTGTTTTTGCATTAAAAAATAACTCAATGTGAGTCCTCCTTGATCTCCCTGTTCCTGTGCTAGAGCGACCAATGTCATGTTGTCTTCCTTCAAAGAAACACTGCTGGTAAATTTATGAGAGAAATTCTTGAATGGTCTAAAGTTCTTCAGCAAATAATTGTTTCAGTTCCCAGGATGTTATCTCCCTGACTGTGGGACACATTTACAGTATAAATCACTGTCTAAGGTGTGCATTTACAGAAAGGGATCTTGAAGTACAGTGGACTAGTGTAGACTAGCCAATGTAGGCTGACCATGAGGATGATTTTCTGCACTTTCTGGTTCCTGGGGTGTATGTGAAACAGGGAGAATCAGTAACATCTCTAATATTTAACCTAAATAATGGACCAAACCTGCCTTTCTTATGAACATGAGTGGTCCCATTGCACTCAGCCGAGTGATTTCGAGGAGGATTACTCGTGTTTATAGAGTGATCAGGATTTGGCCCTTAGTTGCCATTCTTTGCAAAATTGACAAGAATATAACTTTGATGGCCTTTATCAGTGTTTTTTTTTAATGTCATTAATAATCAGAAATGTTGACTACAGAAGGGCAAGTTAAATCCTGTCATTGAAACAGTAAACAGCTTTAGTCAAATGTATTGACACAGGATTAAAAATGCATCAAGCATGTATTTGTCTTCTCAATGGGAAGCCCTTATTAATAGTTTGAAGAGTGGAAAGCTTAGCCTTGTACAATAAGCACTGTAGTAGTGTTTTTTTTTTAAATATGTTTTAATGTGTGAAATTGCAGGATGCCAAGGTTGCCATTAAAGCTTCTCTCCAGTTCCAGTAATTTTCCCACTTAGATTCATTCTTTCCCCTTACAAAAGAGCATTTCATAGTGGTCACAGCAGAAATGCAGTGATACCAGGAAGAGTGCAATCCTCTTGCAAGATTAATTACTACGCCGCTGTCAAAATATTGGACATTGCAATGAGGACATGAGTCAGCTTAATACTGTGGAGAAACTTTCCCTCTCTTTCTCTCATTTATTCGGCTTCACTAAGGTAATTGCGTTTATTTGTTGTGAACTTCAGCTGAAACCTAGAGATCTGGGAAATGTATTTAGGGAAATCCACCTTGTTTAAAAATCTGTTCTGTGACACTAGTGTAACCCAGTTGTTAAGAGCAGTCAAAAAGGCCAGGTTTAATAGAACATGATTGTCCAGTTTATAGGCAGGAGTTCCCTTTGGAAGTAAACAAAACCATTGCTTTGAGCCCCCACCTAGAAACTTATTCACACTTCTGGTTCTAGGAACTTAAAAGTAAAGCCCTGGTTGCCTTAAATGATATTATCCTTCCTCACTAGCCAGCACATGCAGGAGTCAACCCAATTTTCAAGCTGTTATAAAGACCGCAATCCCTGTCAACACACCACCTCATAAAAAACCCAAAGGGCCTATCAGTGTGCTCTGGGGTCTAAGGTCCTTTACCTCTTTCAGACAAGTTTTGGGGAAGTGAAAGCCAGTCAAGAACTCTTCATTGAGAATTTTTGGCTGGTAGTCCTTTGACCTTTAAATCTGCAGCCTGTTACCTTGTACACATTAGCTGACCTTAGCAGTTGTGAAACAAGATGATGAGGAGGTTAGTATTTTGAGTAGCCAGGACCATTAAGGGCTTTATAGGATAAAACCAATGTTTGAAATAGAACCCAGAAACCAACTGGAGACCAGTGCAAACTGGGAGAGCACTGTTATATTCTCTCTATGGAGAAAAATCCCCCCACTAAGTGAGCCGTGGCATACTGCAATAGATGAATGAATGGAATGTAGTGGAATGTAGCACTTAAATATACAAGCACTTTTCCTCTTCAGAGCTCTTTACAAGCATTAACACAATCACAATGTCCCTGTGAGGTAAATATAGTTACCTGAGTTTTACAGATGGAAAAGCCAAGACAGACATGGTAAGTGACTTGCCCAAGGCCATATGCCAGACTCAGGATTGCAATGACATGTAAGAAACTGGAAGAAACCAAGAAAGCCAATGATCTAAAAACTCGGATGTCAATGAACACTGATGACAACCCTGAGTTTGGCCTTGGGCAAGTCCCTTGTCTGCCTCAGTTCTCCATCTATAAAATTGAGATAACAATACTTGCCTCACAGAGACATTGTGAGTGTGTTAATGACTGTAAAGTGCTACAAAGGTGAAAAGTGCTTCTTATTTAAGTGCTACATTCCACTCAGAAGCTTCATCTTGTGCAGTATGCCACTGTACGGGTGTTTAGTGGGTTTTTTTTCACAGAATATATAACAACTGTGTTCCCCCAGTCTGCACTGGTTTCCAGTTGCATTCTGGGTGCAATTTAAAACATTGGTTTTACGCTCTAATGTCTTTAATGGCTACTGGAAACGCTAACCTCCTAATCATTTTAATTTGTTTATTTTTCCACATGACATTTTGCTACTTAAGGCTTATTATCAACAAGCTTTTTTCTTTTCCTTTAAAAAATATCAGTGCAAATTTGCATTTTTCTACCCAGACTGAATCCTTGGTAAATTGTTTTGGATAGTTATTGATTTCTTGAATCTATAAGGGTTTTTTTAAACAACATTAAGGTAAACAGAAGTCTCCTTGTGTTCTTTTTACTGGATAACACTTATCTAGACAAAAGGAGACATAAGCATAAAACTTATCTATAGAAAAGATACAGTGAATAGTCATCAGTAAAATAAAACAAAAACCTTCCTTCTTTGAACAGAACGGGAAAATTGCTCTCCTCACTAAATTTGATTTAATTGAGTCTGCACTTTCTGAAGTGGGTCACTGATACAACAAGCGGTAACATTTAACTATTTCTTGCACGTTTGGGCACAGAAAAACACAGTACATGAAAATTAGAGAGGGCCTCAAACTCAGAACTTCATTCTGACCTTTTTCTGCTTTGAATTTAGTGGGGGTAGTGGGTCAGATTGGATTCTTAAGATATCGGCTCGCCCTGCATGTTTGATTCTGGGTCATTTCCAAAACTCAGAGGAGTCTATTTTCCTTTTGCAGTTTGGATGCAGACAAAATCTTTTGAAAACAATCATTTTTATAAGATTTCAGGCCAACACAGTGGAAAATGCAGGAGAGCATTTGTTTGTCAGATGGTGGAGATGGATGGCAGGAGAGAGATCACTTGACCATTACCTGTTAGGTTCACTCCCTCTGGAGCACCTGGCATTGGCCACTGTCGGTAGACAGGATACTGGCTGGATGGACCTTTGGTCTGACCCAGTATGGCCGTTCTTATGTTCTTAGCAGTTCATCTTATGAGCTTTCTACCATTTAAGATGGCAGACATCTCCATTGATCAGAAGATCTCATGAGCTTTCCACCATTTGGGGCCAAAATCTCCACAAAATGGACTGTGAAATTTCAGTTCTATCTAATCCAGAACTGAAACCCTTGCACTGAGCTGACCTTCAGTTGAAGCCCAAACTGTGCCCAAAGCTAATTTAGATCAGGATCCAGGTCTGAAAACTATCTCTTCAGCCCATGCAAATACATTGGGTAGCCCAAGCTGTACCCAATAGCCAAAAGTTATCAATAATGGTGGTGAGATTTCTGTAAACTTTGCTATAATATGGTTGTGTATTAGATATAAACAAGAGGAGACTGAGAGGAGCTAAGAATCCAGGGTGATGGGTGTGTGGGCAATAAGAACCTTCATAAAGTAGAATGGAGAGAAATACTGTGAGCTTCAGCAGATTAATTAATGGCTACTAGGGATTTATTGGGACTCAGAATAATTACAGGGAACAAGTGATCCCAAAAGTGACTTGACTGAAGCAAACACTGAAGTACAGCGAACAGTCACTCATGAACTCCCATATTTCTAAACAGCAGTGTTTGGCTAGCACAAAACATGCTGCATTTAGGGTTAGGCCATGAACTGGAGCTGCTGTGGGAGCACAAAGGAGAAATTGGAGTTCATTATTGGTGCTACAAAATGGAAAAAAAAATTAAAAACAAAATAGGACGTTTCAAAACGTATTTTTTTAAACTTTAATTCTTTTCTGGTTCCCTGTGGAGCCTTCAGTTCCTAGGGTGGCCTGAGGAGAGATCCGCGAAGCTGTGCTTTGTAGTCTATTACAGCACAGCTGTTCATCAATTAGAATGGAGAAAATAATCCTGCTGTTTTAGAATAGTGTGATGTGCATGGTACATTATCAGACAAAATGCAAACTGGATACTTGAAACCCACACAGTAAGGCTGCTATTGTGAGGGGCACCTCTGGTTTAAAAGTTCTTTCTCCCTCTCCACTCCCTCCTAATTTAAAACTATTATTACAGACTTGAGCACCCACTCTAGCTTTACAACATGAGAGACCATCCACCCCTGCTCTGCAGGAACCAGTACAGCAATTAGTGGAATCAGAGCTCAAGAATTAGCTAAGAAATATGAACCGATGCTATACTAATACAGAGTGTCAATTTGTATGTTTGTTCATTTTTCCATCAGTCCCTCTTTCCTTGTAATGTAGCAAAGAGAGATGTGGTGAAAGTAGATTGTTAGTGCCACTTTACCACCATATGCCCTTATATTTGGAAATTTGCTTAAAGAGTAAAACATTCAAACAGTATTTATACCATCCCCCCCTCAAAAAAAAAAAGGAAAATACATTTAAATGTTTAAAAGGAAACTATGGAAGTCAGGTCAAAATCTCCATTTCGACTGTTAACTGGAAAATAGTATTTTATTTACATTCTTAACAGCTACTTATCACATAGTCTCCAGCAATGTTAAGCAATGTGCGTAATAATGTTGTTATGGGGATGAGGTGGCTATATTTATGGGTAATCTTTTGACTATGTTGTAATTGTTCGTGTATGAGGCAGCCGCCCAGACCATTGAATGTATTTTAAAAATTGGAAGAAAAATAAATATTCTGAGACAAAAGCAGAATTGCCTGCATCCCCTCAGCCTTAACCACACACAGCATATAGACACACTTGAGTGTAAGATATCACATCCCCTGCAGACAGGTGTGCTCGGAGGGTCAACAAATAGATTTGAGCTCTGAGGATCCAATAGAGGAATGGTGTGCCAAAGCTTCCAACCCGCTACTGACAACACCGTGGCTCTGGTTTTCCAGGAGGATCCAACGCCCTTTATGCTGCTGCAGAGGACTGATGTTTCAGAGCATCCCTGATGAATACCTCCAGTACATAGGGCCTCCTTAGTACCCAACACAGAGCCAGTGTGGAGGCATGTTGGGTTTGGAAAATGTATGTGGCTGGCATATCTGCACTCCAACTGTTCTGGGCTTACAGACAGCCCTGTAGGTGACAGTTCAAAGCTGGCATGAGTTAGAACGGCTCTTCTAACTTGCTTAGGGGGCTGGGAAGATGTCTAGTTTGTCACAGAATTCAGGGGGTGTAAAGATGACTTATAGTCACATTTGCTTCCCAACCCTGGGCTTTAGCTCAGAATCAAGGCCCCGATCTGCAGCCCCCTATTCTTCAAATTTAGGCCAGGTCTATGCTAGAAAATTAAGTTGGCTTAACTGCTTCGCTCACAGGTGTGAGAAATTCACACCCCTGAGCGGTGCAGTTAAGCTGACCTAATTCCCAGTGTAAATAGTACTAGGTAAATGGAAGAATTTTTCTGTTGGCCTAGCACACTGCCTCTCAGGGCAGTGGATTACCTACACCCATGGGAGAACCCCTCCTGTCGGCATAGGTGATGAAGCATCTTATCCGTACCACTGTAGCATTTCAAATGTTGACAAACCCTTAGGAACTGTAAGCAAAAGCTGTCTGATCTGTGTGGATGGTACAAAAAGGAGAGCAGTGGTCTCAGCCCCAAGCTCACAGCTTCACAAATATTGAATTTGTGAGCAAATAGGAAGTCAGTGCAGTCTTCAGAAGAATGGTATAATGTGTCAAGTATCAGAGGGGTAGCCGTGTTAGTCTGGATCTGTAAAAGTGGCAGAGTCTCCTGTAAAAAGAAAAGGAGTACTTGTGGCACCTTAGAGACTAACACATTTATTTGAGCATAATTTTTCGTGAGCTACAGCTCACTTCATTGGATGCAGTGAGCTGTAGCTCATGAAAGCTTATGCTTAAATAAATGTGTTAGTCTCTAAGGTGCCACAAGTACTCCTTTTCTTTTTGCGAATACAGACTAACACGGCTGCTACTCTGAAACAGAGTCTCCTGTGGCACCTTATAGACTAACAGACGTATTGGAGCATAAATTTTCAATGAAGTGGGAATTCACCCACGAAAGCTTATGCTCCAATACGTCTGTTGGTATAATGTTAAATAAAATAGGTGGGCTGTGCACCTTAGCTATGGTCTGAGTAGACTTCCAAGGTAGTCCCATGCAATGCTTCCTGCAGTTATCCATTGAGGAGGTCACCAAATAACAGACTAAATTAGGGAGGAAGCTCCTATCCAAATGTAGAGGGAAAAAAAGCACTCCGTGCCAATGTCTCTCTCTTCCGGTCTATCACAGGGCAGCCTCACAAATCTTGTTCCACTCTCACCCATTAGCCCATGCCACCCATCACTCACCGTTTGAATCTTTTCACGGGCTTTACCTTTTCCTGCACATCAGGTTCAGCTTCTCACTTGCCATTTTAAGGCTCTGCTCACCTCACTCCTACGTCCACCTCTGCTCTAATCTTTTCCTGCACCCTTTGTTCCACTCAAGAGTCCTGCCTCCCTGTTCCCTTTGCATCCTTCTCCCACCCTTGTCATAATTTTTTCCTCCAGTAAGTAAACAAACTTAATTTAAAAAGCAAGGGCGCTGGAACACAGGTTGTAAATGAATAAAGCACATTGACAATTATAATGTAATGATTAATTATTCATAATGCTTCATGTACTAGTGACTCCACTGCAGGGTATTTTGTAAAAGTACGGAAGTAGTAATATGAGACACTAAGCGACATCAGACACTACAGCATTGCCTCGGCTATTAAACCTTGGCTCAGAAGTGGGGACAGCTCAGCCATTTTTGGGCACAAATGACAAAGCATGTGGATTAATAAGGGTCATCAGTAATAATAATAATTAGAGCGGAGTGAATAATCCGTATCCAGTAATGGTTTTGATAAATTTTGCCTGTATTTTGTTTCGGAATAGTCTGTGAGCAGATTTTAAAATCCTCAAATGTATTTGTTACCAGGCTTATTTGTGAATATTGTCAGGGACTAATCATTAGTTTGCAGATTGTTCACAAACAGCTGATTGCAGTTAAAGATTTGTATCTCATGCTGTGCTGGATTTTGTCTAGACTATAGACATTCTCACCAGTGTATCTAAATCAGTGGAATTTCACCAGTGTAAAGCTCTAATGTAGACACACTGTACTAGCCCAAAACGGGGTTTAACCTTGCAGTTTACCAGTGTAAAGCACAACATTACAGATGCCCCACCACCACCACACACACTTAACATTGTGGCCGCACACGTGCATTGTAGGGGTTGGTACAAAACCCTGAAAAACCCCTCAGCATAGAGAAGGCTTTGGTTATATGGTTTTGTTTATATTCCCTGTTTGGGATAGCTCATGTATGAGGAACTGTGGTAAGCGTGAGTGAGTGTGAGGGTCATGGAAATATTCATGATTATGTGTGGAAAGAAAGAAGAGTTGTGTGGATCATCACTAAAGGTGGTTGCCAATTTTTCTACAAAATTTTTGTTTTTTTGGTCAGACAAGCTAATTTGTTGAAACTGAAACTTTTCATGTTATGACAAACTGATTTGAATATTTTTTTGAAAAAAGTTTCAAAATTATCAATGTTTCATACTGACATTTTCTAGAAGAAAACACTTTTAACCAAAATTTAAGCAAATTATAGTATTTTTTAAAAGAATATATGGTGGAAATCACAATGAAATATATTCAAAATGATCAAAACTCTGTAAAACATTTCAATTTACCAGAACAAATGTATGTTTGTTTAGATTTTTGGTTCATGAACATTTTTTAGATTTTGAATTTTCATCCCAGTGGGATGGGGGAAAAAGTTCAAATCTTGAAACTTTTCACAAAATGGGAAAACCATTTCTCATCCAGCTCTAATCATGATAGATGTGGCACAAATCAATCTGCAGTCTACTAAAAAACTTTGGGGGCATTTTTTTAAACTTTCCGTTTTCTATCAGCATTATGGAATGAGTTGACCCATCAGGGTGTAGGCAAATAAAAATCCAAGGCAGGAGTGTGAAAATGTTTAGTGTGATGTGACGGCAACAACTCTCCTGCATTCACCTCTTGTAACTAAGCTACCCAGCACAAGATGAAAATTTTACAAGTGATTATACAATTCACTTTCAGGCTGACACTCACAATGTCAGTGCCACCCCTTTATAGCAAGCCAGACCAGTTAAGCCCTCAAAACAGGACATAAATTGGACTGACTGGTACAAGCCTTGCTCTGATGTTCTTCATAGGAATGTGTTTCACCCTTAGTGAATATACCTTTAATGGACTATTGCTTGAAAACTTAGGCCAAAAGTTTGAAACTTGGATGCCTAAAAAATTATTAGTTTCAGAGTAGCAGCTGTGTCAGTCTGTATTCGCAAAAAGAAAAGGAGTACTTGTGGCATTTTAGAGACTAACAAATTTATTTGAGCATAAGCTTTCGTGAGCTACAGCTCACTTCATCGGATGCATGCAGTGGAAAACACAGTGGGGAGATTTTATATACACAGAGAACATGAAACAATGGGTGTTACCATTATTAGGTGCCTCTGTATGGTTTTAGGTTCTTAACTTCAAACATCCAAAGTTTACAATTTTTGTTGACTTTGCTTAATCAAATGCTTCTCCGTATCTCTGTATATGGTACAGGTCATGAGATGGCAGCATGGGATGACCTACAAGATGGATGATCACCCTAAATAAGGTCCTTATGTTATGCCATATGTTTTGAACCAAGAGGCTGGATAGGTCTCCCACATCAGAAGAAAAGCAATACAATGAGGAAGCAAATGCACAAAGCAGTGTATAACCTGAGACTAATCACTCTTTTGTACCCTCTTTGTGTAGAATGACTAAGACTCCTTTTAGGGCTTTGGTAGTTATTAGCTGAATTTCCCTACCTGACTATTTTCATACAGGTCATCAGTTAATGTTTATTCTGCTAGAACCAATGGTTCCTGTCAGATTAGAAAAGCCTCCATTCAGGAAATATTCATTGCAATGGCCTACATACAGTTAATTTCTC
This sequence comes from Eretmochelys imbricata, assembly GCF_965152235.1. NCBI lineage: Eukaryota > Metazoa > Chordata > Testudines > Cheloniidae > Eretmochelys > Eretmochelys imbricata. Next base: position 106,958,208 of record NC_135577.1, read on the forward strand.
CACATACAGTGCAAATGAAGGACAGTGTTAATCCTACTGTATGGAAGGAACAACGCCAGCTACGTGCTTACAAATTGCCACTGTGACTGTGTGTGTGTATCATATAGGCACAGGAACAGTGTTCATGTGCTGTTCTGACTGTAAAATCTCCCACCTGCATAAGTTTATGTGCAGGCTGGTGAAAATCCATCCATTCCCAGTGGTATTTCCAAAAAGGTGATTTTTTCCTCATGTTGCCACTTGTTTTCTCTTTAATTCTCCAGTATGACCCAAGTCTCCTTGCTGAATCAGAATAGTGAAAGCATGGCTTGTTGCTGAGCAATGAATACAAGTACTATCTATTTTCATGCAGGTCCACCTGCCTTGTTCGTTTTCATTGTGCAAAAAGCCCTTAGTCTCAGTTTATTATTTTTAAGCCATTGCCTTAATGAACAAAAGAAATTAATTTACTTTTCTCTGTCTGTCTACTTATTAGAGTTACATTTGTCAAGAAGTGAAAGGCTTAATTCACAAGTGAAATGAGTTTGACACACTCAGACTAATTGTTACTGAATGTCTGTCACCTTCACAATGTAGAAACACAATTCAGCATGACTGGCCGTCTCTGCTCAGGAAAAGATCTGGATTGGAATAGTACAATGTTTGCTCTTTCACAATGCCCTGCTTACGTATTTCAGTGCCAGAGAATTTATACAGCACCGTGCCTTGCACTTCCCAATGTATCAATTGCCACCATAAGCACTTGCATTTACTAGTTAAATACCCAAATCAGAAAAAAATAAAAGAACAGATAACCATGAGCAAAACTCAGAGGAAACCAGAACTTAGGTGAATATTTTAAATAATATTAGAGTGGAAAAATTAAAGCAGCTGTTAACAAAATGTTGGTTTCCAAGTAACCTATAAATAGGTTTTCGCTGCTTCTTTCAAGATCCAGATTTCTTTGGATTAGAGCAAGTGAGCCAGACTCTTGGAAGCAGTAGGCACAATGGGAGCTCCTATGTGAAGAACTGGCATTTAAGAATGATAATGACACACTACCATATATATTTCATGTACAGTTCCCAACACTTAGAAATGTGAAGGTACTGCAAAATTTTGTTTATTCCTAGAGAGAAACGAATATTTCTGAGGCCCCAATTCAGAAAAGCCCTTAAGTAACACTGAGCACATGCTGAAGTACTTTCCTGAATCCGGGCCAAGGGCCTGATCCAAAACCCACTGAATTCAGTGGTAGTCTTTCCGGTGACTTCAGTGGCCTTTGCATCAGGCCCCAAATGCATGCATACACCGGAATTAGGAAAGCTAGAAAAATGATCACCTGGAATAAAAAAGGGGAAAAAAGCATATATGGGAGAGAAGGGGAATTCATTATTTATATATTGCCGTGGGAGTCCCTAGCTATGTTCCGTCCCCTACCGCAATGTGGAGATGTTTTGATAGTAAGCCCAACATAATAGAGAGAAACTTAGTCCAGGTGTACTTTTTGAAATGGAAATAAAAACTCACTGTCTCTTTAGTCTGGCAACGTTAAAAAAGATACTTAAGGTTAAAATAAAGACTCCAAAGTCTGGCTCTCTCAAATACATAGACACACACATATACTTAAATTAATGTAGCCAGTTTAGTTGATCTATTTTTTTTCTTTCTTTCTTTCTTTCTTTTTCTTTTTTTTTTTTTTTAAAGGATATAAATTCCAACCATGTTTTGTGTGAAGGGTCTCAGTGCATACTGACATTGTGAGTGTCAGCTCCAGATCACTTTAATCAGAGAGTGGATATGCATGATAAAACGGATAAGGGACTTTAATCAAAAAATCCGCTGGTCTGGAAACGTGACGCACTCCGCCAAACACACTTCATCCCACTTTTCTTGTGCCACTGCCAAGATTTTTATTTCATGAATATGCATTGGACATGATATTACATTAAAATGTGACATTGTTGTGTGGCAGCAGGGATTTAGAATTACAATAAATAAATAAATATAGAGACTTCTGCAAAGTTTTTATCATTTGAACATTAATGTCACAGTGTTTTTGTTTTTTCCCCTTGCCCTCCCTAAAGCTTATTTTTGTGTTGAATATTGGATTTGGAACCTTCTATTATCATAAAAGAACTAATAGTAGCGGAGAAATGATTTGTTTAGACTCTATCCAGCAGTATACTGTATAGAGTTCTCACCTAGCGATCATATTATTCCATATAAAATGCTTATGTGTGGTTTCGGATCTTTTTGTTTCTATACTGAAGGATAAATCCTAGGCATTGGGGCCTGATCCAGAGCCCACTAGAGTCAATGGAAAGCCATTCACTGACTTTGGATCAGGCCCCTAATGAACAAGGAAGCCCATTGTTTCCCCCTATTTTTGCCATGTTACATTGCGTCCTGGAAATTGGTGAGGATAATGCTACAGTATGGAAATTTACAGCAATACTCTTGTCTTGTTCTGTATATATCACATACACAGGCCAATCAGCTTTTAGTTACACTTTGTTAGCATTTCTGAATATTTCTTTTTGAAAACCCCCGCACCATGATTTCTGAGAACTGATCTCTCAAACAATATACCTTGGAACACAGATCCTAGCATGTGGTTATGCATTCATCAGATTAAAGATGAATGTGTTATCAGACTTTGTTTGCTGTTTTTCAGTTTCTCTGCTATGAATATATACAGGATGGCACTGGGGAACAAAAAGTTCATAAAAAATGAACAGGGTGACTTCTGAAAAATATGGGCCAGATCCTTAGCTGCTATAAATAGCTGTAATTCCATTGACTTCAATGGAGCTACACTGATTTACACCAGCTGAGTATCTGACCCTACGTATGGAAATATGTGCATGTATTGAAATACCAGTGAGTGATCCTGTGGTATATCCAAAGTAACTTCAGTGTGGGCTAGTAGCAAGGACACTAGAGTGGGACTCACAAGACCTGGATGTTACTCCTGCCTCTGCCACTGGCCTAATCGGTGATCTTGGGCAAGTAACTTTCCTGCTGTGTGCCTCAGTTACCCCAGGTGGGGATAATTGTGCTGATCTCCTCTGGAAAGCGCTTTGAGCTCTACAGATGAAAAGCGCTATGTCAGAGCTAGGTGTTGCTTTTCTAGGTTGAGGTGTAGGAGTGGAGGGTCTGTGTTTGCTCACTGAAAGTTACTATGTTTCAGTTGTTCAGTAAGCACCTCTTTTTGTAATAGAAGCTTAGTTTTAATTAAACACAAACAAACAAAACCCCTAATTACTCAGTGAATGATCTGGAGCACCACTATTTCTTTACCTGTATTATTAAGAAGGTAGCATAGTGAAGGTGCCAACGCTTGCTTGCTCTGGGCGAAAGTTTATAGTTTTTTTTTAAAAACGACACTAATAATTCATCCTTCCCCCATTCCCTCCCACCCCCCACACTACTGCAAGAGACCGACAAGAAAGCGAGTAAGGAAGGTCACCACTGACAAGGGCAAGCAAGACTGAAGAAAGAATACAACATGCTTTATACTTCTTTCACACTGAAGTTATGGTCATTTCATATAGCGTTTCCATTATAAGACCCAATTTCTCAAGAATTTATATCTGCCATATAAATCTGCTACTGGCTGAAGCTTGACATATGGTATAAGGTATTAATCAGGAAGGGGGAACTTACAAGTTATCCAAAAATTAACTGAAAACTAATAGGCATTAAAGGCTAAAACTTGTTCCCACTGTGCAGCGCTGCAAGCTGGGCTTTATGCTGGAGAAGCCAGAATCCACTTTCCTGCCATGCCCACATTTTAGATTGACAGCAAAGCCCTTCCATCACAGCTATTGTAACATAGGTAGGAGGACTGCAGTACTCCTCACATTTCTCCATCCTTCTCCATCTGTGGGTGGAAGGAATGGCTGGTGGAATTACATAGTCACAGACCCTCCAGCCCTCACCCTATTCCTACCTTGGCCTGTTTGCAAAACTCCTAGGTGCTCTGTGACCCAAGGACTCCCAGAGAGCACAACTGTAGTGCACAATCGTTGTTCTCCCTCTCTCTTGTGCAGCAAAACTGTATTAGTTCAGCTGAGGTTAATGCCCTTTGTGTATTCTTTGGCCTGGGAAGGGACAGGATCTGTCCCCTAGTGGCTTAGGACCTGAGCCTACAACTTCTGGTGTGCAGCAGGCTCCATGCAGGGATCTGCCCATATACAGTCAATGGGAAAATTAGGACTCTATTGAACAATAATTTTTCTCTCATAAGTTAGTCTACATTATAATCTAATTGCTTTTAGTGTCTCTGTCTTTTAAAACAAAAACATCTTTCTGGAAATGACTTGTTTAGTGAAAGCCTTGAACAGAGATAGAGTGAAACTCTGGTTATAGCATAGTAAAATGAAAAACCTACTGCTATTCCAGTAACAGTCAAATAGTAAAGCTGTTAATAGGTCAAAGAGGAGTCCACTACAGGGGGCTGCATGACTTTACCCCTAGAAAGTGATTTCTGAGCATATACCATCACAATTTTGCATAGGGGGATTACTTTTTTAAACCCTGATTAATTAGAAGTTTTAAAACTACTCTTAATAATGCCTTTGAATCTATAATAGTTTGTGAAACCTTGATTAAAAAAACCAACAACAACCAAGAGTGCTGCATGCTATAAGGTAAACCATTCCGGCCAGATCCTTAGCTGGTGTAAATTGGTGTTCCTCCATTGAAGCTAATGTACAGCTGAGAACATGGATAGAGTGAAACTCTGTTTACAGCATAGTAGAATGAGAAACCTATGTTTCTTCCATCCAATGTGCAAGATGCAATTTGAGTAACAGTCAAATAACAAAATTGTTAATAGATAAAAGAGGAATCCACTATAAAGTGCAATGACTTCAATGGAACTACACTAATGGACATCAGCTGAGAATCTGGCCTGGCATGTTTGTAAACATGAATTCCTATTTATAGGAGAGATTTTCGTGGCTGATAGAGATATCTGTATATGGAGAGAGAGCAGCTAGAAATACCTAACATAAAAAGAAAATCCCCAAAGGAAACTACATTTACAGAAACTATTATTTAATATTAAAGGTAATTGTAACATAAGGACATGACACATACCCTTGTGTTACAATTACCTTAATATTAAATGCTATTTTTCTCAATGGTAATGAGAGGAAGTTAAACCTGACACTCAGTCCTTAAGCCTTGCTATTGTACCTGACTAGTACTGGGGCTGAGAACAATGTTACATGACACATTGTGTACTAGTGCTTCAGGATAGGGCGTGGAAGTTGGGGACACAGTATCAGCTCTTTAAATTAACAGGAGGATGCTTTCGTTTTGTACTGTTGTACAGAATAACTGAACTCCATAACCAATCTACCAGACCGGGGTACAAAACGGACACATTTTACTGATTCTGAGACCATGTTAGTGTCTTAAACCTTTCCCAATACTGTGGTGATTCAAAGTCCTCCTTCTCTGCACCTCATGCTTTCTTCCTAATATTCATTCCTTAGGGGACAGTTTCATCCTAAACTTGCTATGTAGTCTTTGCTTATGAACAAACAACAAATGTGTGTGTGTGTATATGTGTATATACGCATAAATTTGTTATTTGTTCATAAGCAAACACTTTTTTATGCCCCAGTTCTGTATTTAGAGCCATATTCTACACAATCTTGCCTACATAGTTCTCAAAGCAAAACTGAGGCATTAGCTTACATCATAACCTTAGGAGAACTTGAACATGGTTTGTGTATTCTTTGTATATCTGTAGCTGACATTATTATTGATAGATGAACTATGGTCTAGTCCTGTATCTGATCCCTGAAAGGATTTAACCAGTTAATAGAAGGTTATCGAGGCTGACGTAAAAAAAATTCTGACATGCTTAGTCAGAATGAATCATTTTGCATTTGGTTATGCCATGTTGGGTCATCCCAGTGGTTACATCATGTCATGTTTCATTATTTCGCAACTCCTGACGGATATTATATGACATAGCAGAACTGGCAGCATGCAGTATAGCAAATTAAAAAAAAAAAAAAAAGCATATAGCCTCCTCTTATCTGGTTTCTGCTGTGGTTTCAGCTAGAAAACTCCCATTGTGAGTTCTTGTTATTAATTAGTGGGTTTGGATATCTGCAAAAGGAGGTACTTCTGAGATATAGGTGCACAGTACATGAACGGAGGCATCTGGGGACTAATTCAGCTCTAAGAAATAGGACTATATTTGAAAGGATGTTTAAATAAATATAAAAAGAGAATAAAAAACTAGGACTTCAATATATAATACTATATGTTTCCAAATGCTATTCCAGTCTTTATTCCTCTTTAATTTTTTCCTTTAAGATAAATATAGGATTTTCTCCTTGTAATCATTTCCGTCCACATACACAGTCACAGTATCAGATGCTTTCACCTTAGGGTTGCCAACTTTCTAATCACACAAAACCAAACACTCCTGCCCTGCACCCCACCCCTTCCCTGAGGCCCCGCCCCTTCTCCAAGGCCACACCCCCTGCTCACTACATCCCCCTCCCTCCTTCACTATCACTGGGCTGAGGAGGGAAATGGGATGTGGGAGGGGGGTGAGGGCTCCAACTGGGGGTGTGGGCTCTGGGGTGAGGCTGGGGATGCGGGGTTTGGGGTGGGGGAGAGGGCTCTGGGCTGGGCCAGGGGGTTGGGGTGTGTGTGGTGGAGTTATGGCTCTGGGCTGAGGATGCAGACTCCAGGTAGGGCCAGAAATGAGGAGTTCAGGGTCTGGGAGAGGGCTCCTCCAGCTGTGGCAGGGGGTTGGGGTGTGTGGGGGGGTGGAGGTTCTGTCTGGGGGTGCGGGCTATGGGGTGGGGCCAGAGATGAGTGGTTTGGGGTGTAGGAGGGGGCTCAGGGCTGGGGCAGGGAGTTGGGCTGTAAGGGGGGTGTGGGGTGCGGGCTCCGGGAGGGAGTTTGGGTGCCAGAGGGGACTCTGGGATGGGGCAGGGGGTTGGAGTGTGGGAGAGGGTCCGGAGTGCGGGCTCCCGGCACATGGTTGCTGACCAATGGGGGCTTCTTAGCCGGCACTTGGGGTGCGGGCAGTGCATGGAGCCTCCCTGGCCGCCCATGCGCCTAGGGGCCACAGGGACCTGGTGGCTGCTTCCGGGAGCCGCGTGGAACTGAGGCAGGTAGGGAGCCTGCCTTCACCCCGGGCCCCTGCTGCGCCACTGACCAGAGATGCCAGGGTCCCTTTTCGACTGAGCATTCTGGTTGAAAACCGGATACCTGGCAACCCTATGTCACCTGCAATCCATTAACACACTGCATGGGAGTTTGGGGGAATTTTACAATGCAGGATAAGAAAGGACTTTGCCAAGTAGTTTAGGCCCTAAATTTACAGTGCCTGGAAGTTTGTGGAGGTTGGGGAGAATCCTTGGGATTCCAACTGGTTTAACTATAGGGAAAATGGAAATACTGCAACACAAGAGGACTTTTTTCCCCCAATTGCTGTTATTTTTGCAGGACTTGCACCTAAAAGGAATAGTGTGTGTTCCTATGGTGGACTCACTGCAAGTGTTAATTACCACATGCTATCCCAGAGCAGTGCTGACACAGATGAGGCTGGAGTAGATTAGTGCTATGCCAGCTGCATGTGACAGCCAAAATTACCTGATGGGCAGTGGAAACTGCCTCATTACTGCTCTGAAAGGGAGCAGCATGCACCCACTCCCCTCGATAGTATACGCTGCCAATCATAGTATATGAATTGATTGGGCTGGGCCTGACCATGGCCCTCAGAGGGCAAGCCAGGCTCCCAAGAGGATGTGATACACTAGTGGATGCAGTAGTGAGGTCCTATCAAGAGGTAGAAATTCTGCATTTCTGTGTGCTAGGGGGAGCAAGTCCCTAAGCCACTTGCGCTAGTGTCTCATAGGACAGGATTTGGTTCTAAATTACATCTGTGCTTGGAGAAGAGAGAGATACAATAGCCCTAACTGTGCCTGCACAGCAGCCTTGGGAGTGATGAGATCTACCATAACAGGTCAGGTCAACACTCTTTATTTTTAAGTCCTTAAATATATATTTAGATGATAGGGAGCTGTCTGTGTGGCAGCAATCCAAGCTTTAAAGCCTCTATAAATATATATTTACATGACAGATTACATGAATTGCTCTGGAGATCTTGCAGAAGTTTCATGCAAAGTCTCCCAACAGACTGCAATATACTGCAGCAAGACAGAATTGCCATTGCAAATACTGACCCGCACGAACAAAAGTGCAGCCTATAAGGGTATGTCTACATAGCAAAGAAAAACCTGCGGCTGGCCCATGCCAGCTGACTCGGGCTTGTGGGGCTGTGTAGGCTTCTGTGTAAACTCTCCCACTTTGCAGGGTCCTAGAGCCCAGGCTCCAGCCTGAGCCCAGAAGTCTACACAGCAGTGAAACAGCCCTGCAGCCCGAGTGCCGCAAGCCCAACTTCTCTGGCACAGGCAAGCCATAGGTATGTCCACACAGCAACTAGACACCAAAGAGATCAAGGCATAACTCAGTGTGGTCAGCCTAATTCGGATTCTTGTTAATTTACTAATAGCTGGGCAGGGCAAAGAAACAAAAATGTCCTGCTATAGAATATGGTTTTAATGGGCCATTTTCTGCCCACTGATGCATAGAACATCTACTGAAATTTTGGAATTGATCAGATGCAGCTTTCAAAAATTACCATGTTACATCCAAAGAGATACAGAGAGCTTTCTGCTTATACAGTGTGAACAAGCAGATTCTGATTTACTTCCCATTCCAATTTATTGGGCAAATAATTCTGAGAGTCTTTTACTCCATAAATTAATTGCAAAAAGTTCAATGTGAATGTTCGATGCTCAGTATTCAGAATATGAGCTGTTGTGATTGGTCAGTCATTTGGTACTGCTTTTTCCCTGGTTGGAGGACCATAATTCTTACAATCTGGGGGCAGGCCTTATAATTCATTCACTGGAGTTTTATTCTCGTAGGCAGCAAAAGAACAGGGTAGCGAAACACCTCTACATTTTAAACCTTTCTTTTTCTGGGTCTCACAGGGACACCATCAACTTGAAATCCAATCATATTTTAAAAAAATGGATTAAAAGCAGTTTTAGGTACTACATCTGATCAAGTCCCCTGCCAATTTTTGTGGCTTTATAATCAGATTTTCCAATTTTTTAAAAAATATTTCTTTCCCATGCCTCAAGGGATTTTATTAAATGTGCCTATTTTTACCTCAGCATAAATACAGTGGAGTTTCCCAGACTTTCCACCTTAATATGACATCCAGAAAAAATAGACTTAGTTGAAAAGATTTGAATGAAACATTTTCTGGTAAGAAATGGGATTTTGTAGAAAATGGAAATATTCTCCTGGAAAAGATCCATTTTGATGGAATTTTCCGTTAGGAAAATTGAAATGAAATGTTTTGTTTCAGGTTGACATTAATCTCCACATCTGCCTGAGCTGCTGGGATACTCATGGGAAGTTCTGGGTCTCTCTTGAGGCTCCCACGATGCACCGCAGCAGCCTAGCCGTGAATAGAGACTGCAGCACATGTCGTCCAGCTGAGGAGCAAGACTCATATGGGTGAATGGGGCCGCAAGAGACCAGAACTCCAACTCCCATGAGGTACTTCAGCTGCTCAGGTGGATGCGGAGGCCAATGTCAAACCTACCTGAAACAAAATGTTTAGTTTGTAGTTGACAAACTGAAAGGTTCTGTTTCAATTTCTGAATGTCTGCAAAAAGTTTAAATATTTTGACGTTTTGTCCTGTATCAGAATGAACACATATGTTAAATATCAGAATTTCCCTTGGGATGGAAATTCCATTTTTCAGTCAGCTCTAATGCCTAGTTATCTTACTCTGCTATTAAAGCTTTTAGGTTATGTGCTCCTTTCCATGGGAAAACCTGTGGGAAGAAAAATAGCCCCCTGAAATCTCCCTGGCTTGAAAACAACAGAGAGCCTGTCACACACTTTCCCCCTCCATAAAGGTGGGATTTTGGCAACATGAATGGAGCAAAAGTTATGGCCCTTTAACTGCCTGGAGACTTTCTGCCACTTCTTTTCACTCCCATGATGTTCATGAGGCCATTATATTTAGTAGTAGGAAATAATATTTTAAAATACTCTCCCCCTCACACACCTCTATTTTTATTTATCTAAAGTTATTTGGTTTCTTATGAAAGTTAGACAATTAACTTTTAATTGCTCTAGTTCTGCAGAGATTGAGAATATCCTCAAAAGGACAGATTTAGAACCAATTGGTCTGATTATGTTGAAGTACTAGAGAGAATTAAGTTCAAGATATAATTTTGTCATGTCCCTGGTTTCAAAGAAAAGAAAAATCCTTTCATTTTCCCTCTTCATAAAACCTACTGTAACCTTGTCAGTGCTCACTGAATTGATGCTGCATTGAAAATGGTGCTGAACAAGTTGCATATTGTGAATCTCCTCATACTATAATGTAAGATTAGGCAAAAGATTAAAAAATGAAGATCAACAAGTTAAGATGTCAATAGTTATGCCAAGGCACCTTTTCTCCCCTTTCAAAAGCGTTAAAACAAAGCAAATTCCACTATGCTAGTGATTCTGTTTTATCCACCATCTAGTGACAGCCTTGATGATAATTCTCTTTATTCAAATGGTTCCTTCTTGTCTTCCACCTGTTGGTATCCAAGCAACCGTGACAATGCCAAAGCACATACTGCTATATGTTGCAGAGTCACTGCTACTATTCTTTATTGTTTATGGTAGTTTAATAAGAAACATCATCAAACTCCAAATTAAGAGTTTTCACTTCTAGTTGGTACAGCCATGTTTCTAGGAATTTGGAAAGCTATCAAGATGGGCTCAAGCAAACACAATTATGATCCAGATTTTGTGCAGTTCAAAGTTTGAGGCCTGTCAGCTCCAAGGTTTTCCATTTGTAGTAGAAGCGTCATTCATAAAGCTGTACATCATATGATAGAAGATCAGACTTTTCCTCACTCACATTTCTTTCCCCTGACATACCTTTTACAAGCTCCAGGATTCTTCTTCACTTACGAGTACAACTTGGTTGGAAGATCTTCTATAGCTGTAAGATTTAGTTGTATGTTTGCCTCAGTAGCCACAAGATAAATGAGGCTGCAGTAACTGGGTAACACTTGAAATCTTGCCTTTCTCCCAAAACACAAGGCTTTGTCTGCATTGGGAATTTGACACAATTTCTGCCATTGATAGTCAGCCTTTTATGTAGCTGCAATAACGCAAATCCCAAGGGAAGACAGAGAAAACTAGGATTAATGCTGATGGAGCACCTCCTGTCTGAAACCAAAGTGAGCTCCATTTGCACATATCAAGGTCTACACTTAGGAGTTCCCAAACTTTTTGCTTGAATGACCCTATTTTCAGACTTATTGCTTCCTGTGGCCCCAGACAACAAGAAGGACACCATTTTGTAGAGCACTGTACGTGCAAGGTCGTGCTGTGCAGAGAAATTTGGCATCCTCTGCACAGTCAGGACTGCCACAACCCCATTCACTGATGGCATGACCCCACTCAGGGTTGCGACCCATAGTTGTGGAATTGCTAGGGGTTACCCAGGTGCAACTACATCAGAGACTTGCCACTGATTGCTAAAATTGGGGCAACATGCCGATATAGACAAGGGCTGGTGTCTTAAATGGAGGTTTGAGTTTAGGTTTTTTGTATGTTAGGAGTATATCCTTGCCATCCTGAGGTAGCAATGATAAAGGAGCTCCACCCCTGAGCAAAAATCTCATTAAGGAAAATAAATACACAAGAGCAGCCTATAGCCCTGCTCCTTAAAACCATGAAATCTTGAGCCAAAAAATCTCTTTGGATTGGATTCTAACTCTACCGTCCTGCCTGAATATGGGGCAGAACATAGCTGGGATGCCCTAGGGACAGGACAAGAACCAGACTGTGACTCTGAGGATCACAATCTGCTTCCTTCTGCCCCCTCGTTTTGGCAGAGAAGCAATCTGTGCCACATCTCACTCTGTGGTGGAGCTGGTACGTAGGCTAGTGTGTTGAGGGTAGAACCAAAACTCTGCCATCTCCCAGTCCCTGCCTGCCCACTTCCTGCGAAGCGACATGGGAGGGAGAGTAACAGCTTGGTGGTGGCTGCTTTCATCATGTAAGCTCTGACAATGCTAGTAGTCCATAAGGAACTCCTTATGCCTCCCCCCTGCACTATTATCCTTAGCAGGAAGGCTAATGATGGAGCATAAGGGATTTAAGTCCTCTTAGACTGTGTAAATTTAAGAAATTCAATAGGCCCTACAATTATACCACCACTCCAGACAGCAAACAATATAGAAATGTTAGGGACCCTCATGTCCATGAGGGTAGGAGGGGTTGTCCTACTGTATCACCATGGAAAGTATCTCCTCTTTGCTAGGTTGATCATTTGTAACTGGGGCTGGAAAGTGCAAACCAAAATGTAACCTGCATTAAAAGAATTTTGTGGGCTGTACAAATCATAAGGGTAAGTACTTCACAAAATACTGTCAACTGAGGCGTATATTTAAAAGGTTAGATAAAATATCTCCTTGCCATTTTTTCCAGTTCTTTTCTTTTTATAGTCCACTGCAAAACAACAATAGATAAAAAGGCTGTATATAATGCATGTATATTTTTTTATATATTTTTTTTACCTTTCCCAAAGGAGTCTCTATGCTACCCACACTAATTGTAGGTTTTTCTGAAAATGCAGCATGAATCATTTATAAATAAAGAGACTTTAAAATCCCTAAAAGACTCCCTGAGGTATTCAGTATTTCAGCATGAAATAACTGTTAAATGGAGTTATTCTGAATTAGCTTTTACTGGAAAGTGGTGAAAATAAAGTTTTCTTTTCACTGTGAATGTGCAATAATTCTTTTACACAGCTACCCTGGGTAATTGACAAGTGATTTTCATAATTCAGGTTTTAGCAAAGAAATCATCTGAAGTGGCTAACATTAAATGAAGGGAGCTGCTATTAAAACGTTGCTTTCAAGAAAAACTGCATGAGATGTCAGTACCAAGGGCTCTGTGTTGAAACCTAAAAACACAATAAAATAAAAACACAGACATTGAGGCTTAGTGACAAATTTATACACACGTCGTCCTCACACACACACTTAAAAAATAAAAAAGGACTTTTTTATTTTAATCTTTCCTATAAAAGCAGTAATTATTTTAATGCATAGATAACCCCAGAAAGGCACAGCACTCAGAAGTGGTGGTTGATTTGCCTGTCTCCTTTGGACTTCGTAACCTTGGCTGTCCATACCAGTGTACAAGCAAAGGTCACATTTGATCTCGGTGTGTACAATTATGCAGAGGAGGCTTCTTCAACACTTTGTAGTTGATTGACAAATTGGTCTGTCACTCAAATGCTCCTTCAACTTATCGTGAACAGTAAAGAAAATTATCTGTTCTGTGCATATGTGAGAAAAAGCTTGTTCATTAACCTCTAGACTGCTGAAGCTGTGGAACATGTAAAGCTTCAAAGAATATCCACTCTGTATGACAAGTATACTAAAGATACAGGTATATGTATTTATGTGTATATGTGTCTCTGTTTGACTTTACACAGTACACCTGTCTGATCTATATAATAAATCTGAGGCACGTGTATGTGTATATACATACAGACACATACATGCAAACACATAAATATACCTGGGTAACATTTTATAGTACAACATTCTTCGTATTAGCTGGCAATGGCTTTTATCTTCTAGGGGCATACATTGTAGCCCTCATATGCTGGTCTATTTACAAATATCTCTGAATTGCAAATGCAAGGATTTAAATACAGTCGGTTATTTAGCAGACAATAAAGAGTGAGTTTAATTTAAGGCTGGCATAAACAGGTGCAACTCAGTTTAATTTAGTGGAGATGTGCCCATTTATATCAGCAGTGAATGTCATCCTAAGTATCACAAAGTCATCATCTGGAGTCCACTTTTTACAGTTTGAGAATATGCCTTCAAATTTTGTATACGTGTCTCTCCCACTGCCCCACAAGCTTCCAGTCTGTCTGTATGTCTAATAAAGATATATCTCTCTATATCAATATATATGCTTTATTCTCTAGTCAGTTTTAACTATAGTGTCAGTTCCAGCACTTTCTGAAGGCTACTGCCTTTCTCTTCTAGTCATTTTTTTGGATTCACTCATTATTGGAAAGTTTTCAAAGAATATTTTTGCCTTCGTGCCTGGGACTAGTGGACAATGCAATTCTTCCTGTGACAAACAGTGAATGCATGTTTTTAGCAGAGATGGATTCCGGACATCTCTCTTCCCTCAAAACTTTCTGAAAGTTTTGATCAAGATCCCAACTTGGCAGCTGTGGTCCATCTCTGGATCAAACCTAAACAGAATATGACCTCTTTGCTCTCTTCGTATGTTCAGAAGTCTGGTAATTTCTGACGGGGTTTATTTTGCTTTGGATCTATGTTAAAGGATGACATAGGCTTAAATATAATTTAAAAACACAAAACTTTTTGCTTTCACTATTAAAAATGTTTCTTTGCTGGTGGCTGACTAGCTTGAAGTCTTTGAAACACTGAGCTTTCTATAAAATCCAAATAATTCTCTGTAAATCAAAGTAATTGGCATGCTTGCTGCAAAGCCTGAAGCTGCTATTTTTTTTAAGGTAATCTCTAGAAAGTAGTTTTGTACTCATGTTTTCACAGTGATTAAATATGCAAAGTAATTTTCATGATTATCACCCCGTTCTGAACCAAATCAGATGCGGCTATGCTTCTCTTTGTACAAAGCCAGTTATTGGATCAGATTCCAAAACAAATCCCTTGAATTTGGCGGATCATCATTTTAAAAGGGGGCTTGTTAAGGTAATGATTAAATTAAACCACCCCTTTAAGAATATTTAGATCTGGTCTGCCAAGCGGAACGGTCTAATGGTTTTTAAATTAGGAGCTGCGAATGCTAGTGAATTTCTTTTGTGGGTCAAGTGGGTATTAACAAATGCTAAGACTGTTCTCTCTTTTGTCATCACCTTGAAATTTGCAAAGAAAAGGGAAGAGTGGGAAAGACACAAGGAGAGAAACAGTGTTAGTATTTAACATCAGTGCTTTTAACCAAGGGCAGCTTCAGATTTACAAGGTTGGATAGGAGAAGATATGAGATGATGTTGCTAGTAATCTCTTTATACCTCACTCTTGAGAGAGACTGAAGCTTGAATCTTCAAGGAAGTGGAGAACCCAAGTGCATTGAATTCTGGCAAGCTTAAGCTGCTGCAGAGGTGTAATAGCCCACTAACCACAGGAGCCTGGATAACAACTGATACCTATGTCTGCAAGATTTTTTTAACCCTGTCACGATTAAGTGTACTTGCAACCCCATATGCTGCTGCAATGTTGCAGAGTTTTGTCCTTTGCTTTTTGTGGAGGGTGTGGCTGAGCTCTGTCCAATATCAGCAAATGTTTGCCTTTTAGATACTCTAGACAATGTTATGTTGTTGTTGTTTCCACCCCACAACACTAATTGGTACCAAAGTTTGATGAGGGGGAGGGAAGGGGAGGGGCGTGGATCTGTGTAGTCACACTATTCTGCCCTAGTGGAAACAAAAGCCAAATCACAATAAAAGTCAGTCTGGTCAGGTCAATACAAACCTAACCGAACTGATATTCTGCAGCATGCTGTGTGTGCATGTATTAAAGTGAGAGAGGCTGCTACAGCTAAGATTGTTAAATGGTTTTATTCAAACTCCTTGTTTAGTTACTGGCAAGTTTCTGAAAATGGAACCACTTGGGCTGAAATGTAATTCGTGTAATTTCGTGTAAGGGGAAATTTGAGTTACTCTGAGAAGAGTGGGGAAAGTAGTTTTCCCATGTTTAAAAAGGAAGACAATTCTCAGGACCATTTTGTGACGAAGAGCATTACAGCCAAAATGGCTGGGGGTGGAAAGTTGGCATTTGTTAGGGACATAGACGTAACTGATGAGATGTGCTTTTTCATGTTCAGAAATTTTAGTCTGCAGTTGACTGAGTTATGTCCCTTTGAATATCTCATGCTCTGCCCATGTAGTACTGTACAGTTTGCATAGGGCTTTTTGCTAAGCTTGTAAAATGTGCGCTTAAGGAAAGTTGTGCTGCATGTATGTGTGGCTAACTTAGCTGTGAGTGTGAACAGTTTCCTGATGCTACAAAAAGGTTAGGGAGGGTTGCTACACGCTGCTGAGCCCTTGGCTCATTCTCTGCAAAAACTGCAAGGTGCAAAGGAGTCAGGGAATGGCTGTTCTGCATTTTGTAAGGTTCACAAAAAGAAGTACCACTCTGATGCTCCTTATGAACTTTGTGCATTCCAGTATTGTGGAGCTGGTGACCAGAGTAGTCACAATGAGCATTGTGGGACACCTCCTGGAGGCCTCTTAGCCCTGGTCTACACTAGGACTTTAGGTCGAATTTAGCAGCATTAAATCGATGTAAACCTGCACCCGTCCACACGATGAAGCCCTTTATTTCAACTTAAAGGGCTCTTAAAATCGATTTCCTTACTCCACGCCTGACAAGTGGATTAGCGCTTAAATCGGCCTTGCCGGGTCGAATTTGGGGTACTGTGGACACAATTTGACGGTATTGGCCTCCGGGAGCTATCCCAGAGTGCTCCATTGTGACCGCTCTGGACAGCATTCTCAACTCAGATGCATTGGCCAGGTAGACAGGAAAAGAACCGCGAACTTTTGAATCTCATTTCCTGTTTGGCCAGCGTGGCAAGCTGCAGGTGACCATGCAGAGCTCATCAGCACAGGTGACCATGATGGAGTCCCAGAATTGCAAAAGAGCTCCAGCATAGACCGAACGGGAGGTACGGGATCTGATCGCTGTATGGGGAGAGGAATCCGTGCTATCAGAACTCCGTTCCAGTTTTCAAAACGCCAAAACCTTTGTCAAAATCTCCCAGGGCATGAAGGACAGAGGCCATAACAGGGACCCGAAGCAGTGCCACGTGAAACTGAAGGAGCTGAGGCAAGCCGACCAGAAAACCAGAGAGGCGAACGGCCGCTCCAGGTCAGAGCCCCAAACATGCCGCTTCTATGATGAACTGCATGCCATTTTAGGGGGTTCAGCCACCACTACCCCAGCCGTGTTGTTTGACTCCTTCAATGGAGATGGAGGCAATACGGAAGCAGGTTTTGGGGACGAAGAAGATGATGATGATGATGATGAGGTTGTAGATAGCTCACAGCAAGCAAGCAGAGAAACCGGTTTTCCCGACAGCCAGGAACTGTTTCTCACCCTGGACCTGGAACCAGTACCCCCCGAACCCACCCAAGGCTGCCTCCTGGACCCAGCAGGCGGAGAAGGGACCTCCGGTGAGTGTACCTTTTAAAATACTATACATGGTTTAAAAGCAAGCATGTGAAAGGATTACTTTGCCCTGGCATTTGCTGCTCTCCTGGATGTACTCTCAAAGCCTTTGCAAAAGGTTTCTGGGGAGTGCAGCCTTATTGCGTCCTTCATGGTAGGACACTTTACCACTCCAGGCCAGTAACACGTACTTGGGAATCATTGTACAACAAAGCATTGCAGTGTATGTTTGCTGGCGTTCAAACAACATCCGTTCTTTATCTCTCTGTGTTATCCTCAGGAGAGTGAGATATAATTCATGGTCACCTGGTTGAAATAGAGTGCTTTTCTTCAGGGGACACTCAGAGGAGCCCATTCTTGCTGGGCTGTTTGCCTGTGGCTAAACAGAAATGTTCCCCGCTGTTAGCCACAGGGAGGGGGGAGGGTTGAGGGGGTAGCCACGTGGTGGGGGGAGGCAAAATGCGACCTTGTAACGAAAGCACATGTGCCATGTATGTAATGTTAACAGCAAGCTTTACCCTGAAAGACTGTAGCCACTGTTTTATAAAATGTGTCTTTTTAGATACCGCTGTCCCTTTTTTTTTCTCCACCAGCTGCATGTGTTTCAATGATCACAGGATCTTCTCCTTCCCAGAGGCTAGTGAAGCTTAGAAAGAAAAAAAAAACGCACTCGAGATGAAATGTTCTCCGAGCTCATGCTGTCCCCCCACACTGACAGAGCACAGACGAATGCGTGGAGGCAAATAATGTCAGAGTGCAGGAAAGCACAAAATGACCGGGAGGAGAGGTGGCGGGCTGAAGAGAGTAAGTGGCGGGCTGAAGAGAGTAAGTGGTGGGCGGAAGACAGGGCTGAAGCTCAAATGTGGTGGCAGCGTGATGAGAGGAGGTAGGATTCAATGCTGAGGCTGCTGGAGGACCAAACCAGTATGCTTCAGTGTATGGTTGAGCTGCAGCAAAGGCAGCTGAAGCACAGACTGCCACTACAGCCCCTGTGTAACCAACCGCCCTCCTCCCCAAGTTCCATAGCCTCCACACCCAGACGCCCAAGAACGTGGTGGGGGGGCCTCCGGCCAACCAGCCACCCCACCACAGAGGATTGCCCACAAAAAAGAAGGCTGGCATTCAATAAATTTTAAAGTTGTAAACTTTTAAAGTGCTGTGTGGCATTTTCCTTCCCTCCTCCACCACCCCTCCTGGGCTACTTTGGTAGTCATCCCCCTATTTGTGTGATGAATGAATAAAGAATGCATGAATGTGAGGGAACAATGACTTTATTGCCTCTGCAAGCGGTGATCGAAGGGAGGAGGGGAGGGTGGTTAGCTTACAGGGAAGTAGAGTGAACCAAGGGGCGGGGGGTTTCATCGAGGAGAAACAAACAGAACTTTCACACCGTAGCCTGGCCAGTCATGAAACTGGTTTTCAAAGCTTCTCTGATGCGTACGCACCCTCCTGTGCTCTTCTAACCGCCCTGGTGTCTGGCTGCGCGTAACCAGCAGCCAGGCGATTTGCCTCAACCTCCCACCCCGCCATAAACATCTCCCCCTTACTCTCACAGATATTGTGGCGCACACAGCAAGCAGTAATAACAGTGGGAATATTGGTTTCGTTGAGGTCTAAGCGAGTCAGTAAACTGCGCCAGCGAGCCTTTAAACATCCAAATGCACATTCTACCACCGTTCTGCACTTGCTCAGCCTGTAGTTGAACAGCTCCTGACTACTGTCCAGGCTGCCTGTGTACGGCTTCATGAGCCATGGCATTAAGGGGTAGGCTGGGTCCCCAAGGATACATATAGGCATTTCAACATCCCCAACAGTTATTTTCTGGTCTGGGAATAAAGTCCCTTCCTGCAGCTTTTGAAACAGACCAGAGTTCCTGAAGATGCGAGTGTCATGTACCTTTCCCGGCCATCGCACGTTGATGTTGTTGAAACGTCCCTTGTGATCCACCAGAGCTTGCAGCACTATTGAAAAGTACCCCTTGCAGTTTATGTACTCGGCGGCTTGGTGCTCCGGTGCCAAGATAGGGATATGGGTTCCGTCTATGGCCCCACCACAGTTAGGGAATCCCATTGCAGCAAAGCCATCCACTATGACCTGCACATTTCCCAGGGTCACTACCCTTGATATCAGCAGATCTTTGATTGCGTGGGCTACTTGCATCACAGCAGCCCCAACAGTAGATTTGCCCACTCCAAATTGATTCCCAACTGACCGGTAGCTGTCTGGCGTTGCAAGCTTCCACAGGGCTATCGCCACTTGCTTCTCAACTGTGAGGGCTGCTCTCATCTTGGTATTCATGCGCCTCAGGGCAGGGGAAAGCAAGTCACAAAGTTCCATGAAAGTGCCCTTATGCATGCGAAAGTTTCGCAGCCACTGGGAATCGTCCCAGACCTGCAACACTATGCGGTCCCACCAGTCTGTGCTTGTTTCCCGAGCCCAGAATCGGCGTTCCACAGCATGAACCTGCCCCATTAGCACCATGATGCATGCATTGGCAGGGCCCATGCTTTCAGAGAAATCTGTGTCCATGTCCTGATCACTCACGTGACCGCGCTGATGTCGCCTCCTAGCCCGGTATCGCTTTGCCAGGTTCTGGTGCTGCATATACTGCTGGATAATGCGTGTGGTGTTTAATGTGCTCCTAATTGCCAAAGTGAGCTGAGCGGCCTCCATGCTTGCCTTGGTATGGTGTCCGCACAGAAAAAAGGCGCGGAACGATTGTCTGCCGTTGCTCTGATGGAGGGAGGGGCGACTGACGACACGGCTTACAGGGTTGGCTTCAGGGAGCTAAAATCAACAAAGGGGGTGGCTTTACATCAAGGAGTATTTCAGGCAGGACTTCACGGAGGGTTCCAATAAGAAATGGTGCACCTAAGTTATTGTTCTTATTGGAACAAGGAGGTTAGTCTGGCCTCTGATTGATACATGGCTAGATTTACCTCGCTGCACCTTCTCTGTGAGTGACTGCAGTGTGACCTAGAGGAATGAGTCCCCTAGACGGGGGAGGAGGCAAATGAGTACAAAACAAATCTGGTCTATTTCTTGTTTTGATCCACTCCATCTATCTTTTACATCTTTGGCTGGCAGCAGACGGTGCAGAAGGACTGCATGCCATCCACATCTCATGGCTGCTTGGTAGAAGATGGTACAGTACGACTGCTAGCAATCCCTATCGCCTGCCTGCTCACCATAAGACGGTTCAATAGGACTGACTGCAGGACTAAAGAGAATGACCTGGTCAAGTCACTCCAAATTTAGTCCCTGCGCCCATGTCTGCCCAGGCGCTCCAAGCCGACGTGGCCAGGAGCACCTCGGACATGATGAGGACAGCTACCAGTCGTACTGCACTGTCTGCTGCCAGAAGGCAATGGATTGCTGCTACTGTGTAGCAATGCCGTACCGCGTCTGCCAGCATCCAGGAGACATACGGTGACGGTTACCTAAGCGGGCTCCGTGCTTGCCGTGGTATGGCATCTGCACAGGTAACTCAGGAAAAAAGGCGCGAAACGATTGTCTGCCCTTGCTTTCATGGAGGGAGGGAGGGAAGAGGGGCCTGACGATATGTACCCAGAACCACCCGCGACAATGTTTTAGCCCCATCAGGCATTGGGATCTCAACCCAGAATTCCAATGGGCAGCGGAGACTGCGGGAACTGTGGGATAGCTATCCACAGTGCAACGCTCCGAAAGTCGACTCTAGCCTCGGTACTGTGGAAGCACTCCGCCGAGTTAATGCACTTAATGCACTTAGAGCATTTTCTGTGGGGACACACACACTCGAATATATAAAACCGATTTCTAAAAAACCGACTTCTATAAATTCGACCTTATTCCGTAGTGTAGACATACCCTTAGGACAACATAAGCAATGCAGTGTCTACACTGACACTGCATCGCTTTAACTATGTTGGAAAAAAGTGCTATGCCTCTCATCAAGGTGGTTTTATTATGACAGTGACCAGTACCAGATGTTTCAGAGGAAGGAACAAGAAAATCCTCAAATATTAATTATTAACTATGTTGCCCATTAGGGGAAGTTTCATCATAACCCCTATTGTTGGATTATATCTCACAGGATGAGGGTTTATATCTGAGCCAAAAGATCCTTTCCAATTTAACTGTGGATGTTCGCATTGGACCTGATTCTTGGTTACACAAAGGCCCCTTTACACCACTCTGGCAGTGGAAAATGCCTTAAAGTGAGTGCTAAACTAATGGAGTAGTGTAAAGGAGCCTTAGTGTAACTGAGAACCAGGCCTATTCATTATAAATATCTAATTATTTTGACTCCTACTGATCTCTTGATCTCAAGGGAGCTAGATAGATTCATGGAAGATAGGTCCATCAATGGTTATTAGCCAGGATGGGCAGAAATGGAGTCCGAGCCTGTGTTGCCAGAAGCTGGGATTGGGTGACAGGGCATGGCTCACTTGATGATAATCTGTCTGTTCATTCCCTTTGGGGCACCTGCTATTGGCCACTGTCGGAAGACAGGATACTGGGCTTGATGGACCTTTGGTCTGACCCACTATGGCCGTTCTTATGTTCTTATGTTAACGATATCTCGTGGCAATGAGTTCCACATGTCATAAAATAAATTCTCTTATCAGTTATATTGACTGTCCTCTGGTTCCTGTATTATATAAAAGGGTAAAGAGAAGATCCCAATTTACCATCTCTAAACCATATTTTGTGTACTTCTGTCATGATGCCTCTTGTATTTCTCCTCTCTATGCTCAGTCTTGCTGTGCTTCTAAACATTTTTGTTGCCCCATCTTTGAAGCCCTTCTGCTTCTGCTATATCTTTTCTTTGAGATAGTCTGACCCAAACTGAACATAGTATTCCATGTGAGGATATACCATTAATGTGTGTTATAAATGCAATATAGTACTTTCAGCATTATTTTCTATTCCATTATGTGCACATCTAAACATTTTGTTTGCTTTGTTGACTGCCACTGCACACTGAACAGAGGTTTTTCATTGACATGCTCACAGTGAAGCTCAAGTCTTTTTCCAGAGTGGTTACAGTTAATGTAGAACCAGCATTGTGGAGTAATAATTCCCAGGGTGTCCTAATGCATGTGGACAGGGCGGAGATACGGTTGTGCATACAGCCTTAGTTGTGACAGATCTTGGGTTTTGAATGCTCAAATGTGCAACGGTAACATTCCTCTAATAGTAGTTCCATAGCCCAATACTGTCTACATATCACAGGAACACACTACAGTAGAACCTCAGAGTTAGGAACACCTCGGGAATGGAAGTTGTTCATAATTCTGAAATGTTCGTAATTCTGAACCAAACATTATGGTTGTTCTTTCAAAAGTTTACAACTGAACATTGATTTAATACAACTTTGAAACTTTACTATGCAGAAGAAAAATGCTGCTTTTAACCATCTTAATTTAAATGAAGCAAGAACAGAAACAGTTTCCTGATCTTGTCAAATCTTTTTTTAAAACTTTCCCTTTATTTGTTTAGTAGTTTACGTTTAACACAGTACTGTACTGCATTTGCTCGTTTTGTTTTGGTTTTTTGTCTCTGCTGTTGCCTGATTGCATACTTCTGGTTCTAAATTAAGGGTGGGGTTGACGGGTCAGTTCGTGACTCTGGTGTTTGTAACTCTGAGGTTCTACTTTATCTCAGGTGCCTTAGGAGGTCTTTAGGAAGAAGTCCGCTGCCTTGCAGCCAGGTATGCAGGCATGTGTCCCATCCCCTTTAAAATCCTGGAAATTTTTTAAATTCCACTTCCTGTGTGCTTGACATGGACAGGACACATAGCATCTTACCAGCTGACCATGCTGGCTCTCTGCAGCAAACACACTTCCACGTGGAGTACGCCAGAGTTGTTGCATCTGCTGGGTCTGTGGGGAGAGGAGGCTCTGCAGTCAC
Organism: Eretmochelys imbricata; assembly: GCF_965152235.1. Classification (NCBI taxonomy): domain Eukaryota; kingdom Metazoa; phylum Chordata; order Testudines; family Cheloniidae; genus Eretmochelys; species Eretmochelys imbricata. The sequence goes on from NC_135577.1 coordinate 106,981,404, forward strand.
AGCTCTGCTCCAGCTGCAGGAACTTTGATACTTACGGGCAGAGGTGCCAACTTTCTAATTTTCCTGGGCATGCTCAGCACCTGCTCTGGCTCAGGCCCCACCCCCACTCTCCCCCTTCGCCCGAGGCCCCACCTCCGCCCCACCTCTTACCGCCCTGTTCCGCCTCCACTCCCGAGTGCGCCCCGCCCCTGTTCCTCCCCCTCGTCCCCAGCGCCTCCTGCTTCCGGCTTCTCCCAGAAAATTCAAACCTGGAGGTGGCACTTGCTGCTGGGCTGGTGAAATTCACCCCTTGGGAGCATGACCCTTGTGCTAGGGGCTATTGGTAGCTCAGAGGGCCAGGGTCAGTTCTCCAGGGGAGGCAGTTTGGAAATTACTGGCTAGGACACCCGCCAGGGCCTGGGAACCCCTGCTCGGCCCAGGTGCCTCACCAGGCAAAACTGCCCTGCTCCTGGGCCCGGCTTGCGGGACTTGGACACCCAGAAATCTTTGTGCCGGGAGGTGGGGGCAGGGCCCAAGCTGGGGACATCCAGTACCAGATCAGCTATGTGGTCTGGCTCCCCAGCTGCCTTGGCCAAGGTCTGGCCCTCTGCCCCGTCAGTGCACTGGGCTGTTCCCTCCCATGCTGCCCCATGGACATGAGCTGTTCCTCCCCCTTTGCCTGGACACTGGCACCTGCCGATCGCTGCTCTGCATTCCGGCAGCAGTCTGAGAGAGCCTGGGTGGGGAGATAGCTTCTGCTCCCTGACCATGGCTGAGTGAGCTGGAAACGTGCTGGGAAGGTGGTGCTCTGGCTTGCTCACCCCGGTCTCCGGCACCCGAGCCCGGGGGGTGAGCAGAATCTGCCTCCCCAGCCAGGCTCCCTCAGGCAGCCACCAGCCTGTCATGTTGCAAAGCAGCATCCCAGGGGGTGGAAGGGCTGGTCCTGCCCCTTCCGCTCCCGGCTCTGCCCCTTCCACTCCCTGCTGGTGGGTGCTGAGCACCCACTATTTTTTTTCTGTGGGTGCTCTAGCCCCGGAGCACCTATGGAGTTGGCACCTATGCTTATGGGCAGATTGCTGATGGCATGGAGGAGAAGGGGCACTAAAGGGACATGTAGCAGTTCCATGCTAAGATCCGGGAGCTGAGAATGCAAAGAAGGCCAGTCATTGGTCTGGTGGCAGAAGTCATCTGCCACTTCTACAAGGAGCTGTATGCCATCTTTGGCAGCGACCCCACCTCCACTGCCAAGAGCCCCATGGATACTTTGTGGGCACTGGCTAGTGGAGTGAACCCCAAGGACACAGTGGTGGAGTTGGAGGAGGATGGGCAACAGGGACGTCCAATGGTGCGGGAAACCAGGACCTCTTTTTAACTCCGGAGGGGGTAGCCAGTCCCAGCAGTTCAGCTCTGGTGCACCTGACGCAGGAGAGGGGAGCTCCAGTTAGTACTCATTGGTGCTAGATGTCTGCTTTATTTGTTTGTTCCAAATGTAGGAGAGGGATAGAAATAACCAACACAGGCACAGTTTGTATCTGGTTCTCATTCCCCTGTGCAGATAGGCAGAGGGGGCCCTGTGGAAAAGTTTGTTGATGCACACTGGAATGTTCTGGGAATCCTGCATAGAGATCTCTAGGAAACTTTCCTGGAGGTATTCTGCAATCCTCTGCTGAAGGTTCCTTGGGAGGGCAGCCTTGTTTCTTCCCCTGCAGTAGGAAACTTTGATTTGCCAATCACAATTATCTCTGCAGGCACCAAAGCAGCACACAGTTGAGCAGCATATGGACTCAGTCTATAGCCACATGCGTGCAGGAGCTGTACCCTTGCATGCCTGGTTACATTCAGGAGAAAGATATCAGCTGCTATCGATCCTGCATGTAGAAAACAGTGCATTATTCAGAATAGTAGGCCTAGGTGCTTGTATTGATACTTCTGTGACACCCACCCCGTCTCATCTTGCCCCTTCCCACCCTCACCCCCGAGTCAAACTCACCGTGGTTAGGGCTCTCGCTGAGCTGTGTGCCTGTCAAGGGAAAGTGAGAAAGTGGTTTATCTAACTTATATGAATCAATATTGTGAGTGCACTCACAAGAGTGCCCCTGTCTATTGTTTCTTTAGCTTCTACAGATGTGACCTTGTGGTTTTCCTCCTGCACCTTCCGTGCCTGTTGTTGAAGCGCTCCTTGCTGCTGTTAAGGTTTCTGGTGTAAGACTTCATGAATCACAGGATAGGCTGGGTCCCCTGGGATCATAATTGGAATTTCCACATCCCCAGTTGTAATCTTCTGGTCTGGAAAGAAAGTTCCTGCTTGCAGCTTTCTATACAGACCAGTGTGTCTGAAGAGGAGTGTGTCATGCTTCTCTGACCATCCTGTGCTGATGTTGGTGAAACAACTTCGGTGACACCTCAGTGCTTGCAATACTATAGGAAAGTAGCTCTTTCTGTTGATGTACTCCATTGCAAGGTGATCTGGGGACAAAATGGGGATATCCATACCATCTATCGCTCTGCTGCGGTTAAGAAATCCCATTGCTGCAAAGCCATCCACTATTTCCTGCACATTGCCCAGAGTCACAGTCCTTTGTGGCAGGAGGCAATTAATGGCCCTACACACTTGCCTGGCTGCAACCCCCATGGTGGACTTCCCAACTCCACACTGATTTGCAACTGATTGGTAGCAGTAGGGCATTGCCAGCTTCTACAAAGTGATTGCCACTTGCTTTTCCACGTCGGGGGCAGCTCTCAATTTGTTGTTGAAACTCCTGTGCTGGAGTGCAGGGGGGCGAGCTCCACACACAGTTCCAGGAAGGTGGGTTTGTGCACCAAAAGCTTTGCAGCCACTGCTTGTCATCCCAGACCTGCATAACGATGAGATCCCACCACTCAGTGCTAGTTTCCTGAGCCCTGTGCTGATGGTCCACCATGTGCAGCTGCTCCTGTGAGCTCCAAAAGCAATCTTGAATTGTTTCTTTCCCTGGCGCACAGCAGGGCAGACACTATGATGTCATTATCAGATTTGTAGCTCATGAAATATTGTAGGATCAGCTGCATTGTGTTCATCATGCTCATCACAAAACTGGAGAGCAGTGCAGGATCCATGTTTTCAGACAGAGATGGCGGACGCACAATTTATAGGGGCTGTTCAAAAGTGGCGTGAAAAATAGTTGGAAGCCCATAGAACGATAGGATGGAAAAAACTGCATCATAGGATGGTGAGCCCACCCTATGAGGCACCGCATTCTGTTCCGAGAATTCCAAGTGGCAGATGGTGGCAAGTTGCACAGTGGGATAGCTACCCACAGTGCACTGCTCTCTCTCGATGCAAGAGCACCAGCAGTCAACGCCCTGCACCGTCACTAGGAGCATTGTGTGGCCGTGCAAAAGCAGTTTAATTACAGTGGTAGACGATCATTGATGTAACTTAAGTTGACATAACTGTGTAGTTTAGACATGGCCCAAGTGGTAGATGCTGACGCATCTCATATTGTAAGCTCTTTGGGGTAAGAGCTGTGCCTTTTGTACATGGGGGCAGAGCCTGCCACCTAGTCTGGCTAGATGAATATACATAATGATTATTATTTTTTTAGATGCAGTCATGGCAAATGTGAGTAAATATGCTTTTAAAATGTGCTCTCCATCCTTCCCAAAATGTTCTGAGTTGGAACTTGGTAAATAAGCATTCCTAAAATGGGGAGAGTATACTGGGCCAGTGTTTGAAAATCCAGTTTTTCTTTTTGAGACTACAGTTTGTAGCTACAATTATTTGTATTTGGATGTCAGGGACATAGACATCCAAATGATATCACATGCATCACACATACTGTGAGTGTGAAATTTGCACCCACCAATATTTGTAGGCCCAGAATTGCTGTCACAAAAATGGAAAGCAGGTTGGGTGCCTATGTAAATACAGACTCATTATGTCTGATAGGTTTTCAAACAAATCTTTTTTTTTTTAGTAATCTTATAAGACAGCAAGAAACAAAAACTGGTATAAACCCAGTATAATAATAAAGTTTTGAGCATTGCTAGGTTTTGAGATGAACATTTTTAACTCACTGATATCTTACTTGATAGCTAATTTTCTTTGCTGAGTTGTAAGTCAAAACTCTGCTTTTGGCTTATTTGCAAAGGAGATCTCAACTGCATATTCTGTCCTTGATCTCTGCACAGATCATTCATTGATGTCAGTATGAGTTTTAGAGTAAAGTTATGTAAACCTTTCACAATAAAATCTGAAGTTATGCAAAACTCTATTTTGAGTTCAAACCGGGAAACAAAACAAGCAGTGTTCCATGCAGAAATTTTCTTAGCTCCAAAAATGTTCATAGAAAAGCTTGTTATTTCTATATAAGCATAATTTTTTCAAGACTCAGTACTATGGTTTTGTACTCTAGTTTCAGCTGGTCCCATGGTAGGTCATCTGGATTAGATAAACCTTTGCAGTTTCACTTATATTGCAGTTGGTTTGAACAACCCTGACTCTTGAGACTAGAGATGGACTCGAACCTCAAAAATTTTATCCCCATTTTGAATCTCACTAAGTCTGGAGCTGGTCAGATAGTTCATAGAATATAGATCTTTTGTGGAGGGGGATCAAGGTGGAATGGGATGTCCATTATTCATATTATGATAACATCAAGTTTAGATCCAGGTATGGGTTTGGATTCCAAGCACCATATACCCTCATCAAAGATGCCTGGATCCAGATTTTTGGTTTGGGTCCATCTCTGCTTAATGTAGAGCTGTAGGAGTGAAAAACTACATGAGCAGAAATGGCAAAAAAGTTAGTTACAACACTCCTGAAACCTCTGAAACCAGTAGGCATTACCCAACTCTGAGGGGAATAGAAAGCAGAAAATGGAGTAGAGATCTATTGTGGAGACTGGGAAAGGAGCTTTCCCTTAAGTGTCTCAAGATCATGGCTTTCTATGGATAGTATCTTATTTTACAACTTCTGTGATGTGTAGCTATGCACTGAGATAGTGACAGAGGATAACTTGAAGCCTGGTCCTGAAGTTTTGGGGAGATTTGCTTGAGTAAGGAATGCAGGATCAAGCTTGTACAGTGGACTTTCACAATAGACCAGAGCAGCTTCTTACAGTCATTCTTAGTGATCAGAGAAATAATGTGATTCAATTAAAAATTGTAAATGCATATTTTTACCTGATTACATAGGAATGGCTACTTCAGAGCAGGTTTAGTCTATTAGGTAACTAATGTACATTTTAAAAAGATTTATAAATATGTATTTGACCAAAGGATTCACTCTGGTGTCTTAGATAATTAATATGCAATGGAGAACTTTTCTTTAAGGTTTTTGCTTCTCGTTTCCCTTTAAAAAGCAAAGAAGTTAAATAAAAACAACAAACAAACCAAAAATCCATACGCACCATCATTTGAATAATGGTATACTTGGGACAGAATCCACAAAAAACAGGACACTGGAATTTAAGGCTGGTGCAACCTGTGCTGTGAAGCTGATTTTCTTTTTCCTTCTCCATGACAGCTGGAATTAAAAGACCAAGTATCAATCTAATTTGAAACTTCCTGGCTGTGGTCCATTTGTGAATGGACACCGCCTGAATCATGAAGAAATGGTTGTTTCTCCATAGGTAAGGCCAGATTGTTTCTGGCCCATGTGTGGGTGCTCAAGGTGAATGGAAGGGCACAAAAAGAGGTGTAAGCCATACCAGCGGGGTAGGGAGGGATGAGGATGAGCTGAGGTCATGGTGGTAGTCTCCTAAAGGGTGCTGCAGTAGACATACTGTCACTGTAGGCTGAGGGACAATGCCTCTCAGAGCTCTCCCAGGAGCAAAGCAGCTCTGTGTTGCCCCTTTTGTGGACCTGTCTATGCCTGGATGGTATGATCTGGATTTGTTTGCAACAAGTTTTCCATAATAGCCCTGACTTTGAGCTGATTTAGCCAAAATGGTACAATCTGCCTGAAATTTCTCCGGTATGCTTCAAGGCTTTTAGACCATAAACTCTTCAAGGCAGGGCCTATCTCTTACTGCTGTCGAGACCAACTAGAATGGAGCTCTGATCCTGACTTGGGTCTTTGAGCACCATTCAACGTAAATGTTAAATAACAATAACAGCATTGATACCAGGTGCCTTTGCCAAAGGAATATTTTTTTGTAAAATTTGTGGTAAGTGGACAAGACATTTGTCAACTGGCTTAGTTTGGATTATCAGAGAGTTTCACTTCTATGAAAGTTTCTTAATTTTTTTTTAACGTCATCTCTCCCAAAGAGCTCTGGCTGGCGTTGCCAAAAAATTAGTTTGGGCCTGGTTTTACTGCATTGTCCTCAGTGAGGAATGGTGCCCTGGACTAGTTTTGTAGACTTTACTGAACTAATTTTGAAGGCGATTGCTACATTACCTACCTTTAAAACAAATTACTACAGAGTAAGAAAGCTGTGTTAAGTTCATTGTTGTCTATTCACAACCTTAATTCTGTCTTAGGGTCTGATTAAAAAAAGAAAAAAAGGAAAGACTTCCATTGACTTCAATGGACTTTGCATCAGGCCCTCAATTAACTTTTTTTGTTTGAAAAAGTTACTTAAAGCACCTTATTTAATGACAAAGTGGTGCCTTTTTCATTTCCTTAGCCACAGATAAATGGCATAAGTTAACTGCTATTATGTTAATGGAAGATTGATGTGCTCATATATAAAATTAACATGGCACACATTAAATGGATTAAAAGCTGGCTAACTGATAGGTCTCAAAATGTAATTGTAAATGGGAAATCATCTTTGAGTGGATGTGTTTCCAGAGGAGTCCCACAGGGATCTGTTCTTGGCCCTACACTGTTTAACATTTTTATCAATGACCTGGAAGAAAACATAAAATCATCACTGATAAAGTTTGTGGTTGACACAAAAACTGGGGACACGGTAAATAATGAAGAAGACGGGTCACTTATACAGAGTGATCTGGTTTGCTTGGTAGACCAGGCACAAGTAAACAATATGGATTTTAATATGGCTAAACATATACACCTAGGAACAAAGAGTGTTGGCCATACTTACATGATGGGAGACTGTATCCAGGGAAGCCGTGACTCTGAAAGAGATTTGGGGGTTGTGGTAAATAGTCAGCTGAACATGAGCTCCCAGTGCGATGCTGTAGCCAAAAGGACTAATGTGATCCTTAGATACACAAACAGGGGAATCTTGAGTAGGAATAGAGAGGTCATTTTACTTCTGTATTTGGCAGTGGTGCAACTGCTTCTGGAATCCTGTGTCCAGTTCTGGTGTCCCTAGTTCAAGAACAATGTTGAAAAATTGGAGAGGGTTCAGAGAAAAGTCACAAGAATGATTAGAAAACTTCTCTTATAGCAGGGATCTCAAACTCGAATCACCACAAGGGCCATATGAGGACTAGTACATTGGCCCGAGGGCTGCATCACTGACACCTCCCCTTGCTATCCCCCGGCCAAGCCCCACTCCACCCCTTCCATGAGGCCCTGGCCCGCCCCACCTCTTCCCACCCCTTCCCTGCCCCCATTCCAACCCCTTCCCCAAAGTCCTCACCCCAACTCCTCCCCCTCCCTGCCCCTATTCCAACCCCTTCCCCAATTCCCCGCCCCGGCCTGCCTCTTCTCCACCTCCTCCCCTGAGCGTGTAGCTTCCTGCTTCTCCCCCCTCCCCCCTGGAAAACGCTAAGCACCATCAAACAGCTGTTTGGTGGCGGGAAGTGCCTGGAGGTAGGCAGAGGAGCGGGGATGCAGCGCGCTGTGGGGAGGGTAAGCCAGGGGGAGGGGAACTTGGTGGCCCACAGGAAATAACTCCAGGAGGGCGGGGGGAGGGGCCACAGGAAATAACCCCGAGGGCCGTGTGTTTGAGACCCCTGTCTTATAATGATAGACTCAAGAAACTCAATCTATTTAGCCCAGTGGTTCTCAAAGTAGGGCTGCCGCTCGTTCAGGGAAAGCCCCTGGCGGGCCAGGCTGGTTTGTTTACCTGCCACGTCCACAGTTTCAGCTGATAATGGCTCTCACTGGCCGCTGTTCGCCGCTCCAGGCCAGTGGGGGCTGCAGGAAGGGAAGCCAGCACATCCTTCGGCCCGTGCCGCTTCCTGCAGCCCCCATTGGCCTGGAGTGGCGAACCGCGGCCAGTGGGAGCCGCGATCGGCCGAACCTGTGGACGCGGCAGGTAAACAAACCGGCCCAGCCCACCAGGGGCTTTCCCAGAACAAGCAGTGGCCCTATTTTGAGAACCACTGATTTAGCCTAACAAAGAGAAGGCAAAGGGATGACTTGATTACAGTCTGTAAGTACCCACACGGGGAACAAATATTTAATAATGGGTCTTTAATCTAGCAGAGAAGGGTGTAACATGAGCCCATGCCTGGAAGTTGAAGCTAGACAAATTCAGACTGGAAATAAAGAGTAACAATTTTAACGGTGAGAGTAATAGCTGTTGGAACAATTTACTAAGGGTCCTCCATCACGGACAATTTTTAAATCAAGATTGGGAGTTTTTCTAGAAGATCTAGAAGGAACGGTTTTGGGGAAGTTCTATGGCCTGTGTTATATAGAAGGTCATTCTGGATGATTGCAGTGATCCCTTCTGGCCTTGGAATATGTGAATCATTAAAAGAAGAATTCTGATGTTTTGCTAGAAGTATTAACAAAAAGAAAAGGAGTACTTGTGGCACCTTAGAGCCTAACCAATTTATTTGAGCATAAGCTTTCGTGAGCTACAGCTCACTTCATCGGATGCATACTGTGGAAAGTGTAGAAGATCTTTTTATACACACAAAGCATGAAAAAATACCTCCCCCCACCCCACTCTCCTGCTGGTAATAGCTTATCTAAAGTGATCACTCTCCTTACAATGTGTATGATAATCAAGTTGGCCCATTTCCAGCACAAATCCAGGTTTTCTCTCCCCCCACCCCCAAAAACCAACTCTCCTGTTGGTAATAGCTTATCTAAAGTGACCACTCTCCTTACAATGTGTATGATAATCAAGGTGGGCCATTTCCAGCACAAATCCAGGGTTTAACAAGAACGTCTGAGGGGGGCGGGTAGGAAAAAACAAGGGGAAATAGGTTACCTTGCATAATGACTTAGCCACTCCCAGTCTCTAGTCAAGCCTAAGTTAATTGTATCCAATTTGCAAATGAATTCCAATTCAGCAGTCTCTCGCTGGAGTCTGGATTTGAAGTTCTTTTGTTGTAATATCGCAACTTTCATGTCTGTAATTGCATGACCAGAGAGATTGAAGTGTTCTCCGATTGGTTTATGAATGTTATAATTCTTGACATCTGATTTGTGTCCATTTATTCTTTTACGTAGAGACTGTCCAGTTTGACCAATGTATGTGGCAGAGGGACATTGCTGGCACATGATGGCATATATCACATTGGTGGATGTGCAGGTGAACGAGCCTCTGATAGTGTGGCTGATGTGATTAGGCCCTGTGATGGTGTCCCCTGAATAGATATGTGGGCACAGCTGGCAACGGCTTTGTTGCAAGGATAGGTTCCTGGGTTAGTGGTTCTGTTGTGTGGTATGTGGTTGCTGGTGAGTATTTGCTTCAGGTTGGGGGGCTGTTTGTAGGCAAGGACTGGCCTGTCTCCCAAGGTTTGTGAGAGTGTTGGGTCATCCTTCAGGATAGGTTGTAGATCCTTAATAATGTGTTGGAGAGGTTTTAATTGGGGGCTGAAGGTGATGGTTAGTGGCGTTCTGTTATTTTCTTTGTTAGGCCTGTCCTGTAGTAGGTGACTTCTAGGAACTCTTCTGGCTCTATCAATCTGTTTCTTCACTTCTGCAGGTGGGTATTGTAGTTGTAAGAATGCTTGATAGAGATCTTGTAGGTGTTTGTTTCTGTCTGTGGGGTTGGAGCAAATGCGGTTGAATCACAGAGCTTGGCTGTAGACAATGGATTGTGTGGTGTGGTCAGGGTGAAAGCTGGAGGCATGTAGGTAGGAATAGCGGTCAGTAGTACAACAAAAAAACCTTCAAATCCAGACTCCAGCGAGACACTGCTGAATCAGAATTCATTTGCAAATTGGATACAATTAACTTGGGCTTGAATAGAGACTGGGAGTGGCTAAGTCATTATGCAAGGTAACCTATTTCCCCTTGTTTTTTCCTACCCCCCCGACGTTCTTGTTAAACCCTGGATTTGTGTTGGAAATGGTCCACCTTGATTATCATACACATTGTAAGGAGAGTGGTCACTTTAGATAAGCTATTACCAGCAGGAGAGTGGGGTGGGGGGAGGTATTTTTTCATGCTTTGTGTGTATAAAAAGATCTTCTACACTTTCCACAGTATGCATCCGATGAAGTGAGCTGTAGCTCACGAATGCTTATGCTCAAATAAATTGGTTCGTCTCTAAGGTGCCACAAGTACTCCTTTTCTTTTTGCGAATACAGCCTAACACGGCTGTTACTCTGAAACCTAGAAGTATTAAGCCACTGTGTATGTTGTACATAGTCAGTCTTCCTCCTTTTTGCTTTTTATGAAAGCATTAGCATGATGGCACTGAAATGTAGAATGAATGGATTTCCTGCTTTACCTGGGACCTTATAAAAAGAAGATGGTTTATCTCATGATGCTGTCCTGGCAAATCAAAGTTTAAATACATGAAATAAATGCTCTTCAGTCTCTCAAGAGCAGTATGTCTCAGAGCAAAGCATTTTAAGTGTTTTATGGGGAATAAGACTCTGTTGCATTGTATCAGAGAGCAAGTGCACAAAGCTCTTTAGTAAGACCAAGAATGCTATGTTGACTTTTTAGTTTGTTTTATTATATGGATGCCATTCATGCTGCTATAGTTAAACTAGTTTCAGGGCCTGCATTATAAATTCTTCCCATCCCCCTTCCCCCAGATCAAATGTTGGCATACTCTACCTGTTTTAGGACATTGCAGGAACTTTTTTTTTTTTTGGCTAAAGTTTTAAAACCAAAATTTTAAGAAGTGTTTGTAGACTCTAGAACAGTGGTTCTCAAACTAGGGCCACTGCTTGTTCAGTGAAAGCCCCGGCGGGCCAGGCCAGTTTGTTTTTTACCTGCTGCGTCCGCAGTTTCGGCTGATCATGGCTCTCACTGGCCATTGTTCGCCGCTCCAGGCCAATGGGAGCTGCAGGAAGCGGCACAGGTCAGTGGGAGCCGCGATTGGCCGAACCTGTGGATGTGGCAGGTAAACAAACTGGCCCAGCCCGCCAGGGGCTTTCCCTGAACAAGCGGTGGCCCTAGTTAGAGAACCACTGATCTAGAACCCTGTCTGCATTTCAGAGTGCTCAACTGAAGCTCTGAAACATTTGCAGTCCTGCCACTTACTAAAAATTATAATGCTAAAACAAGTGGAAGGGCAGGGCCTTGTGGATAGGTCACAGGAGTGGGACTCCAGAAACCTGGGTTCTATTCTTAGCTCTGCCACAGATTTTCTGTGTGATGCTGAGCAAGTCTCTTAAGGCTTGATCTTTAGAGTCAGTTGGAGTCTTTTCCATGACTTATGCTCTTTGTGCCTCAGTTCCCCATTTGTAAAATGGGATAAAAATACTTCCTTTCTCCTACCTGTTTCACCTGTCTTGTCACCATACACAGTGAATATTCTGGGATACGGATTACCTATTGCTATGATTACATACAGTGCCTAGCACAATGAGACCCTGATCTGATTTGGGGCCACTAGGCTCTGCCGTAATTCAAATAATAAATCATTATCTTCATCAAATTAGTCTCTAAGCTATATCTATTTCTTACCTGAGTAAAAGGAAACTGGCAACCATTAGGGGGAGTATACCTCTTTCCCTCTTCTTCTAACAATCTGACTGTTCAGAAAATATGAACATATTCTGGGTGAAACCCCACCCTTACTGAAATCAAAGGCAAAACTCCCACTGACTACAATGGTGGAGGGGAAGAGTTTCACCCTTAATGCATAAGACAAGCCCATTCAGAGCTGCCGGTAACCCTTGGACTCCAATGGCTTAAAATGGGCCTGAATTTAGCCCAAGGTGCTGACCACAACGAAATAACTCCTTTGTGCATCTCTGCTGAGTCTGCAAGGTGTGGCTCCTGGGTGTACAAATGCAGGCAGGCACTCTGTGTGCATTGGAAAGGCTCGATACACAGCCCATACCCACTCATGCATGTGCACCCACCTGCGGTCCGTGTCCAGGAGTCAGATCACATTGTTGCATTAGTGTGTTCAATGGTTTGTGTTTAATATTTTTAAAATGAGAGGAGAACAAGAGCAGGAGAGGCAGAGATTAGCTCTGAATTCTTTATTTATTGAAGTAAGTTAAAAAATGCTGACCCTCTTTCCTTACTGGCAACCTTAATGTGCTATTTGTGTTACAACCATAATATCCTTTAGACATTTTCCTGTATTTAATGTTTTAGAGCAATGACAATAGATCAGTACTACTGTACAGATAATTCTTAGGGGCTAACTGTAGTATATATATTAACCAAAAAAACGATGATTATCAATTCCCTTAAGGAAACAAGCTAACATGCACTATCCTATCCTTTAATACCAATGTTTCATGGTTATCACTTTTAGATAGGATTTAGAGTCTAGATTATTTCTGTAGGAATGAGCAAGCAGTCTGTTCGCTACCAGTCTGGCTTAATTTTCTCTCCAGTCTTTTTTTTACCATTTTGTCAGATGCTATTTTTATGGATTCCCCCCACCCTTATAAAAGTCCTTGCTTTTGCTAATATCACATTCATCTGTGATTGATCTTTTTTGGGGTGGAGAAATAAGGTCGAAGCATATATTGGCATCCTGATGGCTTAAGCTGGTCACTCTGCCAGCTCTTGATCAGCAGCCAACTTTTCAATTAGGAGGTGAGAGCGAGTGATCTGTGCTTTTTTTTTTTTTTTTTTTTTTTTGCCATTTATCTCATCTCTAAGGAGAGACACTTTTTGCCTTTCTGAAAATGGCTCCACAGACTTTATCACTGCAGTTCTCTCAAGTCCAAATCCATTTTGATCAGTGGCAGATCTCCGACTCCCATTGAAAAGTTCACTGAGGTTCTCAGCATCTTTCAAAATGCTTGGAGGTGAAGCTATGAAACACAGAAAACGATCAGAGCGGTAATGATGATAATACTAGAAAAAGATAGACTGTTGGAACAGCTAAGATATTATAATCCAAAAAAATGTTATGGGTAATTTTCCCCTCATAACCCGAGGACAAAAAACTTTATTACTCTCTAAACTTCAATATTGCACCAATTAAATTCCAGCATCAGAACCAAGGTTACCAATCCATGTTTCATTTGAAAATCTCTCTCTTGTTCCCATGTCGCATAAGAACAACTTTTGATTCTTCCTTTTTTTCTTTTCTCATTTCCAGTAATTAAAAACCATGAAGGAATATTAAGTTACAGAAACTTCATAAATGTGCTTTCACTTTGCAAAGTGCACACTTGAAATAATACTATTTTCTCAAAGAAGAAATAATATATATATATACACACAAAGAAAAGAAGCAAATTTCAGGCTCTTTTCTTTCCTGGTGCATTTAACTTTTCTACCTCATAGCTCAGATTGCTTTTTTTAATCAAAGCAGTAATGGAAGAACAGTCCTTACACTCAAATGCAATCACATTTAATCATATTTAATATCCTTATTTCTCAGCTGATCAGACTTTAAAAATGTGATTGCTTTAGTTTGATTTAAAACTTAAGGTAAGCCAGACCCAATAAAGAAGTATATTTTTGTTATTTCTCTGCTCAGATTGCATGGCTTCTTTAGTTGCTTCAACTCTGTCTATACTATTTTTTCAGTAGAATTCTACAGTAGTATGTTGCACCACCACATTACAGTCTTTTCTTGCATTTCCTGGACTTGTTTCCCAGCCAGTGGGACCAGATTCTGCACTCAGTTATTCTGATGCAAGTTGAGACTAACTAATTAACATCAGTATCTTAGGTCTGTATGTTCAACCTTGATTTCCAAAGTATAAGGAAAGGAACTGGAGCTGAAGTGACTCTCATCAGGCATTTCAACTACGTTAAAGTCCATTATAATTACTATAATTATCCCCTAACTTCCAAAACAATGTCTTTATAATCTACAAAATGCTTGCTTCCTTCTTGTGTTATTAAAGGGTAAAGGGTATATTCAATGTGTCAGGACTTCTTTTGATGTACTGTATATGGATTCCTTTATTCTCAAAGCAGATTACAGAATATGTCACATGCTAGTACAAAATCTTAGAGTACTCAGAACACTGCAAGCAGCGATCTTGATAAAATACGAGAGGGACTGTATGTTTCTAGTAGCACGACTTCAGGGAGCCATTTGCCCTGCTGGTAAATTGGGTATAGACAAACACTACCTTCAACTCTCACATGTATTTGTGATTCTTGTAATCTTATGCCCATGCGCATGAATAGAACTTGTCCCTCTCACCAGCATAAATTGGTCCAATAAAAGATCTTACCTCACCCACCTTGTCTCTCTAATATCCTGCTACTGACACAGTTACAACTACACTCCTTACATGAATAGAACCGTTATACTTTCCATAAAGAGTAAGCCTGGAGCCAATGTTATAATTTGATCCTCCCAGTCCAGCCACATATATAACATTTTCTAAGCTGCAGAATTTAACAGAGCTAATACAATGTTCCATTCTTTGTTAATTTGATGCAAGTGTTCTGGGTGGGTCTTTTTGTGCTCAAGTTCAGGGTTGAGGTATTACATAAATTCAGTGCAATCTTGAGGACTGATCTTCTTTGGATTTCTAGAGCTTTTAGACCAAGCCACCTCAGCAACTTGACAAGCATAAATAAACCATAGGAAAGCTCCTTCTAAGACATAGCTTAAAAGCTAAAAATGGTTGATCCTTCAAAAACAGTAGCAATCAAAAAGAATAAATTTAGTCTACTTTGATATGACAGGATGCTGTTAGCAGCTTCAAATTGGACTTTATGGAAGCCAACATCCTGGTCACTTAGAACACACATAGTACTGGGTGTGGTTAAGGTAGAAGGGAGCACTTACAGCTGCTGGTAGCCTGATGAATAAATGAGGTAATTAGTTCAACAGAACCCAAGAATGAAAACCTTGAAACTCATTCCCTTTAAGAAGAAGAATGGAGGCCTAGGAGAAGGAACCTCAATGGGGAGTACAGGAAAAGAGGAGCTGGACTTAAGTATAGGACCCAGAGTCCATGAGGAGAGAGATGAGAAAACCCTAAATGGAAAACAACAAGCCAAGAAAGTGGGGCCCATATAGGGAAGACAAGGGCAAAGGAGAAGCAGGAAAGTGAAAACCCTAGATGAATACCAAGAACATGAGATCCAAGTGGTGAATACCAGAGCAGAGGAGAAGCTAGAAAAGTGGGTGAAGGAGCAGGGGACAGCCATGTAAGGACAACCTGAAGGATGGGAGGTGAACCCACCGTATCCCAGTTAGGGGGCCCAGAGGAGGCAGTAACCCCAGATGCCTAACTCCTAAGGGGGAATTAGAGACCCCAAAGCATGAGGGGTTAGCTGGGGAACATACCGCAGCATCCTTCACGAAGGGTGGAGGTAGATCCCGAGCCAGAGACCTGTAGGAATTTCAGGGTTAGGAATTGCTGTCTTCATAAGAAAGATAGAATCCAGTCAGGAAGAAAACTGAGCTCTAGTGGAAAAGAGGGGGCCCCTACCTGAGCTGGGACAGTTAAAGAGAGGAGGCAGGTGTTGGGGTGCTATTAACAACTTCCAGCTGGGCTCTATGGAAGCCATCACCCAGGTCACGTAGAACACCCAGGACACTGGGTGTGTTTAAGGTAAAAGGGAGTACTGATACCTGCTGATAGCCTGATGAGTTAATGAGGTAATTAGCTCACCAGCTGGAGAACCCAGGAAGGAAACCTGGCAGTATAAAAGGCAGGGAGCAGGAAGGAGCTCTTCAAAACTGCTTCTATGTGGTTGTATTATACCTGGAGTTTAAGAAGAAGACAAACAATAAAAAGGTATCTTTGTGGACTTGTGTGCCCTGTAATTCAATAAGAGGGCTTACCAGCCAGGGTTTTCCTAAAGAGGAGCCCATCCCCAACTAGCATTATGAGTCATGGTATTATGGAAAGTAACATTTCATTTATGCCAGCAGCAGAATTAATTTATAGAAATATGGCCACCTTTCTTGGGAATCTGGAAGTCAAACTTTTTGAAATATCTTTTTTTAAGGGAAGACTGTGTTACAGTCTTCACTGAAGACCTATTAACTGCTGTAATCATTGACTTCAGAGAAACTACCCCCATCCCTTCTAGACCTGAGCAGCTAGTAAAATTTTGGGGCCCAGGGGAGGTTCCAGTGGGGAAAAGAAATGGATGGAGCCTGGTAGTTTCTTTGATGCAGACTTGTTTATTTACAAGAAATGTACAAAGTCCTCCTTTGTGGAATGCGGGAGGACCCAGGGGAATCTCTTCTTTGCTTATAGCCCCATGCCTCTGTAGCCAACACTAAACCCAGAACTTCCTCTAGGCTTCTCCAGGGTCAGATTGTGCTTACAGGCTGCTGCTTAGCTATTCTGTCCCCCACCCCCACTTACCCCAACAGTACTCAGCAAAATCCTTTTGCCCACCCAATCAAAAACTCTTGGGGGGGTTCCCAACCCCATTGGTCTTAAATGGAGGATTTGTGATTAATTTATCATGCCAGATATGTTAATTGAAGCATTCCTTCACACCTGGTCACAAACCTCTTTAAGACCTATACAGTCAGCTGTACCTCTCAGCATATCAGTAAGCATTTGCAGGATCAGCCCCTTAGGTCCACTTATCCAACCTAGGCAAACTACCACCATCAATGGAAGATTCCAGCCGCAGCGTGGCTTTACCATCTGAGAATTCCATCCCAACGATGTATGCTGTGTCTGAATTCTAGGTTTAAATCAGATGGCTGTGTATAGCCAAACATTCCACAGCACCTGCCAAGAATAACCGTGCACATGATGCAGTCTCATATTTTTAGTATAGCACTTGCTTATACTGTGTGTTGGAAATAAAAGCGATAAAATAGAGAGAGAGAAAGAGGTGTTCTTTTCTGAGTGGCATTATATAATAATTTTAATAGAATTGTCCATTTGGAGTTCTATTTAGGAGGAATATAGAAAATGGAATGAGGACAATTTGTATCTGCTCTAGCAACGTCTTCAAGAGATGGGACAAGGGGAAGAGAGTGAGTAACATTTTTCTACGTACATAGAGAATAAAGTGTTGTTTCATGCCAGCAGGCCTGTGAATATTAGGTGTTTACTTATTAATCAGACAGCATATTCCTAAAATAACAGTGGAAGTTCCTAAAATACCAATATGAGTTAGTGCATCTATTTTTTTAAGGCTCTAGTATTCACTGATCACATTTAGGTAGAGATAGGTCTGAACATTTATTCTGGATCCAAACTACATAATATATACTTCTAAAGGCATATTTCATCTGAGGATCACCAAGCACACTTTTTTTTTTGTACAAAGAAGATATCATTAATTGTTTGACAGACAGGGTGACTTGCCCAGCTTCACACAGTGAATCAATGGCAAAGCTGCAAATAGAACCTACAAGACAGATCTTCAACTGATGTTGTCAATGGAGCTATGACAGTTTACACCAGCTGAGGATTTTTCTACGGACTCTTATACTGCATGAGAATTTCAAAGATGACTTAATTCCATTATTTTCCAAACTAAAAGCCTTAATTTGTACACTATCAAACTTGTGGTGGGGAGGAGAAGGGAAGGTGTTTCAGAGGAAGTATAGTATCCAAACCAGAAAGCATATTTAAACCCAAACTCTGGAACTGAAACCCTCCGAATTTTGATGGGGCTCAAATCTGGACCTAAATGTTGCATCCCAAGTGCCACTTCCTCCTCAAAAAAAGAAGTGTTAGAATAAATAAGAAATAGAAACTAATGAGAAAAAAGGTGGAGTTTGGGGAATGGGGACTGAATAGAATACTAAGCCCTGGAATTCAAGGGAGGGAGGAAGATGTGAAAGTCAATAGAGCAGAAGTATCTGAAATCTTCAAAGTATCTGAAGTCCACATTTGAAATCTTTCATTAAGTCCCCTAAACTTGAGTCCTGCCCACTTGTGGTTTATTAAAGAGATCATAGCATTCTTTCCTTTTGTTGTTGTTGTTGTTGCAAAGTAGTGATATTAAACCCAGCGTCTAGGTTAAATTCTGAATTGGGTAATGATGCTCTGCTTCTTAAAATTCTCCCTGTACTTTCAGTTTGATATGCTTTTCCTGTTCACTTTGCAGCCTAAAATGTTGTGCAGGGTTGTTGTGTGCTGCTGTGTTCTACTCTAGAAGTGGCTGCATTTTGGTGGTATGTGAAAAAATTCCCTTATAGCTTGTCAATTATTTGAGATCCTTTGGGATTGAAGGTGCTGCATAGATGTAAGGCGGTATTTTAGAATTTGGCAGACATGGAGAGTAATTGCCATGCACACTGTCTCCAAATTCTTTTAATTCTACTTAACAGGCCAGTTAGGCTTTTTCCTCTGGTTTCCTGATCATCCCCCATTAACCTGCAGTCTTTGATAAACATGCATTGCCTCATAATGTTGCATAAACATTTTTAGATGGCAAATAAGAGAGTAAACAAAACACATGATAAAATGATATTAAAGCCTTTGATGGCTTATTAAACATTTATATAAAGCTTATTAATCACATGGATACTTTAAAAAAAAGTATTTTCTTCCAAAATTCTGTCTCCCTTAAGAGATCAAGGTCACTGGGAGCTGATTCTTCATCATCCCAATTCAAAACATACAGAAATAGGAAAAGGATCCCCCGTAGTCATCTCACAGCCAGTGCCACAGCTTTTCATGTTCTTCTGGATAATCAGTTTGCAAATAATGTTGTAGATTCTGGTCCCAGGAACTTAAGTGCATTGCAGTGTTGACTCACTGGCTTCATCTAGACTAGGGTTTAAAGGTGTGTGGGTAGAATGTGTTAGCTAACATGTTCTAGCAAATGAACACATTTTAAAAGTATTAGCAAAACTTTCATTGTCTTCAATGGGGGCAGGATATCAACCACAGTGGAAAAAGGATAGTGTATAATGGAACACATGCTACACTGGTCACGCTGAAGAATCGGGTATGTCTACACTGCAATCCTGGGGTGTGATTGCAGCGGTGCTTAATTTGTAGTGAAAGAGAGGCTGGGAATCAAGCAATTTTTTTTACCCTCAGAACTGATGCAGCAAGCCTAGAAGTGCCGGGGCTATGAACTGCCAAGCCTAAAGGTGCCAGGGCTCAGGACTGCCACTCATGTGGACATACCCAAGCTACCCAAGTACCAGAGCAGCAAAGGTGCGGCAACCCAGGATTCAGCAGGGACCGATCAAGCTCAGCTGGAACCCTGGGTAATTACTAGCATGGGTAGCCTGTGCTGAAGCCCATGCTGCTCCTGCCTTTCACTGCTCCAGTACCTGAGCTAGCTAGATTAAAGCTGGCTGAGGTATGTCTACAAGAGCTGTAATCACACCCCATGACTGCAGTGTAGAGATCCCCTATGCTTCAACATGACCAGCTTAGCATTTGTTAAAATATACGCTGCCTCGCCTACACAGATGTTTTGAATGTGTGAGTTAGAGGATGGTTCCAGCCTTCTCAGTGCAGAGGGCTGGAAGCGAGTTTTGGGGCACCTCTGTGGGCACGACGCAGAAATAGAATTCAAGATTCTAGAATCAGACCGTTGTTTAGAATTGAGACATGAAGGCATTAATGGAGTTAAGAAGTAAGAAATCTGAGAATAGCTCACATTCCCAAAGGGTACACCCCCTCCCCCTGGAAATTTTTCAAATGGTATGCATGCCCCTCCCCCTCCTGTGGTCAGTGAGCATGCTCAGACCCTTTGGCCCGTGCAGAGGTAAACATTCCACCCCCCAGCTTGGGGGAAGGGGGTGCCAGGTGCACTGACCATGGGGAAGGCAGAGACAGGAGGTCTTGAGATAGGGCAGGGAGGGGACCCAGTCCCCGCCCTTCCCATCCTCCTTCATTGGCCAGCTCCGAATTTGCAGAGACTCCCCAGCCAGCGCCTCCCCTCCCCGCCATGCCCAAGACAGCAGTGCAGACAGCCACCCAGTCAGTGACCCATTGCCTGCACAGGAGATAGCAGGCTGGGGCACTTGTCCAACTGGGCAGCCCCTGCTGGAGTCCTAGCACTGCAGGCTGGGAGGGGACTGGGGGCCCTAGGACTTCCCTGTGTCCTCTGCTCTGAGTGGGACAGCAGCAGGGAGAAGGGGGTGCAGCCTGTATGCCTGGGCTTTCTACAGGGAGCGGGGGCTTAGGGGGCCTGTGGGGCTGCATGGTACCAGCTCCCCCTGCATTCTCCAGGCTGCTCCTTGCTCTGACACTGGGGCATGTCCTAGACAGTTGTGCTGGAAGGCCTGAAAAAGTGGGGGGAAAGCTTAGTCCAGCAGCCACTCCTCTGTCATGATGGAGGGGTGGCCGGAACAAATTTGAGTAAGTAGTGTCGCGATCTCTACCGTGCATTGGTGTTCCGTGTGGTTGGAATTTTCATTTGTTTCTTTTTCTATAAAAGGTATTCAGCAAGGGAAGTGTTTGAAGTAACAAATCAAATAGTTTCCAACAGCAATTGAACGATGGTTTCTCTTTGCCCTCCCCCCATAAATCAGCCTGACGCTCCCAGAGCCTTCGAGGGAACCCCCTGACTCTGCCAGTTCTGCTTGCCATTCCACGAGCTCCCAGCTCTGCTCCCTATTCCACACTTTCCCTGCTCCCCCAGCTCTGCTTCCTTTCATGCTGTTCTAAGTCCCAGTTCCCACCTCTGCTCTCTCCTCCCACTTTGCTCCCTTGAGGAGCTGTTGTGTGATGCATCTGTCCTGCTTCCCTTTGGCCCAGCCAGCCCCTGGTGCAGTGGAGCTGCCAGAGGCAGCGAGGGCCGAGCAGGGGCTGCATCATGCAGAGTGTGGGACTCGGCCAGCACTAGGGTTGCCAGGCATCCAATTTTCGACTGGAATGCTGGGTTGAAAGGTGACCCTGGTGACTCCGATCAGCAATGCTGACCTGGCCATTAAAAGTCCTGTTGATGCAGGGCTGGCAGGCTCCATACTTGACACTACATGGAAGTGGCTACGTGTCCCTTGGCTCCTAGGCAGAGGGATGGCCAAGGGAGCTCCGCACACTGCCCCAGCACGGAGCTCCAGCTCCGCAGCTCCCATTGGCCAGGAACTGCAGCCAATGGGAGCTGTGGGGGAGGCGCCTTTGGGAGGAGACACCGTGGAGATCTACCTGGCCGTGCCTCTGCCTAGGAGCTGAGGGACATGTTGCTGCTTGTGGGGAGCCGCACGAGGTGAGCACCATCTGGACCCCGCACCCCCTCCCACACCCCAATCCCCTGCCCCAGCCCTGAACCTCCTCCTGCACCCTAACTCCCTCCTGGAGTCTGCACCCTGCTCCCCCTCCCACACCTCAACCCCCTCCCCTGCCCTGAGCCCACGCCCACCCGAAACTCCCTCCCAGAGCCTGCAGCCTGAACCATCTACTGTGCCCCAACCCCCTGCTTCAGCTTCACCCCTGCACCCAGCCCCCTCCTGCATCCCAAACCCTTCATTCCCGGCCCCACCCCAGAGCCTGCACCCCCAGTTGGAGCCCTCATCCCCTCACACCCCAACCTCTTGCCTCAGCCCAGAGTCCCCTGTCACACCCCAAACCCCTCAGCCCCAGCCTGAAGTCTCCTCCTGCATCCCAAACCCCTCATCCCTGGCCGCACCCCAGAGCCTGTACCCCCAGCTGACACCGTCACCCCCTCCCGCACCCCAACCTCCTGCTCTAGCCCGGTGAAAATGAGTGAGTGAGTGAGAGTGGGGGAGAGCAAGCGACAGAGGGAGGGGGATGGAGTGAGCATGGGCAGAGCCTCGAGAAGGGGTGGGGAAGGGACAGAGCAAGGGTGTTCGGTTTTGTGCGATTAGAAAGTTGGCAATCCTAACCAGCACACCGCCAAAGCAAAGCAGACCACTAACATGCTGTACGTGGCATGATGGTGACATGAGTGCAGCCAGTCTTGCTGTGTGCTCCCTCGCAGCCAGAATGAAGGACTTTACATTTTAAAAAGTTGTGGGGCTGGGGAAATGGAGCTTGGTATCACTATCCCCATTTTACTGATGGAGAAACTAAGGCACAGAGAAGTAAAGTGACTTGCCTTAGGTCATTCAGCAGGCCTAGAATGAGCTAGGACTAGAACCCAGGTTTCTTAAGTCCCTGTGTAGTGCTCAGGACTTTAAGGCCAGACTGCCTCCCCTCCAAGTAGTTAACCACTAGAAAATTTATGGTGGATTCTCCATCACTGGACATTTTAAAATCAAGATGGGATGTTTTTCTAAACTAGATATCCTTTAGTGCAAACAGGAATTAATTCAGGGAAATCCTATGGCCTGTGTTATGCAGGAGGTCAGACCAGATGACCATAGTGGTTTCTTCTGGTTTTATAATTAGGCCCCTACCTAATTCAGAGTTCATTTTGGTCAACTTCACGGTCATAGAGTTTTAAAAACTGTAAATTTCATGATTTCAGCTGTTTCAATCTGAAATTTCATGATGTTGTAATTGTCGGGGTCCTGACCCAAAAAGAGTGGTGGGGTGGTAGCAAGGTTATTGTAGGAGGTGGGGTTGCGGTACTGCTGCCCTTTCTTCTGCGCGGCTGCTGGTGGCGGTGGCCCTGCCTTCAGAGCTGGGCAGCTGGAGAGCGGCGGCTGCTGGCCGGGAGCCCAGCTCTGAAGGCAGAGCAGCCACCAGCAGCCGTGCAGAAGGAAGTGTGGCCTGGTACGGTATTGCCACCCTTACTTCAGAGTTGAGTGCCTGGTCACCACCTGCCACTCTCTGGCCACCCAGCTCTGAAGGCAGTGCTGAAGTAAGGGTGGCAATACTGCAGCCCCACTAAACACCTTGCAACCCCCCTGCAACTTCCTTTTGGGTCAGGACCCCCAATATGAGACATGCTGGACTCCCCCGTGAAATCTGTATAGTATAGGGTAAAAGCACACACAAGACCAGATTTTATGGTCCATGACATGTTTTTCATGGCCACGAATTTGGTACGGTTCTATTTATAATCTATGAAGAAGTACTGAGCCAAAGTCACAATTTTGTTTCCATAACTGTATACAAAGCCTTAGACAGTGCAGTAAACAAAATATATTTAATTTTCTGAACTGAAGATAATTTTTGCTAAGAGTTATCTGATTTAGGAAGGGAAGGCAGTTTGATCCATTTATTAGCCATGGTCTATTTTCTAAGACTGGGAGAAGGGTCTCTGATATATAATACTAGGAAGTTTTACCAAGCCATGGAGTGCAGAATTGGATTCTAATCCAGACCTGAATTTCTACAGATCTGCTGTGTTTGTATTCTGTGTTCTGATTTTGACCCATTTTAGAGAGAGGCCCAAATTGTGAACTGCCATGAAAAACATGAATTGAGATGGCATGTTCATGTTCAGGCCCATCTCTAATCATACTTAGCACTTACATAACACTTTACACTTCCAAAGCCCTTTAGAGGCATTAACTAATCTCACAATATCACTGTAAGGTAGGAAGGAGTTAGCTCCATTTCACAGATGAAGAAAGGGAGGCAGGGAGTTCAGGGATTTCGTTGAGGCCACAGAAAGAGAGACAGCATCAGTTCTGTGCCTGTTAGGGTCAGTTCCTTTCTTCTAGTGCCTTGCTTAGTCTGCTGCCTTCTCTATAGGAGATGGGGGGCCTGGTCGCCACTGTCCTGTACCTTGGGTAGTTATTTACATCAGTGCAAACTGGGTGTAAAATGCTACCCACTCAGAATTCAGGGACTGAGCGTTGCTCCATTCTATTCTCTTGATTCATTGCAATAGTTGGGGCAAACCAATTAACATCTCTGCCCCTCAATTTCCCCTTGTGTGGAAAAACTCACCTTTGTTAAAGTGCTGTGAGATCTAAGGTTGCAAAGTGCTATGTAAGTGCCAAGTACTCATATGATATATTTATATTCATAAACCATCTTGAATGATGGCATGGAGACAAAAGGAGTAGCTCACCTTAATGTTTGAATGGAAAACATGAAGGTATGGGCAGGTCTACACTAGAAACTTGGTATCATAGCTATGTTGGTTAGGGTTCATGCTTCGCCTGCAAAAGCTGTAGTGTAGATGCAATTATACTGGCAAAAATGTCCTTATTTCACTTGCTGTACTGGTATAAGCTATACTGCCGAAAGTGCTTTTATGACACTATAACTGTCTATGCTAAGAGGTTTTGCTGGTATAATTCTCCTGGAAAAACTTTTCTGGTGCAGGCAAGGCCTACAAACACACATTACATCCTCTGTACATGTGTCTAAAGATTGTTCTCACAAATAAACATAATGCAAACTGGACCTGGGGAAAGAACAAAACACATTTTCCCTGTAAATGCAAAATGCTGAGGACAAATTGCAGCAAAGATTAGTTTAAATAAGCACCATTGGCTTTCTTCACATTTACATTTATAAGTCTTATTTCAGAAGATTAAAATAAAAGAGACACTATAACTGCTGTGAGAATTTTACCAGCACCATGTGTAACTTTGATGGTAATAAGTAATATGATAGCCTCAGTTCCCTTGTCAAGGAAAGGGGTGAAAACTTCATTTACTTCTATTCATGGGTGTAATAGATTAAGCTGGGAATCCATTTCAGTCAGGGAAGGGTGATGAAATTATGATCTTACTGCACCTTTTAAAATGAAATATTTAAACAAGTGGAACCTTATGAGGTTGATGCATTAAGCCGACACTAGATGTAAATCAAACAACACCTAAATGCCCTTTAACAAAGTCAATTATGTTACATAAGCTCAACAGAGATGGAACTCCTTTATCCTGTGCATCTGCCACTTTTTTGTGCTGAGATAAAAATGATTCCACAGACTCCAAATTTCATTTATAACCCCTCAGTGTTGTGCTAGAAACTTAAAAAAAAATAAACAAAAACGTGTTCCTTATTAATGTTATTGAAAATGGGGTTTGCTAGTCTAAACATCTACTGGAAACATTGACTCAGTTCCTGAAATCATCTCTATTAGATTATGTAGATAGTATCTATGAAAATACTTCTAAACTTAATCTGTTGAGATGTCAAAG
This sequence comes from Eretmochelys imbricata, assembly GCF_965152235.1. Lineage (NCBI taxonomy): Eukaryota > Metazoa > Chordata > Testudines > Cheloniidae > Eretmochelys > Eretmochelys imbricata. Next base: position 107,006,480 of record NC_135577.1, read on the forward strand.
AGTCTAAAAGCAAATACTTAGATTTGCATTAGATTTTTTACTTTGAAATCCATTATTGTAAGTTCCTTGCTGACTTTGATGTGCTGCATTCACACCTCAGAAAGGAGTTGTAAAAGCAGCACATTAGTTTATAGACGTTCACAGACTATTTTTCAGATAAAACCATTTAAATCTTTTTTGAAGGTCAATCCCAGCTCTTATCATTCAAGAAGTAATAATAACAGAAAGATGCTGCCTAGAGTAAGGACTGCTTTAAAACACAAAATAGCAGAGGTGGAATGAACTTACTTAACTCTTGACTTAGCACAATATCAGCATTCTAGTCTTGTGCCTTGACAATGGCCCACTAAGGTATAGTGTGAAGTCTCAATATAGGTGTATGGAATTAAATGATTGAGGGGAATAACAGATTTCAGTTCTTTACAGCTGGTTTATGTTTTCTTTCAAAGGAGCTTAAAACTCCGGCAAACCAAGTATAAAGTATAATTAGGCAGGCCAAAAAGGAATTTGAAGAGCACCTAGCCAAAGACTCAGACTCACAGTAAAATTATTTTAAGTACAGCAGAAGCTGGAAGCCTGCCAAACAATCAGTGGAGCCACTGGTCAGATGAGGGGCTAAAGGAGCACTCAAGGAAGATAAGGCCACTGCAGATAAGCTAAATGAATTCTTTGCATTAGTCTTCACTGTAGACTGTACAGGATGTGAGGGAGATTCCCAAACCTGAGCCATTCTTTGTAGGTGACAAATCTGAGGAACTGTCCCAGACTGTGATGTTAATAGAGGAGGGTCTGGAACAAATTGACAAATTAAACAGTAATAAGTCACCAGGATCAGATGGTGTTCACCCAAGAGTTCTGAAGGAACTTAAATATGAAATTGCAGAACTACTAACTGTGGTATGTAACCTATCATTTAAATCAGTGTCTGTACCAGATAAGTGGAGGGTAGCTAATTTTAAAACTTTTATTTTAAAGTCTCCAAAGGTGATACTATCGATTACAGGCCAGTAAGTCTAACTTCAGTACCAGGCAAATTGGTAGAAACTATAGTAAAGGACAGAATTATCAGACACATAGATGAGCACGAATTGGGCAAGAATCAACACAGCTTTTGTAAAAGGAAATTATGCCTCACCAATCTATTAGAATCCTTAAGGGGTTCAACAAACATGTGGACAAGGGTGATCCAGTGGATATAGTGTACTTGAACTTTCAGAAAGTCTTTGACGAGGCCAGTCAACAAGGCTCTTAAGCAAAATAAGCAGTCATAGGATAAGACAGAAAGGCCTCTCATGGATCAGTAATTGGTTAAAAGACAGGAAACAAAGGGAAGGAAAATACGGTAATTTTTCAGAACGTAGAGAGGTAAACAGTGGTGTCCCCCAGGGAACTGTGCTGGGACCAGTGATGTTCAACATATTCAGAAATGACCTGGAAAAAGGGGGTGAAGGGTGAGGTGGCAAAATTTGCAGATGATAAAAAATTACTCAAGATAGTTAAGTCCAAAGTAGACTGTGAAGAGTTACAAAGGGATATCACAAAACTGGGTGCCTGGGCAACAAAATGGCAGATGAAATTCAATGTTGATAAATGCAAAATAATGTACATAGGAAAATATAATTCCAACTATACATACAAAGTGGTGGGATCTAAATTAGCTGTTACCACTCAAGAAAGAGATCTTGGAATCACTGTGGATAGTTCTCTGAAAACATCTGTTAAATGTGCAGCAGCAGTCAAAAAAGGTAACAGAGTGTTAGCAACCTTTAGGAATGGGGTAGATAATATGACAGTAAATATCATAATGCCACCATATAAATCCATGTTGTGCCCACACCTTGAATACTGCATGCAGTTCTGGTCACCCCGTCTCAAAAAAGATATATTAGAATTGGAAAAGGTACAGAGAAGAGCAACAAAAATGATTAAGGGTATCGAACAGCTTCCATATGAGGAGAGATTAAAAAGACTAGGTCTGTTCAGCTTAGAAAAAAGACAACTATGGATAGGGTGACCAGACAGCAAATGTGAAAAATTGGGACAGGGTGGGGGGTAATAGGAGCCTATATAAGAAAAAGACCCCAAAATCGGGACTGTCCTATAAAAAGACCCAAAATCGGGACATCTGGTCACCCTAACTATGGAAGGATATAATAGAGGTCCATAAAATCATGAAGGGTGTGGAGAAAGTGAATAAGGAAGTGTTATTTGCTCCTTCACATAACACAAGAACCAGAGGTCACACAATGAAATTAATAGGCAGCAGGTTTAAAGCAAACCAAAGGAAGTACTACTTTGTACAACACACAGTCAACCTGTCGAACTTGTTGCCAGTGGATGTTGTGAAGATGAAAACTATAACACGGTTCAAAAAAGAATTAGATAAGTTTGTGAGGATAGGTCCATCAATGGTTATTAGCCAAGATGGTCATGGATGCAACCCCATGCTATGGGCGTCCCTAGCCTCTGACTGCCAGAAGCTCGGAGAGGACAATGGGGATGGATCACTTGATGAGTGCTTGTTCTGTTAATTCCCACTGAAGCACCTGGTATTGGCCACTGTCGGAAGACAGGATACTGGGCTAGATGGACCATTGGTCTGACTCAGTATGGCTGTTCTTATGATCTTTGATTTTTGTAATTGATAATCTGTTAAAATGCATGCTTGAAGCAAACTATCACTGGGTTGCCTATGTTCCAAACCTGTGCAATAAGTCCCTTCACACAAACACCATTGGTTTGAAACCTCGATGACTAAAGTTAGATTCGGGAAACCCTTTTTAGGCACCCAAATCCTATTGCTTTCTAGGGGAATTGTGGTTGCTCAACATCTCCGAAAATCAGACCACTTCTATTAAAGTAACTACATATTAATTTAGGAACCTACATTTTGGTGGAAGTTCTTGTGTTCTTTCTGGGATAGGCACTCCCGATTATGTGTAATGAGGTATTGTAGAGGATTCAGAGTTGTGTTTGACAATGTCAGTGTCAAGGTGAATGTCCTGCTAATGTAATTATAAGAATCTTTTAAATTCATCTTTGACTTTTATTGCTTTGCTTATCACTGTTTTTCTCCGTTTACCAGCTCTGCTTGGTACAGTCAGTAATGCCCAGTATCTAAACATATTCAGAGTCCGTTTCTCATCTTTCTTTGCATAGGTTCATTTTGATTTCATGGATTGGCCAGATTCTTTTGTCTGCCCTATGCAGATTTTGGAAGCTGTTCCAAAGGGCCTTCTTCTCAGGGGATGGTGGCTTGCTTTTGAATACAAAGCTTGGCAAACAGAGCAGTAGGAAATTCAGAAAAGAATTAAATGCAAGTTTGTTAGTGATAAATGGTTAAGGATTTTTCCTTTTTCCCTTTTCAGATTTTAGATGGGCTCTGGCTGCAGTGGTGATGGTACATGTTCTGCTAGATGAATGCTAACAATCTTAACTTCAGGTTAACTACATTGTTTGCATGTGATTTATAAATAGTGTTGCTTACCTTCAGTGATGTGAAGCTTCAGCCATATTCTTTGCCCAGGGGATGAATAGAGAGAAGCTCTGCAAAGTGATGATGCGGTGTAGACGTTTTACAGAAAACCTTGTGTCTGGCCCTGTAATGACCCAGCAGAGTAGCTCATTGGCTAGCCTTGTGCTACCAATTTTTCCTTCCTGCCTGCCTATGCCAGGTGATTTCCCCTTTAGAAATAATATCACAATGTAGTGAGGCATAGTACTCATGAATCTAAGTCTAGACCCATACAGAACTTTCACAGTGGCATTTTCACCAGTTTGTTGTAAGATATTTTTGCATGCCTCAATTTCTGCAACATTGGGGAAAAAGTGGCCATTTTTGTTCGAAAAAGCAACCATAATGTAGAATTTTCAGATTATCTGGACAAAGCCTTCTCCACTCCAAAATGGTCCATTTCACTTGTAAAAGGACCTTTTTTGCTTCAATTCTTTGCAAATTGTAACAAATTGTATCATGAAAATAGGCCACTTTTAGGTTCATAATAAAATATAAATAAACCTTCACCTTGTAACTAAATTTGTCTAGGTTCTTATATGACACCTTTCACTGTGGTTACCTGAGCAGTCCCCAGAATTATAAAAGGAGCATAAAAATTAGAGAGACAAGGTGGGTGAGGTAACATCTTTTATTGGACCAACTTTTGTTGGTGAGAGAGACAAGTTTTTGAGCCACACAGAGCTCTTCAGGTCTGGGAAAGGTCCAGCATCATGGCAAAATGTGATGTGGAACAGATTGTTTAGTATAAGTAGTTAGCACATACTGTAAGGCAGAGTGGCCTATTAATATCTGTGCAGTCATAGAACAAAAACTGGAGCTTAATGGAAAGTTACCTAGAAATCATGCAAGAAGTCCAAAACAACTATCAAAAATTACCACTACACTATAGACATATAAATAATGATATTTTTCTTTTTCTTCCCTCTAGTCAGCATTGCCTTAACTTTATTGTGGGAAAGCTATGTCAAAAATGGATTTTGCATTTTTGTTGCAAATATTGTATTCACTTCTATCTCTCACATTTCATTGGTATTCAGGAGGGGTTTCCTTCACATCCTCCCAGTGGAGGGAAGGCAAAGTTTGTTCCCCCAAGGAAAAGGCACCCTGAGGATTCCCAGGAGCCTTTGCAATTGCTCTAGTTCCCCTGGTAGACATCAAGTGCTCACCATACCTGGCAGCATGATTCCAACGGAGTTGCACAGCCAGGGACTCCCTCTGGCCATAGCCATCCCAGGTGTTATCTCCTCCTGGAAATCTGTAGAGGGGAGAACGACATGTGTCTTCCCAGCCCTTCTCTTCCCCTGACTCACCTCCTGTACTTGGCTCACCCAGTCCTCCCTCTGACACAGCCAGTTCCGCCCTCTCATCCCACCACCTTGCAGACCCTATCTATCTTAAGTACTTACCTGGTCCACATTATTACAGTGTCCAAACACCACACCATCTCAATGTATTTATCCTCAGAATGCTCAGGTGAGGTATGTAAGAACCATTATCCCCATTTTACAGATGAGAAACTGAGGCACAGAGAGGCTGTGTGACTTGCCTGATTTTACACAGGAAGTCTGTAGCAGAGCAGGATCCTGAATACAGGTTTTCTAAATCCTAATCTCGTGTCCCAACCACTGGACCCTGGGCCTCCAGAGCACATTCCATGATGTTTGAAGGAAGCAGGGAGGGAAATTCCACACATGAAGGAGAACTGTTATGTAGACCTAGGGGTCTGGGAACAATCTCACCCTGATCATGGTCTGTAATGGAACAAATTTCCTTTTGACCTACAGCTAGGGTTGTTTTATGTCAGTACAACAAATGTATTGTGCTGACTTCTCTAACTTCAGAGGCAGGTTGGAGCATTAGTGCCACAATCTTTACTGTGGAAAGCTGGAGAAAAAGAACAGCTTGTAAGAGAAAAGGCTATTATGCCCTCTGCACACCAGAAAACTGTTTCATCCTGAACTTTCCAAGCTGGTCTAGAAATAAAAGAGATCAAAATGTAGGTCAGGAGGCATAGGAGAAGTTTAGTCCTATTACCCTAAGCTTACATACTGTAGTATGCTCACTCACAAGTCATAGATGTCAAACACTAGATTTAGATAGTTAAAACTCCTGTAGCGAAAGCGAGGAATATGCAGGATATACTTAAACAAGTGTAAGCTTATATTTCTTAAATGTAAATGAAAAGGAACTAAATCTTGTACTCTTAGGAGACTGGTTGAATTTGACTCAATAACTTCAGTATATAGGAAGATCAAAGAAAAACTACTTTTGCAAATACTTTTCTAAAGATCCATGATTTTAGAACTTAAGAATTATTTTTTAAAAACCTTCTGATGTATCATTTCTTTCCCTCCCGCACAATCAGTTAAAAAATAGAATCATCACAAACTACCTCAAATTCTGCTTGCCTGCCACGAGGTTAAGCCCAAGGTCCAGTGTTTCCTTATTCCTACTGACCTGACGAGCAATTTATTTTCTGTCTGACTGAGGATCACTGGGGAAGTGTCAATCATGATCTTCCCCTCTATTGATTCTGGTCAGCAACTATTGACAGCTTTAAAAAAGATTATGTTTTAATTGGGGATCAGATAGATGGCATTTTAAAGTATTTAATTTCACTTTGTAACTCGCTATAGATTATCTGAGTTGTATTATGACTCCAGGAGGATAAAGATGAATGTGTTGTCCTTTTCTTTTGGTGACCCTGAGAGCAAATGTAGCTCAGGCTAAAGTGACTGAAAATCTTTTTCTATCACAGGGCTGAAAAGGTTGAATGTGAATTCATTAGTGTTATCTTTGTTTAAGGCACAATATCTACACATCACAAAGCTCACATTTGTAGCAGCAACACTTGTTCTCCTAAGGTTTTAGATAGAAGTAGACTGGCAAGGTGAATGAAGAAAAGTTTCAGAAAATCAAGACAAAGAGCTCAAATTCTCCACTGCCTTGCACCTGAGAGTCATTTACAGTTGCTCAAAGTGGTTGTAAGTGCTACCAATGGAGTGACACTTGCACAACTGTAAAATGACTATAGAAGGTTCAAGGCTATGAAGCATCAGGCACTGAAGGGTGTGTTTTGCACAGTCAAGGGAAGAAGGGTGTTCCTGTGAGGCTAGGCATCACAAGAGCCAAGACATTCAAAAGCAACTAGTGACTTTGAGCACCTCTGTTTCTGGGTACCCAAATTGAGACCCCTTAAAGGAGCCTTATTTTCAGAAAATGCCAAGCACCCACCTCTCCTGAAAATCAGTCCCCTTTAAGTCTCACGCTGAGCACGTGAAATCACTATCTACTTCTGTAAATATAGGCCCTGCATTCTATTCATGGCTCTCCCATAGACACGTGGACGTGTCAATATCTGTGTCTTAGTTTCACAGCCTGTAAATAGGGATACAGAAATAGATCTACCGCACACATGTTTTGTGAGACTAAATTTGTTCATCTTCATGAAGCACTTTGAGACCCTTGGGTGGGCTGTGCCATAGATGTGCAGATTATTATTATTGTTTTCTGTCCGAAGGTCAAAAAAGTACACAGCTATTTCTAGGAAAAAACAGGTACTGGTTGTTTGTTTTGTGTCCTCCTGATATATTCAATATTTATATTGTATTCATCTCTCTCAGTTATTGGGATAATTGGAATGTTCATATGCTTCCTGCAAATAATTAAAATCTTTGTAACTGAGTGACCCTCATACATCATAATGTGGACTCTCCTATCCTCTCTCCCTTCATGGCTACTATAAAGCAAATTAGGGAGCTTAAGAAAGATGCTTGGGTTGAATGGAAGAGTTTTTGTTTTTATTTTTGCTATGTATGTAAGAGTGTAATACTTAGGCTGGATGACATTTAGATTCAGGTGATAATCAGATCCCTGAATCTGAATATTATACTATTTCTACAGTTACCACTTTGGACTTTTCTTACATCCCTCCACTTCCACCAAGCTCTGGGATCTTTTGGGGTGTGTGTGTGCGCGTGTGCAGAGGCTTCATTCAGGGGGGTCTCAGTATCCCCAAATGATTTGAACTGGATTTGGAGAGGGAGCAAACCCACCAGTTAGCGCCTCAAAAATGTTAACTGAAGGGAGGAGCAAACTGGTCCTCTCTGTAGAGCCATAGAAGAGGAGAGCAGGTTCCCTGGTCTGGATATGAATGCAAGGAGTGTTTTCATGCAACCAGGCAACTACTCAGCAGATATCAACAGTATGTTGGGTGATCCCAGGACCTGTGAGGAGAGAAGGATACTAAAGAGAAGTGGAGGGGCAGGATGGGTGAACCAAATACCCAGAGATGAATGTTTCTGAAGGATACTTGAAAACACAGTGACTACGCTGGTAATCTGGCTGTTTCGGAAACGTTTTATTCGGGTGCCAGCTCACTGCTCTTTTCTCCCTTCACCATGCTGAGAGCCAGTTTTAAGCCATTAAATCCTTCCACCAGCTCCTTGCCAAGTTCCATTAGTGAAACCACATCTGCAACCTACTCTCTGGGAAACACCTATGGTAGTGCGTACTTGTCATGCCCACTTTCTTTCTCAGGAACCTCCATAATCAGTCATCCTTCCAGCTGAAGTGCTAAGGTCTCCCCAAATGTTAGATGTTCCCAGCAATTTCCAGGCTGACCCTAATTTTACATACTTTTTATTTCATAATGAAGCATTTTATTTTAGTTCCTCCCATCACTTAAGGTCCATGGAGGGTGAAAGTAGTACCCCACTGTCTGAAATCAATTGTCAGTCACTTCACACCTGTACCAAAAGCAAACAGACATAACTCTAATTGGCCGCCTGCCAGCATTTCAAACTGCCACTACATTAATTAACGCATCTGTGGTGGAATTGTCAGTCAGATTCCACTTCTAACCTGCACAGCCTTCTGACAGAAACCCTGACAATCAAACATATGTTTCAAATACTGTGCGCAATAGAAAATATTGGGTAATGTGATATAAATGGGATATTTCATGTTTGCTCAGTGAATAAATATGCATTTTCCTCCCACTCATTACCACTGTGATAACGTAGGTCACAGTCTTCTAGCAAAACTCAAGAACATACCTTTCTACCAACCAAGGCCCAGCTGGAGGATGCAATGTGGGACAAAGACTCAAAAGAATGAACATTAAAAATTATTCTTCCAGGAAATTACGATTGCTGTGGGATTCACTTCTTTCATGCAAATATCTCTTTCTAGACCCTCAGTTTGATGATTTATTTCTGATGCAAATAATTTTCAATAATAAAAGTGATGGGGCAGCTGATTTGTGTGAAACATAAATAACTTTGGTATTGTAACAAGTAATGCCCCTCAAAAGGGAAGACATTTGATACTTGTGTACCATGATCACCCTTTAAAATCTGGTGCTACTCTGAAAACTAAACTGTATACAAATGGCATCATTTATGTCTATGTTTGTTGGGTCTTATTGATTCCAGATCACATGTGCTCAGTTTACACACAAAATGATATATTTTCTAAGTGCCAGCCCTGCAGACTCAACCTAAGCTCTCAGAGTCAAGATGGATTATTTCCTTCTCACACTTTATCCCAATAATAAAGATTCTGCAGGCCAAATTTTCCCCTCAGTTATTTTTTGTGTGTATCCCATGGCCCAGGGCTATGCAGATCTAACTGATTGGAACTTAGTAAAGAATTCTCTTTACTCACACAAAGGACCAGAATCCAGCTCACTTTCTCATGGACTGTTTTAGCTTTGAGGCGATAACTGGAATAAATAAGATATACAATGTAATGGTACTCAGTTATACGAGTCAGCTGCAATGTTTAAGTATAACCAACTTCTATTACAATAAGAGAGAGATTTAACTTATAGTTTTGGTTGTAGCTTCTCTGTGATTCATCTGTGTTAGCAAACATGATTCATATAGGAAACATGAATAAGAGTGATTAGATCATGCCATACTCTTATTTCCTCTTCCTTTATTATTATTATTTATTTATTATTGTGTAGTTGTGGAGCACTGACAATGTCCTCAGTGCTGTAGAATAAAAAGGACACCTTAGCTCTGCCTACAATGGGACTGTCATCTAAGAAGACAAACAAAAGCACAGACAGTGCATGGGATGCAGAGCAAGTCACTGTGTGACAGGACAGTACACAGGGTTTTCTTGCCTTGCCTTTTATAGTAAAATAAAGAATTACTCTTCTATGTGTAATTAACCACTGGGACACTTTATCAAGGGTCATGGTGGATTCTCCCTCACTGACCATTTTTAAATCAAGATTGATTTTTTTTTCTAAAAGATCTGCTCTAGGAATTTTGGGGGGGAAGTTCTATGGAAGTCAGACTAGATGATCACAGAGGCCCTTCTGGCCTTGGAATCTTTGAATCTATGTAGAGCAGATGTAGGCTGCAAGAGAAAAGGGATCTGAAGTCAGAGGGAATAATGTTCCACTTCTTTGCTCCTTGTGTACTCATTCACACCCCTGCAAAGTGAGCGTAAGACATGACCATTCTAGTATGCTAGTGTTTTATATTCATCCTACATAGGTGCAGATAGCTGCTTGAGGTGCCTGGCAAGGGAGGCTTAGGCCTGGAGAGGGGAGAAACACTAGACACCATGCAAGAGAGGGAACCAGATGCAGCAGGACCCATAGAATCATAGAACATTAGGGTTGGAAGAGACCTCAGGAGGTCATCTAGTCCAACCCCCTGCTAAAAGCAGGACCAACCTCAACTAAATCGTCCCAGCCAGGGCTTTGTCAAGCCGGGCCTTAAAAACCTCTAAGGATGGAGATTCCACCACCTCCCGAGGTAACCCATTCCAGTGCTTCACCACCCTCCTAGTGAAATAGTCTTTCCTACTATCCAACCTAGACCTCCCCTACTGCAACTTGAGACCATTGATCCTTGTTCTGTCATCTGCCACCACTGAGAACAGCCGAGCTCCATCCTCTTTGGAACCCCGCTTCAGGTAGTTGAAGGCTGCTGTCAAATCTCGTCTCATTCTTCTCTTCTGCAGACTAAATAAGCCCAGTTCCCTTAGCCTCTCCTCATAAGTCAGAGGAGGCATTAGTGGGAGAAAGGCTATGAAGAGAGTGGTGAGGCCTCTGTGGCCTTTTAACAGTTGTGAAAGAAAACTGCTCATTATTCATTTGGTAAGCTCTGACAATTTGCTCAGCGCTATACAAGACAAAGACAATCTCTGCCCAAAAGAGCTTGCAGTCTAAGGCCCTAATCCTACAAGTCACACTACACAGGCAGAGCCTTATGCTTGCACTGAGTAACTTTCACGATTGGGGACTAAAAGTCCCAGAGAGAGAAGATGGTCAGGAGAAGGTATTACATTATAAGAATTTATTTCTGTAACCTCCAATCCCATACTTCTAAAAATTTGTATTCTATCTAAGATACTTAAAAAGCTTCCAGCACCACAGTATTTGAGCACTTCACAATCTTAATTATACTTACGCTTGCAACACCCCTGTGCAGTAGGTATTGGGCTCTGTCCATGTGCAGTTCATGCATAACCTGATCTTTATAGTCCAAGTTTATTTTGTCCATTGTCCCAAGCAGTAGGGTATTCCTGCTTATCTTACATAGCTTAGACATCCTGACTCCAGAATGCTGCTTGTTACAACTTAACCTTCCATTCACCTTCCCAGTCATGCCCAGTAAGAAATCAGGTCTTACTTATGTCAAGTTTCTTATGGCCAGCCAGGCCTACAGTTGTGAAACATGGACACTATGCTGCTCAGACTGAGCAAAGCCGGAGGCTTTCCACATAAAATGCCAATGTTGTATATTGTGCATAAAGTGGAATGACTTCATTTGTAATGCAGTTGTTTACGGTTGCTCCAATCTACAGACTACTAAGGCCATTGTCCTCGGATGTTGTTGTACTTTTTCAAACATGTCACAAGAATGCCACACAATGTTCCAGTGAACGCTGTTCTCCGGGTGGCTTGTAACATCTGGGATAAAATTCCACCGACCAAGGGGTGGAGGTGCCCCAAAGTCAGACCCCCTATTACATGGATATATCAAGTCTGTCCCAATGTTAGATTCTCCGCCCATCAAGCTCGTGCAGCTGCGCGGGAATGGACCAAATAGTGAACGATCAGTCAGGCTGACCATTTAGCTAAGTGTTGAGGAAGAAGCCAGGTCTACAGAGGGAAGTGCTATTGTCCCTCATTCTGCAGATGGGTTGCTGAAGCACAGAGAGACCGTAAGTCCTGCGTGACCAAGGTCACCTAGGAATTTTGTGGTAGAGCAGGACCCGAACCCTCCAGTGTCCTAACTAAAAGATTATTTACTACACTTTATGCAAAGCTAAACGCCAAATGAAAGGGAGGTGTGAACATGCCATTTGGCTGATATATGTCAGTTTTCATGGGCCCTGTGGAAGCACTGAGTCTTTAGAAGTGGCTCCAGTATAGAGAGATCAGAGGCCTCGTGCACCGGGATGGGAAGGTTAGTGTTTTCAGGGTGGCAGACCGAACTCTGCTTAGCAAAGCAGGGTTTTTCTGTGGGACCAGTGGAATGGCACCTGCTAGAACTCTGCATAGCTTTGTGGAGAAATTACTCTGTGGACCAACAGGCCAAGCAACCTATCCCACCCCCTTGCACACATCCTCCCTTTCCTTCCTGGGGATACCAGGGAGCGGTCTTTTAACAAGACACCCCCACCACCAACATTTTCCTGGAAGGAGAGACTCTTTAGCAGCTGCCATTGCTAGCAGTACAAGGGGGCAAGGAGAGGGGGGTGCTCTGCCACTTAAGCCAGCAGTACCAGTGAGAGGTGCCCTTGCAGCCTCAGAAGCCCCAATGTTGTCAGGAATTTCAGACAATCTGTGAGCTGTTCTGTGGGGCTGCAGTTTGTTGTGGGGAAATGGGTAATAACTGCATTGGGAGTAAGTAATGGACAAGGATGGAACTCGCTCTAACTAGGGACGAATCAGTGGGAGTGAGGGTGTGTGTTGGAGTTGGGCCAGGAGCCTGGAGATTAGTCTGTGGCAGCTAGAGCAGACAGCGTGATGGAGGGAGGGAGAAGAACACACTGGCAGTGACAGCAGCAAGGAGAATCTGGGGGAACATAGGATCCAGTACCCCTCTGAGACTGCCTTGGGGACAGGAGCCTGCGTTTCTCAGGTACAAAACCAGGTCCTGGGAGCCCAGAGACTTGAGCTTGCAGACTCCTGAGCAGTTGTCAGGTAGCATGGGGTGTGCATGTAAAGGGAGAACCTCCACTATTCCAAGAGCCTCTCTGACACCAGTAGCTTTTGCTGAATTTCTCCTCTCTTTAGAGAATGGGGAACTTGTGCAGAGGGAGGGAGAAGATCCTTGGCAGGAAGGACACAGTGTGAGCGTCTGGGTTTGCTGCACTGGGGAAGGATGGGGGATTCTGAGTAGATTAGCCAGGATAACAGTGATTTTGGAAAACCTAATTCAAGTACTTTGGGTTTGTAGGGTTGGCTCAGGAACGAATAGCTCCTTCGAGGGGCAGCTGGGGAAAGCTTTTATTTACTAACAAAACAAAGCATGGACCTAACAAGATGTGTCCATCATTTTCTTGCTTGTATCTTGTATGCTGCATCCCTGCCCCCCACTCTTTGTCTTTTAGATAGTGGGCTCTTTGGAGCAGAGGCTGCGTCTAGCACATTTTGGGAGGGGTAGAGTTGTGTAAGGCCTTGAAGGTGAGGTCGAAAGTCTAAAAATTGATGTAGTGGGCCGTGGGGAGCCAATGGGCAAGTTGAACTGTGGAGTTGAGGTGGTATGATGGAGTAAGGAAAGTAATTTTAGCAGCTGCATTTAGTTGATCTGGAAAAGAGCGACATGGATATTAGGGAGCAATTGAGGTGGGAGATAAATGCTACATTGAATTTTAACTACCCTCTAAGGAACGCTAAAAGGACAACCTCTTAGAAATACTAAAAATACAGTGTACAGCCATTTCTTTAGTATAGTCAGTTTAATTGAAATAACCTCCAAACTCATTTCCAGAAGACAGTATTAATTGGCTCTGCTAACCCTATATGTTGCACAGCCATTTATTTCATGCACTAACTCTCAAATGGGCCGAGACCCAACGAAATGTGGGCTTTCCAGTGGATAAAGGATGAGATGGTGCTTTCCCCCACATCAGGCATTGCATGTGCTCCTAGAACTATTTCCCTAGCTTGGCTGGAGTTTTATTCATGATTGAGATCTGGCTGATGGGTAGACACCAAGGGCACAAAACTAAACCATCCCATAGCACCGGGATCCAAACTGCATCCTCAGAAGGAGTGAATCTTACGGACTAAAAGAGTGGTTGTCTGATGCTTTTTTTTTTTTTTTTTACTGTTATTGTTGTCAATCAACAGGAACAAGAACGATGTTGATAATAATCCTGGCTTTAACCCTTATCACGCTCATGGTGTTCTTGTGAGAAACTGAGGGTGCGTATACTTTTCCTGGACATCCTGAGGCTTCAGCCCCATGTGTGCAATTTCTGGCTCATGTACCATTCTAGCCCAGCTCTTTTCCTTTCCAAGATGAGCCTTCCCCTGCTTTCCTAGCTTCAGCTTTGGTCATTTGAGGATACTCCCTTACCCCTAGACTGGGCAGCCAGCCTCTGTGTCTGCAGTCCTCGGTTCTTAGTGGTCAGCCTGCTCAATAGGACTCCATGCCAGGAAGTGCTCAGCCCATGGCTTCTGCTGCTGCTTAATGGGCTGAGACAGTAGGACCTGGTGGCAGAGGGAGGCAGCTCTGACACAAAGGCCAGGTCTAATCCCTGAATTTTCTCACTCTTGCTCCCATTGCTGATAAAAACTGTGGGTTTCCAAGTATAGACAAAGTGCTAGTGTCCACTGATATCTTAAGCACTGCATTGGGTAGATCTGCTCTGATAAAGATTAGTCAACTCAGCACTTAAAACTCCAGCAGCTGCCTGGAGCCTGGTCTACACTAGGGCTCCCACTGATTAAATTACTGATGACAGTAGCAATGGGATGTTATTTTGGGGGAGGAAAAAACGTAGTTTAGACACCAAATTGGGGCAGAGGAGGGTTTGCTACAGGTCAGAGCCACAGCCCAGATCCTGAGAGCAATCATAGACTTGGTCCCCTGCAGCACAGTCTTCCCTTACGGTATGTCTATGCTGGAATAAAAGACCCGTGGCAGGGCCATGGCTGGCCTGGGTCAGCTGACTTTGGCTCGCGGGGCTCAGACTGCAGGGCTAAAAATAGAGGTCCCAGAGCCCTTGCTTCAACCTGACCTTGAATGTCTGCACCACAATTAAACAGCCCGAAGGCCTGAGCCCCGGATGCTTAAGTCAGCAGACATGGGCCAGATCCGGCTGTTTAATTGCAATGTAGATGTGCCCTCAGTGGCCTCATTAAACCCCTGGTAATTCACTAATCCCCAGGTTTTAACTACATTTTAAGGGTTAAAATCTGGTTCTCTGGTGCTAGCAATTTTGTAATTCTTCATCCATGTACAAGCCCAAATCAGCTCACATTCAAACCTTCCTTTCTAACAAAACAGCCGGATTTGTTTTAATTGTGTAAGTGAGGCTGTACTGAAACTTCCTCCCACTCCCCAACATTTGGTTTTGATGTTGATCATTTTTTAACTTTTTGATCTGAGCTGTGTGTTTGCTAGCAAGGTGGGGCCATGCCGGGCTACAACATAGCACTGCAAAACAGTAAGATGAACATCTAAGCATTGATGCGATGCTGTAGGAGATGTCATTTTCTGTTGCCCATATCTCTTGTAATGGCTCCTCAGATATGAGCCTGCGTGATTAAGCATGTTTAATCACTCAACTCCATCTCCTTTTAGACAGAACAATAGTCAAAATGGCCTCATTTCACTCAGAACAATTGTAAAATATTCATTTCCTACCCAAAATGGAGAAGAGACTGTGCATGCCATTGCAGTATTTTGGGGGAATTAAGTGAATTCTTCCTAGGAATCTTTTAGTGACAAGTAAAGCACTGTATATTCTTTGACATTCAGTGAAATTATATAACTATGAATTGTGGGTGTTGGTTACAGATGGGTTTCTCATACACCCTGATATTATGTCCATTCAGAATTTTCACAAATAACACAGCCTAAACCTCTACAGGTCACCCACGGTTTCTCCTCAAAGTGCAGACTTTTTGGTGTGTTTGTACAGGAATGAGACAATCATTTTTTTGAATCCTTGGTCTCTGTGGTTCAGATATTCTCCTCTGCCCAGCTCAGGAGTCAAAACAGTTCTCTTGATTGGTGTCCCACTGACCAAAATGATGCTGTCAAAGGAAAGTATAGTATTTATCGGCAAGTTCCAAGTCTTTGTTCATGCTACTGGACAACTCCATAACAGGTTAAGAAAAAGATTCTTAAGTCTGAAAAAACATGGCTTTTTTTCTGTCTTAGAAACTGATGGGACTGCTTACCCAGTCTGAGAGAAGCAGAAAGAAGTTTGTCTCCCTTTGTTCTTCAGATTTTAATTCCTCAGCCTCCATTTCCTCTTCCCCTCTTAGAGAAGTGAGGCTAGAGCTGTATGAACCCCTGATTAACCATTCAGCTGGGTTCATTTAGAATACCATACCCTTTTAGCACGCACGTTTCTCTGAGAGCCTGTAACAGTCCTTTTCCCCAAGTGCTAAGGACTTTATTACTTGCATACTTCCCTCCATTTTGCTAGGGAACTCCTAGCTCATGGGAGGGTCAAGTGGATACAGGAGTTTTTGCCCTTCCGTGTGCAGTTTTCATGTGGTTCACTGCTCTGCGGTAGATTTAGCTTTGGGAAATCCAAGAGCGAGTCACACCAGGTGAACTACGAGGCATCTCGAGAACTCCTTGCTCCCCTCAGATTTTCCAAATTCGGAATGGTTAACTAACAACTCAACCTTTCTCAGACTTGAAAGACTTTCAGTTAGTTTCATTCTCATGGTACAAGGTGTGTGTGTGGGTGGGAAATGCCGGGGGGAAAAAACCTACTGGGGTAGACTGAGTAGAGTTTGTAGGGTTTTGAAAGATGCCTTGAATGATACTTGGGTTACTGTGATGGCAGAAACCTTCACAGCAGAGACTTTGAAGGCCCAAATCACAGTTGGCCCGTGACCCTTTTACATTTGTGCTGTGGGCACAGAATCCACTCCCTTGAGGAATACTCCTGGCACCCACTGAACCAGCTCTGTGTCCCACCCGCTCGGCAGGAGGTCCCAGGTCCAGAAGGCATTCCAGGGCTGGGGAGAAGCATGTTGGGGTAAAATTGGAGAGGAAGTGGCCAGAGTGCTCTTATGCCCACTGATTCTACACTTCTGCAATGGCATTTAGAGTTAATTGCATCAGGGCTGCCCTGGCCTGGGCTGGGACTGAACCTGTCCTCTGTTCCTGGCTGGCCCTGGAACCAGTGCAGCAATGAATTGCACTGTGAGTGTGGAATTACTATAATTTGTAGCAATAGCGTGAAAGTAAGATATTTTACACCCCATCTGAGGAATCCCCATCTCCATTCATCCTGCAGAAAGCAAAGTTAAGACTGAAAGCTAATTGCTTGGCTTCGTTTTCTGATTTGTTTTGCTCAGTAGTAGAATATTTTACCTGCAGATAGCAGCAGACTCCTATGGATTGAAGCCTGATAGCTGAATTGTGGGGAATTACCCATTTTTTTTAAAGAGTAAAATAAAAAAAAGAGAAGTAGCATTTCCCCACCTGACTGATGAATCACGGCACATCCACCTTGTTACATCAGGTCTTGTTAGATCACATGACATCCTATATCCTGATACAGTGCCATGCACTTGTTACAGTAGCTACTTCCACCTTGATAGGTGCAGGTAAGAATGAATAGGAGTAGAAGTGTGTAAGTCTTTATGTGGCTCGCACTTAGCTGTAATAAAATCTGATAAGAGTCTACAGAAGATTGCTAAGACTGCAGTTTTAGTTTTGTCTGTGAGTATAAACTGGCATCTTGAGTGTCTAAAGAAATATATATATGAAATAGAGATTCTTCACTGGTTTAATCCCTTAGGTATCAATAGAGAATAAAATCCAGAAGCAGAGTTGTTGCTGAAGCAAGGGGCTATAAAATGGGGTGAGAGGGAAAGCAACAAACCTCATTCATATTTTTTTTAAAAAAATCCTTTTAGAAACCCCTGGTATGGCTCGTTGCTACAGCATTGCCTCTAATAATATTTTAATTTTTTTACTTTCATAATTAATATTTTCTCTCAAAAATCAGATTTTTAATATTATACAAAGTGAACCTGCTCATACTAATTGTATATTTACTTTGATGTGACTAACATGGTATTGAAAGAGTTTTCCAAGCCTTAAGAAACTGCATGTAAGCTAAAAAAACAACAACTTTAAAAGAGCTGTACAGGCATCTAATACTTATTTTCCACAAGTCCTGGTCCCCTGAAACATGATATATTTTAGGTACCGTGGGTTTTTTCCCCCATTTTTTTTAAAAAGCCCTATAACTCCTAAATAACAAGCAGTTAGGATAATAGTTCAAGTTGAAATAGTATTTTATAGCACAGTGTACTATTGTCATTCTGAGTGGCTGTCAATATGTAGATGGCAGTCACTCCCAGAAAAATATATGAAGGTAAAATACAAAGGCTTTCCTTCAAAATCCAGCTGCACTCTTTGACGAGAACTTATATTAGGAAGATGTGGACGACTTAAGAATTGTCTTTATCCTATTTATTGAAGGTCCTTCTAAGTATACATGGCATAGAGATGAACAGGGGAATTTTCAGAAGGTAATTCAAAGTCATGCAATGTAAGTTTTGGGTATCCAATTGTGGGTGCTGACATAAAAGAGAGAATTTTCAAAGCTGAATGTGGCCTGGGCTCCTATTCCGAAAATTTGCTTTGTCTTGGGTTCTCAAGGACATGAATGCACTCAGGTAGATAGTGAGTCAATAGAATCCTTCAACACCTCACTATTCTTTTATGGTTCAGTTTTTACTCCTGTTCTGTTCCCTGTTTCATATTGTAGGTGATTTTCCCACCTAACATTGAGGAATCAGGAAATGAAAGATCATTTTCCTACAGCCATATACCTTTGGCCATATTGTACATATCTATTATTTTCTATGGCTATATTTTGGTAAAATGTATCCTGTAAAATATTATAGGTAGGCAACATGGCCAAGTTGATGTCACTAAAGAAATTCTAATTTTTGCATTTCCTTACATTTTTTCTCTTTTAATTGCTTAAACTTGCCATAACATTGACAAAATATTTTGGTGTAAATAGTCTCATAGCTCCAACAAAGTCAGTTGGGCTTAGGACATGCTCCCCTTTGTAATTAATCAATTAAGTATTTCCCACTGTGGAAAATCTTGTGTGTAGAATTAAAAATAAATACTCCAGTCCCTTTTGTGCCCATATCTTTCTTGCCAAAATACAGTGTCATCTTTTCCCTTAGAATTTTTTATTTTGACTTACTGCTACATGGCTAATCAACAAATGACTTGATCAGCTGCCCACAGACGTCCTACATGCTTCCTATAAGGTTGTAATAACCCCTTGCATCAGATGTAAAAGTTCTGGGAACCATGTGAACTGAAAGGATTGAAATATGCTGGCCCTAATGATAAATGGAATCCTGAGTAAAACAAACCTGGATCAATGCATGTTGCTAGGTTGTACTTTAAAATCTAAAACCTACTCTTTGGCTAATTTTTTTGATTTCAAATGCTGCTGTGTGGTTAGTCTCTTTCCAAAGCTGCCTGGGAATTAACATGTGCCGAATATCTAAGAGTGTTTGTTTCGGGAGCGCTTAATTCTTTTTTGAACTGGATTATCATGTTAGTCCTTGACATAGTCTAAACTTGTAGCCTAAACCTTGCTGGCATAAACTGGTCTCAGTCCATATGTATATATATATTTTTTTGTATCCCATGCTATCAAATGCTAGTATGCCCAAATGACTCCATAATTTTTGCCCGGTCTATCCGATGTATTTTTAAGACACCTACCACTATGGTATATTCTTACCTTATTTTTCACCCCAAACACTACCAAATAACCACATACCTAAATCTTTTTTTGTAATGTTAGTGTATATTGTCCAATAATAATAATAATTAATAAAAAGCTTACTATGTGTAAGAGGACTGTTGCCCCCTTACTAACATTCAGTGGGGGTGTATTGGTTGGCTAGCTCCCAGTTCTAAAAGGTGGAAGGGTCGATGGGGAATCAAGACCTTGAGACTGACAGCCCCCAGATACAATGGGGAGAGGCCAATGCTCCAGGTCAGCCTGAATGATAGGGCGGGCAGGCTAATCAGGGAGTCAGGAGGCCAGGGAGGTCTGTCCTCTGTGTGAGCTGGATTTGCCTGGGTCAGACAGAGGGGGGCTGAGCTAAGCTGGGGAGCAGAGCTGTGCCAGATCCAGAGGGATCAGAAAAGCAGCCCAGAGAGAGCAGACCCTGTCCTGGGAGCAGAGCTGCAGCAACCAGAGCCAGAGGGGCCAGAAAAGCAGCCCAGGAAGCAGGTCAGTGCTGGGAGCAGAGTCACAGAAGCAGCCTGCAGAGCAGACCTGTCCTGGGAGCAGAGCTGCAGCAACCAGAGCCAGAGGGGCCAAAGAAGCAGCCCAGGGAGCTGGAGGCAGAGCAGCAGAGACAGAGTGGTGGAGCTGGGGCTGGAGCAGTCCGGAGCTGGGTGCGGTGAGCAGTTGGGAAGAGCGAGAGGGACCCTGGGCAGCGGGCCCAGCACAGGGAGACGCCTCAGCCAAGGGGCTCTGCAGGCCAGGCTTGGATCGTAGCCCCAGCAGGGTGGAGGCGACACTGGGAAGAAGGGTCCTACCACATAGAGCCTGAGAGTGTGTGGCAACCACCAGAGCAAGTGTCCAACCCACAGCATCCCTGCAGCAAAGCCAGGGCCTGAGAAGAAGGCCTGGGACTTACAAGGAACAGACTGTGAAGTGCCCAGACACTCCAGAGACACTGTTTGTGATGTTCCCTGCCACAGAGTGGGGTGATGTGTTTCCTTTAACCTTTCCCATTTTTTCTTATTCTTTTTAAAATTAATTGTTGACTAAATAACTTGCATTTGCTTTAACTTGTATGTAATGGTCAGTGGCTCAGAGAAATGCCCATTGCAGAGAGAGTACCCCGGAGTGAGGACACCCTAGCCCCTGTCCTAGGTGACTACAGCAGGGTTGGGGGTTGAGCCCCCCAGGAATCCTGGGCACAGCCTTGTTGGGGTTATGAGGACTCTGCCAGACAGGAGAGTGGAAGGGGAGTCCTCAAGGGCAGGGAGGCCACTGGGTAAAGGAAGTGGGAGCGAGGACTCAGATCCTTTCGCTAGCCCACTTCACCAGGGTAGTGCAGAAGCCAGGAAAGTTCCCCACAAGAGCGGGACTATTCCCCCGCTTACATATGGATGTCCCTTATGCATAACCTTCTACTGGTCCATTAACCGGTTGTTTTGCAATTGGTCTATACTTCAAATGTAATTTTTCTGGAGACCTGCCTGTACTATGGAAAGTAGCTGTACCAGTTTATTTCATTCACAGAAAAAGCACTGAGTTTGTAGTGGATTATATTAGTTCATAGAAGACTGCACTAAATGTGTATCTAGCTGATGAATCCTTTCTATACTTTTTAGTTTCTTTATGTATGTGGCCAAGAATATCTCCATATACTTTTTTGGGGCAACTTTAAATAGTCTTCTAAATTTCCTATTTATTTCATTAAATTTTTGGACTATGGTAGAACCTCAGAGTTATGAACACCAGAGTTACAAACTGACCAGTCAACCCCACACCTCATTTGGAACCAGAAGTGCGCTATCAGGCAGCAGCAGAGACCAAAAAAATAAAAATAAAAGACAGTACAGTACTGTGTAAACGTAAACTACTAAAAAAAATTAAGGGAAAGTTTAAAAAAAAAGATTTGACGAAGTAAGGAAACTGTTCCTTCCACGGTATGCATCTGATGAAGTGAGCTGTAGCTCACGAAAGCTCATGCTCAAATAAATTCGTTAGTCTCTAAGGTGCCACAAGTACTCCTTTTCTTTTTGCGAATACAGACTAACACGGCTGTTACTCTGAAACCTGTTCCTGTGCTTGTTTCATTTAAATTAAGATGGTTAAAAGCAGCGTTTTTCTTTTGCATAGTAAAGTTTCAAAGCCGTTTTAGTCAATGTTCAGTTGTAAACTTTGGAAGAACAACCATAACGTTTTGTTCGGAGTTACAAACGTTTCAGAGTTACAAACAACCTCCATTCCCAAGGTGTTCCTAACTCTGAGGTTCTACTGTGTTTAAGTCTGTCTCCAAATGTATCTTTGTACATTTGTTCCTTCATTTTCAAGCCCATGCACAGCTCCACAACTGCCCACATCTGCTCCTCTGCCTGCTTCCTACAGCCCTTCCAAGCTCTGTGGCTAGTCACTCACAATATGAGCAAATAAATAGCTGACATGATGTCTCCTCTTGCCGTGAGAGCCCAACAGCCTCATTGTTGGATCAAGCTTATTGCCTGGTCCACCACTGAGTATAAAACTGTAAACAGCTGTGGATCGTTGTAGTCATTAACGGACTCCTCTTGAGTGGTGCATAAGCCTGCACTCACCAAGGGAATGGCCTTGGCAAAATGCCTAATGGTGATTCTTGCAAGTTTTAGAATGGGGGATCTGAAAATGGGCCAGCAACCCTGTTAAGCTGAATTCCATTATTTATTTTCCTCCTAATGCCCTGTATTTCCTGGTCCAGTGCACACTGCTGGAAAACTGAGGAATCATAGGCTGTATACATCAAATACTGAAACCCACATTAAAACCATACAAATGGTAGCTAGTGTACATTTGCTCCTGCAAAGGTCCTCCTGCCCCAACTGTTATGCCCACGTGAAGTCTCATGGAAGGCAGTGGGATTCCACGTGGGCATAAGGGTCCATGAGGGTGCATCCCTTTGTAGCATCAGAACTATAGTTTTTATATTTTAACCACAATAGCCAATTTTCAACCTCATTGACGCCAGCATAAAACTAGAGCAAATCCATGAGAGTAATTCTGGTGTCAGTCAGGTTTGAATCTGACCCTATGTTCTTAAAATAATCACATCTACCTCAGTTTAAAATTTACCATGGGGTGATCAGAGATATTGGAGATGGAAACAAGTTCTTAGATCACCCAGTCCATAGCTTTGCAAATGTAGGATTAATAGATTTGGTTTTTGTCTGCCTCCATTTTGAATTCCTGGCCTGCAGCCAGAAACTGCCCATTTTCAGTGTTTGTACAGAGGCACTCTTATCAGGAAAATGCTTACATTATGGGTCAGAATAAATTGTAAGAAATGTAATCCAATTGTCACCAACTTTTGGCTTGTGTTTTTTTGTTGTTTTTTTTTTGCTTCTCTCCCTGACTAGTTTTTCTGTATGAAATGGTGGGGGAAAAAAATCTTACATGACTTTTTTCTTTTTCTATTCTAGTCTCTGTAAAAGTCCTTTCAGCAGAGGTCAGTATATTAGTGCCTAGGTATGATCATATGGTAGCTTAATTACTGTCGTATGAATCCATTGCTGCCTGTATTGGGTAGCTGTTTTCTGCCTTTAATATTTTACTCTTTCCCTCCCAAGGTGTCTGCATATGGGATTCCAACACGTCCTGACATCTGTGTTTATTCATCATACTTAAAAAGCTGCAGATTGCTTTAGCAAGACCCACTGAAACTGGTGGACCATTACTATACACATTGGGGTTGTGATGCAACTGTTGATGTGCAGTTTAGATAGCATAGTGAGAGGAGAGGAAGGATGGTGCAGTGACTCGGGCATGAGGCTGGGACTTGGGAAATCTAGGTTTGATTCCCTGTTCCACCATACACTTTCTGTGTGACCCTGAACAAGTAAATTAGTCTGCCTGCCTCAGTTTCCCCTATCTACATTGGGGATAAAAGCACTTTCCTACCTTTCATGGGTGTTGTAAGGATAAATATAGTAAAGATTTTTCTGGCACTCTGACAGCCCTGTGATGGGGTATATAAATCCCACACTAGAACAGAGGCGGTTAAGGGCAGATCTGGGACCATGTAGACCCATCAAGCTTGTTCCAGGTAGAGGAGGAGTTTAAAGAAAGACAAACAGCGGGTAGAATAGGGGGACGTATCCTGAGAACTCCCTGAGGAAGGGTACAGCAGGAATCCTTGCTGCAGGGAAGGGAGATCCACAAATGGCAGCTACCCCAGGCCAGAGGAGGTAGTACTAGCTTTTCCTTAAGGGCTAAGGAACCCTTCACTCCATCTTTTCTTGGATTGCTTGTGAGAATTTGACAATGTCCTCAGCTGAGAAAGTAAGTGGTAGGAGTGGCCCAGGGAGGCAGCATTAGAGCACTACTAAGTGCTTGATATTGCTGCCACTCATAGGGCCTGGGTCACAGCCCAGTGGAGAAGGGCCAAGGCTCCCCTACTATCCAGCTACAAAGGTGGCATAACTCCTCCACCCCTTGAAATCAGGGGATAAAGACATTGAAAGCCTTGAAGTACGGGTGTGATGCCTTTGGAGGCGCAGAGCTGGGCCAGAAACTCCTTTTGGGGGGTTGTCAGACTTTTGTAATTTATTGGACTCTGGAAAGAGGTGGACTTCTGTGGTGACCTGGTCGGAGGGCCAAGTCACTACCTACTGGAAGAGAGACCACCACAGCAACAGAGTGACTATTTGCAGAGGAAAAGTTGAGATGAGGAGAGTTATCACTAGCGGTTCCACCAGTAACTGCAGCCCTGGCACAAGGCAATATAATTGAGATATTACTGACTGATTTTTTTAAAAAAGGAAAGTCAGAGATCCAGGTACACTCCAAGTACTGTCTGCATACTGGAGCTGATGCCAAATAAAAAACATCCATTATTTGCCTATTTGCAAGTGCTTGGTGCTTTCGCAAAAAGTTTTAGATGAATATTTTCATATCAGTGAAACTTTTGTCAAAGATGGGTATTTAGTTGGTTTTGGGTGGGGATAAGGCACATGGGTTTTCTTGGTTAAGCCTACTTCATGGGCACACCAGGGATAAAGAGAACTATCTTCACTAATCTTCTCTGGGGAAGAAGTGTCTATATTTCGTGTCCTCTCTTTGAGGGAGTTGCTATATCTCTGCGCTCATTCTGAGTGCACTTTCTAGGGGCCTAAACCTTGGGTTTTCCCTAGCAACCACTTGCAGATGCTTATGCAGGTACATCTCCAAACCAGATTCCTGTGAACAAGTGGCAGCAGCACAGAATGCCCCTTTCCTCTCTCAGCTGCTGGGGAAGGAGGTGAGAGCCACTGAAGGTTATCCTGGATCTGTGCAGTGTCCCTGTGCATGATGCAGTTTCCAAAGACAACAGAAAGAGGTAGATGGTGGAGGAGGTTAGCAAGCCACCAATCTTTTCCCATCCCTTGACACCCACAAGAAGACAATGCTGACTATGTGGGTTGTCCCCCCACAGGAGGTCTGTCAAAGAGCCCATTGGAAGGGATAGGATTGTATGGAGACAGAAGGCCTTCAGGCTAAAATAAGTTTGAATAAAGCATCCAATCCTGAACCTTTTGAAATCTCCCATCATGAAATTTATAAAAATTCTTGCAATAGAGAACATTGTTTACTTCATACTCTTTAAATCTAGCTCTGCTGTTTTAGTGTTGAGTTTTACTTTATTTTATTTTTTTCTTTGTACTATATTAGAAGCATATTAAGAAATGATTTCAAGGGGAAAAGGAGATTATTATTCCAATTTGGGATTCAAGGTATTTTTAAAATGTATGATCTGTATTTCAGTGGTGATGAGGCACATGGGGGCATACACATACAACTGTAGAGATATATAGCTGAAATCCATTGAAGTAACTGGTTTTGTGAATCTTAAATTGGAACAATAATCTCCTTTTTCTGTTCCTGGGGGGAATGGCTGGCCTGGCAGGAGGAACTCGGGATCTTATAGTCTTGTACCCCGTGATTCTCTCAATGGTAACAAAATCATAACACAGAGGACACACAGTCCTGAACAATACAATGCAGACTTTTGTTCTCATGTTTTTGTCTTTCCTTTTAAATTGACGAAGGCAAAGAAACAAACTGCAGAAAATGAGTTTAGAAAATAAATGTCAAAACTCAATGAAAACATTAGTTTCATCATGCTGTTTCCATAGACCTTCATCCATTGCTGATGTTCACTCTTCTGTGGGATGGCGAATGCCTCTTGGCAGGCACGGAGCACCTTAATCTGCCTGTGACTTCAATGGCAGCCAAGCAAGCCCACCATCTTGCTAGACTGGGCAACTTGTGTTTAATTCTACTCCCAGTGATGTCAGTGGTGAAATGCTCAATGGCTTCAATGACCAGTATCTCAGGGGGCATAGCTATTTTTGTACTGCATACAGAACTGCACTAACCTAGTAGTGTTATATTAGCACTTATACGTGTCTCTCCATCCATAGGCTCACGTAGGCTATGCCATGCCACACTGTAGATGTTAGAACTATGTTTTGGACATTTGCCTTTCTTTCTGATGAACAAGTAAAGCTTTAATGTTTGAAGGAGGGTCACTGGGTTGCTACTGTGCCTCTGTAGAACACAGCTGCTTGCACAGGACAATAAAACCGTTTTCTCTGCACTTTTTTCTTGGGACTATGCAAAAATCCCATGTGCATTTTTTTATGAATTGGACCCTTCTATTTTATAGCCACTACTAGTCATGCTTATTACAATGCCATATTATGGCCTTAGCCACTTTTTATGTCCCTGTAACATAGTACCCTAGAGAAAGATGCTTCACTCAGCAAGAACCAGTAAACTTGCTACAGAATCAGCGGAATACTTTTCACAAAAGTGCATAAACTTCTGTTCTTAAACATTGTCATCCTTCACCTTAACAAGCACAGCAAAAAGGTTCCACTGGTTTCTATGCCTTGTTAGGTCTATCATCTTTTTAATTAATAGTGTTTTTACGAAGCCGTCTGAACTGTGTCATTTCCATTATCAGGAAACCATTGCCATTAATGAATAATTTTCATTTCTGATCCTTGATATCATGCTAGTTGATCTCCTGTTTCCATGCCGCCGAATGATAGCATCGTTTTCTGCCCACGATCAAATTTAATTTGGACTCTGATTATATTATGCTGTTGCGACTGAAGTGTCAATTTTTGTCAGGCAATTAGGAGCTATAACCTGTGAAGTTAAGTTTGATAGGCATTGTAATTGGATTGTTACAGTAATAGCTTGGAACATTCCTTTTTTTCTTGCTTCTTTGATTCTTGATGCATACTTTAGTCATGAGAACAAAGGCATTTTGTTATTATGCAACCATAGGACATTCAAGACAACAAGATGGAGACAGGGTTTTTGCCGCTCGCCTCTCATGGACTTGATTTGGATTTAGGTTTGACCACAAATCATGACAGGATTTTGAAAAGAATTCTTCTGGGGTCAAGGAAATCTGCAAAAGTCAAATATAGAATCAAAGCTTTTAGGATCATAATTTTTTGTGTGGTTCTTTAAATGAAAAGGTCACACACAGAAAAAATAAATCAGAACTGGAAATGTGTCAAATTATTCTTTACGCCATTCTCACTCCTTTTTAGCAATTTAGTGGCCTCCGTGGGTTTGTAATCTCGGCAAGTACCAGCTACTGTAATTTTGGAACACATTGTGCCCAAATTCTTTTCTGGGTAAATGGGCACAGTTCCATTGAACTCTCACTAGCAGAGAATTTGGGCCCATGGAAAATAGTCACAGCACGATAGCTAGTATGTAATGGAGAACACATTTATTTTTATTGGATCCTTGTTGTCAGTTCACTCTCCAATGTCAGACTGGAAGTATCTGGTTGTACATTTTTTTTCTTCTTTGCCGACACAGTAGTTCACAGATTGGCTGTTTGTCAAAAGAGAATTGTTCTCAGTGTCTTTGGCATGTGCTCAGCCCTTCCCCAGGCTCCTCTTCTGATCATCTCTGATCAGAGACACAATGAATAGACATTTTAAAAAGGACAATGGAAAGGGGCTACCATATCCAGCACTCATCTGATTAGGAATATGTTATAGCCACTGCCATGGGACAAGTAAAAGAAGGAGGAAAACAAAGGAACCCCAGCTGCTGTAATATATAAGAAATAATATACACACAGGAACCTATCCCTGCAACAAAGCCCGTTGTCAACTGTGTCCACATATCTATTCAGGAGACACCATCATAGGGCCTAATCACATCAGCCACGCTATCAGAGGCTCGTTCACCTGCACATCTACCAATGTGATATATGCCATCATTTGCTAGCAATGCCCCTCTGCCATGTACATTGGCCAAACTGGACAGTCTCTATGTAAAAGAATAAATGGACACAAATCAGACGTCAAGAATTATAACATTCAAAAACCAGTCGGGGAACACTTCCATCTCTTTGGTCACTTGATTACAGACCTAAAAGTGGCAATTCTTCAACAAAAAAACTTCAAAAACAGACTCCAACGACAGACTGCTGAATTGGAATTAATTTGCAAACTGGATACAATTAACTTAGGTTTGAATAAAGACTGGGAGTGGATGGGGCATTACACAAAGTAATTTCAAACTATTTCCCCATGTTTATTCCACCCCCTCCACCCCCTTCCTCCCCCGCTGTTCCTCAGACTGCTTGTCAACTGCTAGAAGTGGCCTACCTTGATTATCACTACAAAAGGTTCCCCTATCCCGCTCTCCTGCTGGTAATAGCTCACCTTACCTGATCACTTGTTACACTGTATATGGTAACACCCATTGTGGGGGGAGGGATAGCTCAGTGGTTTGAGCATTGGCCTGCTAAACCGAGGATTGTGAGTTCAATCCTTGAGGGGGCCATTTGGGATCTGGGGCAAAAATTGGGGGTTGGTCCTGCTTTGAGCAGGGGGTTGGACTAGATGACCACCTGAGGTCCCTTCCAACCGTGGTATTCTATGATTCCATGATTGTTTCATGTTCTCTGTGTATATAAATCTCCCCACTGTATTTTCCACTGAATGCATCCTATGAAGTGAGCTGTAGCTCACGAAATCTTATACGCAAATAAATTTGTTAGTCTCTAAGGTGCCACAAGTACTCCTTTTCTTTTTACACCAAGGTGTGATTATAGAAAATGGAAAATTCAAACTGGAGTTGCAAGGTGAGTGGCTAAGCGAAGTTAAAGCTTTAAAACTAATGAAAGGCAAATCTGAAAAGGGTCAGATGTCTGTATGGTTTAGGTAATTCCCACAGAGATTAGGGTTCTTAATGGAATTAGCTGAACATTCGAGGACACCTTCCTCCCACCCCTTCAGACTTCCAAATCACCTTCTCTGAAACAGCACTAGTACCTTCCACCTGCTATTGTTTCATTGGGGAGTAGCCTTCTGTGATCTGGTGGGCTCATGTTCCAAACACACATCTCATGGTGTGGCCTAGTAGACCTGCCCCTCTCTGCTTCAGGGAGTAGAGTCTTCAGGGACAGCCAGTTCTGTCCATCTTGTTCTCTGTGATCCTCAGTGGGCTTGCTGAGCTTGCTTGCTCTTGAAGATAATGTGGTGCGTCTGCTGCATCCTTTGGCAACTTTAGTGTGCTCTTTGTAGGCCTCTTCCTTCTCAAATACACTCTGCTGATTTTCTTCTGAGGCTAACTGAATGATCCTCATCCCAATCCGGAAGCATTACGTCCCAGCAACTCCTCTGCTAGACCCCGAAGCTTTATCTTTTGACAGTGTAAATTCACAATTAAGTTTATGCTCCCATAATGCTTTGTGGGATTGCAACACTCCCTCAGTTCCAGCACAGATCATGTGAGACTAACAGTTCTTGAGATGACCCATGACCAGGACTGCAGATCCAGACGAGAATGTGGTAATATCAGAAAACTCTGGGTAGCTGTGCTTGGTAGATTCTGTGTAATATAACATCATTACTAGAGGCTGTGGGGTGGGAGTGCTTTCTTTGTGCTTTGAATTTCAGCTTGGACAGTGAAACTAGACTGGTCTGTTAGTCAATTTCACTCTTCTGTTTAAAATCCCTTCTTTTTTCTGTTTATTTTGTTAAGAGTTAACAGAATATTTGGGTTAAATAAAACAAAACATGAACATTTCCATTTGATTATTAGATTAAATTAGTATTAGATTTTCTTTAAAACCTTTACTTTCATGCACAAAGCCTAAATTTTGGGCCAAGGCTACTTGATGTTGTCGCTTTAGTCTGGTGGTGTCAAAAAACGAATGTTGAAAACCTGGAAGAATGCATCAAGGCCATCAAAGAGGGAGTGGATTGATGAAGTGACACAGGCAGCTGCATATGAAAAAAGTAATATACGGAATAGAAAGTAAGTTAAATGAATTTGAAGATATCTGTAATCTATCCTTTAACTGTATCAGAAGAGATGCCCTGACCTATGATAGGAGATGGTGGAGGAAAATTGAGGGGTGAATGAAAGTTTTTGGCTCTGAAGATAAATAATATTTTCTGTAAAAGAAAAGGAGTACTTGTGGCACCTTAGAGACTAACAAATTTATTTGAGCATTATTTGTTAGTCTCTAAGGTGCCACAAGTTTGTTAGTCTCTATGGTACCACAAGTACTCCTTTTCTTTTTGTGAATACAGACTAACACGGCTGCTACTGTGAAACCTGTCAATATTTTCTCTCTCTCCTTTTCTACCTCCTTACATTCTCTTTTGCTTTTCTTTTCTTTCTCCCTATCAGACAAGGAATGTGGTGGAATTATTACCTGAAAAAGAAAGTAAAAGTCATGTAAATCATTATGTATGTATGTGCCATTTTCAGGAATGTAGACTAAAACTCTAATGACAAAGAGAAATAGACAGATAGATTAGCAGGCATGAAGAAATTCACCCCAGCGGATGCATGCAACTTTCTGGAGTCTCACAGCAATAAGAATCGTTATTAATTTTCCATTTTTTAGTTTATCTGATACAGGCCAAGAAATTACTGTAAGGCTTATTATCCGTAGCTCATTATTTGTAATGTACTGTGGCAATAGTCAATGAGCTCTGTTTTCTGAAAACTGATTCAATCTTTTGCTGTTAGTATTCTAATGAAGTAGGTGCAGTATATACTTGCATAAGAACTGAGAATCGTGTTAGCACCTATACTGCACAGTAAAGCTGCTGATACTTTGCATGCACATTTTAAGCATCAGCTGAGGATCAGCAGAGTTCATAGGTTCAATATTCTCTCCCTTTCAGCCTCCTATGTCAGCGATGTTTTAACCAGCTGGGGGCAGAATGACGTTTTGGAAATTAAAGAGAAAAGAAGTAAAAATGACAAATCCACTGGTATTTCTGCATCTGAGCCTCACCATTAATAATATAACATGAAAAATTCTATCAGGTAAAAATGATGTCTGATTTTATTTTTGAAGTGTCAATGCATGGGTAGATTTACATTTGACATGCCATTTAAATACTTCAATATATTTTTATATTTTAAAAAAAATCTTTGTCAGGATAAAACCTAGGTGAAATCTCTTTATTTTCATACTCGTGTAAGAAACATTTCCAATCTTTTTGACATGCTGATATATTAGAAGTTAGATAATTCTTTATAATCTTTCCAAATATTTCGTTGTCTGAAGATATTTCATTGACAACTTCTGTTGTTTTTACTATACTTGTCCACCCCTTCACATTTAATACTCTGATTACACACCTACTTTATGTTGGGTGCAATCTGATCATTATGGTGACATATTTTTTCTTTAACTATTGAAGGGAATTTATCTCCAGTGAAGGGGATTTAATTTTGTCACCCCCAGGATGATAAATCCAGTGTCCAAAAATACAAATAGTGTGGGTAGCAGCACACACTTCCCTCACAGTGTTCTTCATCTCTAACCTGGAAGAAATGCATTTTAGGGTGAAAGGGTTAATCAATTCCCATCCCCAGTCAATCTAGAGAAACTGCAAACAGGCAAGTAAGTTAGTTTCAGACAAGGTGGTGGTTTGTGTGATGGGAACACCCATTGCAAACTGGGTTGGGATCAAAAACTCCTTTCTCATAAGCCACTAAACTGCTGTTATTGTAATATCTACCTAGCAGAACTGGATTTAAACTGGTTTCAGAGTAGCAGCCGTGTTAGTCTGTATTCGCAAAAAGAAAAGGAGTACTTGTGGCACCTTAGAACTAACAAATTTATTTGAGCATAAGCTTTCGTGAGCTACAGCATCCGATGAAGTGAACTGTAGCTCATGAAAGCTTATACTCAAATAAATTCGTTAGTCTCTAAGGTGCCACAAGTACTCCTTTTCTTTTTGGATTTAAACTGACAATGTAGAGGCAAAAGGATCTGTATTCTGTAACAAAGCCCCGTGAGCCATCACTTCTTGAGATTATTTTACAAGTTGCATGTCCTGTCCATCACTGCTTAGCTGACAACTTTTTCCCATGTACATATGCCTTAATTATTATTGTTTATTAAGCACTGACAGTGTACTTGGTACTGTACAAGACATAAATAGAAGACAACCCCTACCCTGAAAAGCTTACACTTAAAGCTGAGCAAATAATGTTTCACAAAACAAAAAATTCAAGAAAAAATCCACGTTGATTCAAACTGAAACCATTTAAAAATTTTTTTCATTGAATCAAAAGACTTAAAAATATTCTAATCTGAGTAAAAAAAAATGTCAGGTCGATTTGAAACTTTTTTTTTTATTTCATCTCTACTTGACTGAAGTGTTTTGATTGTCTCAGAACTATTTTGTTATTTTTGAGGTTTTCATTTTGATTCGGCCATTTTCAGATATTTATCACCCTTTTTTGAATTTTTTTTTCATTGGTCAAATTTGAATTTGAAAAGCCATTTCAAAATGAAATGTCAAAATAAAATGTTTTGAAATATTTGAATTGTTTTTTTATTTTTTTATTGGCAGAAACTATTTGTCAATTTGACCAGAATTTGCTGTTTATTTGGTAGCATCAAAAATGCATTCTAAGGTGAAAAAGCTGTTCATCAAAAAAATGTTTGTCTGGCCCTACACACAATGTAGAAGACCGACAGAAAGACAGGACACACCAGTAGTTCCAGCGATTGGCCAAAGGGCCAAAACAATCTATTGAAAGTAGATTGTGTGAAAGTAAAGTTCAGAAAAGCACATAAAATGGCATAGTTTTATTGGTCATATTATGGCAAACAAATAATTTGCTTGCCTAACTGTCTGTCTGGCAATAGATTCATGCTAGATAGCATTAAGGATTACTTCATGAACACATACTAAATCGGTTTCATTCCTGGTTGTGTAAACTAAATGGATTTAAAAAAATTATGGGAGAATATTCACGCTCGAGATTGCAATGAATTGGAAAGACCTCAAAGTAAGAAAAACAAATATAAAATCACAACTGCATTAAAAGCCGAATTACAAAAACACATATAGTGTTCCCAATTCTTCATTTACAGACCCTGATGAAAATTAAAGATGACCCTTGACCGCAACCTTCAAATCTGGATGTGAAACCTTTCCAGAGTGTGGGGGTTTGGGTATATGGAGTTTTGCTTTAGTCCCATGAAGATAAGAATGCCCCACAAAGTTTGAATCCACATTCAAACTTTCCCAAAATTCAGGGACATTCAGATCCAGAATTTTGATTTGGGCACTGTAGTGGGGTGGTTACCCTGCTCTGGCTGTGAATGGCGTAAAAGCAGCCCTGGGGAGGGATTAAGAACAGCTGGGGGAAGCTGACTATGTAGTTGACCACAGGTGTGGCTGGCTTAATCAGGGCCCAGCTGGCCCTTATAAGAGGGCTGTGAGCCGGAAGCTGTAGGACTCTCTCTAGCACTGGCAGGAGGAGGACCTTGCTGCCTGGGAGCTGAGAGGGCGAGCTGGGAAGCTCCTGCCTGGTGAACCCCCAGGCTGCAGGCCTTGGTGAAGGCCTACATAGGTACTGGGGTTGCAGAGATGCAGCCTGGGGTTAGGCAGAGGCAGCTGGTTCTATCCCCTTGCCTGTGATGAGTGGCCATTACAGACTGCAGTCTGCCCCAGTGAGCAGGGGCTAGATGATGACTGGCCGTAGCCACTGAGGCAAGGTGGGTTTAGAGGGTTGGGGGTTCCCTGGGAGGGGAGACCCAGAGTGTGGAGGTACTGTTGGGGCAGAACCTCAGGGTATAGAGCACCAGGGTCCAGGAGGAACACGGGGCCAGCAGCAGGCGAGACACCGGCCTGCAGAGGGCGCTCCATACATTGGAGAACTAATTCCCTAACTGACCAACAGGAGGCACTGTATCGGTGAGTCGTTGCTTGGCTACAGGCCCCTCTTTAAAAATGAAGCCATCAAACACTCTTAAACCATAAACTGAGAAATGTAATATGGAATATAATATTTTGAGGGAAGCCCAGGGGGTGGGAGGCTGGATGTCTCATGGGATTTGTACTGCTATATAGAGAATATAGAGTATCAGTTTGAAACCAACCTATGTCAAAAATGACTCAAAGTTGTTAATGTTTGATTTCTGTTTAGTGGCCTAAGAGAAATAAGTTTGCATTTTCAGTCTGATTCCTAGCAGATAAGTGTCTGCATCACAAGTGGCAGCCTCAGATCAAAGACAGAATGGACATGGAAATGGAACTATCTTCTGAGGTTATCTTTTCAGTCAGGGTAAAAGTATACTGGTTTGCAAAGTGAGGAAGATTATCCTGCCAATGCATCCATGCAATGGATAAACAGAGGACTTGCATCCTAGGATTGGATTTTCCAAACATGCTCTGAGCATTGGCCTAACTCTACTCCCAGATTTCATTGTTAGTGGAGTTAGATCACTGGCGAGAACTTCTGAAAATCCCACCCCTAATGTTTCCAGCTGACAAGACACTGCTGGCTGAGAATTGAACGTAGATCAAGTGCTTGGAAGGCACCCATGCTAGCTGCTACATCAACAATGCAGACCTCCGTGCCTAGGGTTTCCAGTCTGCCATGATCATGACATTCACTTATAAAAAGGGGGTGGGGGGAAAGAGAACCAAGCTAGTCTACCCACAAAGGACAGCGGTTGTAAATAATCAGAGAAACGGCAATACAGGGAAGATATTTGTCTTATAGCCGTGATCAGTTGCTTCCTAAGGACTTAAGTGTGGAGATATTACAAGCCCTAAGCAAGGGAACGTGTTTAGTTGGATTATCCAAAGAGAAGGCCAGGGACTGAATTAGGACTCAAAATTTGGCTTGAAAATTGCCAGTTTACTGAGCAGGTATAAGAAAATTACTCTGAATTATCCAAATGGTCCTTGAGTAGAGTAGAGTTAACTTTTTTATTTTTGTTTGTTTGCTGGCCAAACAATAGGAAGGGAATCAAGTTCGTTTTGGCTTGACCAGAAACAAAAAGCATTTTTTTGGGGGACGGGACTGTAAAAATAAAAATAAAATTGTTTAGGTTAACTTTTTAAACCTATTTTAAAAATAAAATTGGAATACAATTGAAACAGAAGTTGTTTCAAATTGAAACATTGAAAATTTTTATGTAGAAAATGGCAAAACAAAACACTGAAATAGTTTTGGAATTCTTTTTTACTGGACTGATTAGGTGAATTTGGCACAAATTTGCGAAATGTTTTGGTCTGCCCAAATCTGCTTCTTTTGTTGAAAAAAGTTTTTGTCTGAAAAATTTTGCCCACCTTTATTCTTGAGTCCAGTCATTTAAAAACATACCCTGACTGGCAATGATGAGTTTTGCCTAATCTTTCTTTCTTTTCTCTCTAGATCAAAAATGGCATGCTACTACCCCTTCAAACTTTTCAAACAGTTAAATTGCACTGAATTCTTATTATCTGGCTCTTTCTGATGGGAATTCTTAGCCCAGTCCTGCTCTCATTGATATTAATTGAATTTTTTTGCCATTAAATCTTTGCAGGAGCAGGATTGGACACACTGTGTGCGTACATTTGCACATGTGCCCTTTTCTGGATGGTTACATGTTCGAAAGAACTTAAGGCTTTTTCCATAGACAGCAGCTTACAGAGATCTTTCAGCTTGAGTGGTAGAAGCCTGTGTTTTGGATCTATCTATGACAATTATATTGCCCTCAATGCTATAGCATCTGAACACTTCACCATCTTTTTTTAAATGTAGGAACTGTAGACCCAGGGTTCTGGTCATAGCTATATACCTGTGTGTGATTTATTTCTATACCTTGTTCACAATTAAGCATGCAGCCACAGCCTCATTATAAGGCCGATTTTGAGCCCCCCCCCCCGCCACACCTTTGAAGTTCAAAAAAGAAAACTAAAACCCCTCATTGCATCACGTTTTGAGAGTTAAGACTTATTGACAACGATAATGCTTTCTGAAAATTGTGATTAAATTGTGTCAGTACTTTTTCAGATTAAAAGACTTAAAATAGCTTCTTTTTGAAAAATGTGCAATGTCTATTGTTCCTTTGTGTCCTTCTCTCTGCCCAAGGAAATCACATAATACCACAGAATCTGAAACATAAGCAGATTTTGGTACTGACTGTGCAAGAGGCAGTTTTTCAGGGCAGGAATAGTACAATGTTTAAGAAATGCCATTATTTGAAAACTAGACTGAATTCTTTGTCAGTGAATTCAAGAGGGAAAATATCAGGGAGACAAAAGGGCTTGTCTACACTGTGTGGCAGTGTGCATTATAGGGTGTGACTCCTAAAGTGCACTAACTTGTGGCTCATTAATTGACACAGTACTATTTCAGGGAGCACTAGGGAACTTTTACTGTGCACCAGCGGGCCTACACAGACCAATTAATGTGCCACACGTCAGTGCTCTTTAAAAATCACAACCCCATAGTGCACATTACCCCACCTCGTACACAGGCCCAAAATATTTTTGTCATCCAACTTTGAACTGCACCAGGGTGCTTTTCAAAAGTGGGAGGAAATTACAGCATCTGGTAAAATGATTTTATCTTTCCACATTCCTCACAAAATGGCTCCATTTTCCAGATGGGGTACCAAGGAACAGAGGCAAGACCCAGATTCCCAAAGATATTTTGGTGCCTAACTCCCTTTGAATTCAACTCACCTAACTCCCATTGAAAATATGAGCCCAAGTGATCTGTTAAATGTGAGGTAGAAACCTTGTAGCAGAGCTGGGCAGAGAATCCTGCCCTTTGCATCCCTCTATCCTTCATTCTACTGTTGGTTGTTACTGAGAATCAGAGCTGGAGTGTTTATTATGTGGGCTGTGTAAGATTTCTGATACCCTTAACTACTCATTTCCTTGCTTTTCAGTGCTTGGGTTTTGGAAGTGATGTGGTTGTTAGGTACCCTTCTTAACTCTAAGGCCTTGTCTACACTATGAAATTAGGTTGAATTTATAGAAGTCAGTTTTGTAGAAAGCGTTTTTATACAGTCGATTGTGTGTGTCCCCACACAAATGCTCTAAGTGCATGTAGTCGGCAAAGTGTGTCCACAGTACTGAGGCAACCGTCTACTTCTGGAGCATTGCACTGTGGGTAGCTATCCCACAGTTCCCGCAGTCTCCACCGCCCATTTGAATTCTGGGTAGAAATCCCAGTGTCTGATGGGGCTAAAACATTGTCGCGGGTGGTTCTGAGTACATATTATCAGGACCCCCTTCCTTTTCTCCCTCTGTGAAAGCAAGGGCAGACAATCGTTTTGCACCTTTTTTCTTGAGTTGCCTGTGCAGACGCCATACCACGGCAAGCATGGAGCCCGCTCAGCTAACCATCACTGTGTGTCTCCTGGGTGTTGGCAGGTGCGGTACTGCATTGCTACACAGCAACAGTTTATTGCCTTTTGGCAGCAGACAGTGCAGTATGACTGGTAGCTGTTGTTGACGTAGTCCAAGGTGCTCTTTTAACTGAACTCAATGAGGTCAGAGGCGCCTGGGCAAACATGGGAGTGACTCAGCCAAGCATTTCCCTTTTAAGTTTCATCTCATGGTGATTCAGTCCTACCGGCAGTGCACTGTCTTTTAATCTGCAGCCAGCAGAAGACGATGGCCAGCAGTCATACCTGCGCCGTCTTCTGCCGAGCACCCAGGAGATGAGGATGGCTAGCAGTCGTACTGCACCATCTGCTGCCAGCAAGATGTATAAAGATAGATGAAGTGGATCAAAACAAGAA
Source organism: Eretmochelys imbricata (assembly GCF_965152235.1). Lineage (NCBI taxonomy): Eukaryota > Metazoa > Chordata > Testudines > Cheloniidae > Eretmochelys > Eretmochelys imbricata. The sequence goes on from NC_135577.1 coordinate 107,043,997, forward strand.
ATAGACCAGATTTGTTTTGTATTCATTTTCTCCTCCCTCCCTCTGTGAAATCAACGGCCTGCTAAACCCAGTTTTAAGTTCTATCCTTGAGGTTTTGAGTTCTATCCTTGAGGGGGCCATTCTGTTTCTCGCAAAACCACCCCCTTTGTTGATGTTAATTCCCTGTAAGCCAACCCTGTAAGCCATGTTGTCAGTTGCCCCTCCATCAGAGCAACGGCAAACAATCATTTCGTGCCCTTTTCCCTGGATTGCCTGAGCAGGAGCAGACGTCCTAGCATAGCAAGCATGGAGCCCGTTCAGCTCACCGCAGCAGTTATGACCATTGTAAACACCTCGCGCATTATCGTGCAGTGTATGCAGAATCAGCACCTGAAAAACCAGGCGAGGAGGCAACGGCAGCGCAGTGATGAGACATGAACACACTTTTCTCTAAAACTGCGTTCCCCCACAATTTGGAGATCATGGTGTTAATGGGTCATGCTCATGCCGTGGAACGCTGATTCTGGGCCCAGGAAACAAGCACAGAGTGGTGGGACCGCATAGTGTTGCAGGTCTGGGATGATTCCCAGTGGCTCCGAAACTTTTGCATGCGTAAGGACACTTTCATGGAACTTTGACTTGCTTTTCCCTGCCCTGAAGTGCAAGAATACCAAGATGAGAGCAGCCCTCACAGTTCACAAGCGAGTGGCAATAGCCCTGTGGAAGCTTGCAATGCCAGACAGCTACCAGTCAGTCGGTAATCAATTTAGAGTGGGCAAATCTACTGTGGGGGTTGCTGTGATGCAAGTAGCCAATGCAATCATTGAGCTGCTGCTATCAAAGATAGTGACTCTGGGAAATGTGCAGGTCATAGTGGATGGCTTTGCTGCAATGGGATTCCCTAACTCTGGTGGGGCTATAGACGGAACACATATCCCTATCTTGGGACCGGACCACCAGGGCAGCCAGTACATAAACCACAAAGGGTACTTTTCAGTGGTGCTGCAAGCACTGGTGGATCACAAGGGACGTTTCACCAACATCAACGTGGGATGGCCAGGAAAGGTTCATGACGCTCGCGTCTTCAGAAACTCTGGTCTGTTTAAACGGCTGCAGGAAGGGATTTACTTCCCAGACCAGAAAATAACTGTTGGGAATGTTGAAATGCCTATAGTTATCCTTGGGGTCCCAACCTACCCCTTAATGCCCTGGCTCATGAATCCGTACATAGGCGCCCTGGACAGTAGTCAGGAGCTGTTCAACTGTAGGCTGAGCAAGTGCAGAATGGTGGTAGAATGTGCATTTGGACGTTTAAAGGGTCGCTGGCGCAGTTTACTGACTCGCTCAGACCTCAGTGAAACCAATATTCCCATTGTTATTGCTGCTTGCTGTGTGCTCCACAATCTCTGTGAGAGTAAGGGGAAGATGTTTATGGCGGGGTGGAAGGTTGATGCAAATCGCCTGGCTGCTGAATACGTGCAGCCAGACACCAGGGCGGTTAGAAGAGTATAGCAGGAAGCGGTGCACATCAGAGAGGCTTTGAAAACTAGTTTCATGACTGGCCAGGGTACTGTGTGACACTTCTGTTTGTTTCTCCTTGATGAAAACCCGCCCCCTTGGTTGCCTCTGAATTCCCTGTAAGCCACCCGCCCTCCCCGCTTCGATCACAGCTTGCTTGCAAAGGAAATAGGGACTATCATTTAAAAAACATGTATTCTTTCTTTATTAATTGATTATAAAAATAGGGAGATAACTCACAAGGTAGCCTGGGTGGGGTGTGGGAGGAGGGTAGGAGGGAAGGAAAAGGCCACTTTAAAACTTGTTGAATGCCAGCCTTCTGTTGCTTGGGCTGTCCACTGGGGTGGAGTAGTTGGGTGCCCGGAGCCTCCCATCCCGCGTTCTTAGGCGTCTGGATGAGAAGACTGTGGAACTTGGGGAGGACGGAGGGCAATTAAGCAGGGGCTGCAACGGCAGTCTGTGATCCTGCTGCCGTTCATGAACCTCCACCAGACGCCGGAGCATGTCCGTTTGATCCCGCAGTAGTCCCAGCGTTTCCCAATCATGCCTCCTCTGATCTTCCTGCCGCCACCTCTCCTCACGTTCATTGGCCACTGTCCTGTACTCTGCTATTGTGTCCTTCCACACAGCTCTGTCAGTGCCGGATGACTGCATGAGCTCAGAGAACATGTCATCGCGCGTGTGTTTGTTTTCACCACCTTATCTCAGATAGCCTTTGGGATGGAGGAGGGAGGCTTGAAACATTTGCAGCTGCTGGAGGAAAAAAGGGAGTGAAGTATTTAAAAAGATACATTTTACAGAACAATGGCTATACTCTTTCATGGTGAACAACGCTATTCACATTACATAGCACAAGTGATTTTGGTACAAGGTCACATTTTGCATCTTCTGTTGAGTGCCTGTGGCTTTGGTGTTAGAGATCACACACACAGGGCTGGGCAACAGAATTCGGCTTGCAGGCAGCCATGGTAAACCATAGTCTTTCAGCTTCTGCAATCTTCATAACAGCAGCCCCCTCCTTTCCCATACCAAGCAAAGCCCATTGAGTTGGCCATTTAGTGCTGCAGTTTTCCTGTTAACGGGCAGCAGCAGAAACCAAACTAACCCCCTCCCCCCATCCAATTCTCTGGGATGATTGCTTTTCCCCTCTTACCCCCCCCCCCCACCGCCTGGCTGGTATCAGGGAAGATTCCTGCTGGCCAAATGTGAACAGCTCAGTGCCAATAGCCCCCGCTCCCACTGCGGGGAGGATTTCTTTTCAGCCACAAGCAAACAGCCTAGTAGGAATGGGCACCTCTGAATGTCCCCTTAATCAAATTCCCCTATTTCAACGAGGTTACCATGAACGATATCACTCTCCTGACGATAACACAGAGAGATAAAGAACGGATGTTGCTTGAATGCCAGCAAACACCGGGACCATATACTGCCAGGTTTGTCATGCAGTGATACCAGATTACTTGCTACTAGCATGACATGGTAAAGTGTCCTACCATGGAGGACGGAATAAGGCTGCTCTCCCCAGAAACCTTCTGCAAAGGCTTTAAGAGTACCTACAGGAGAGCTTCATGGAGATCTCCCTGGAGGATTTCCATTCCATCCCCAGACAAAAGACTTTTCCCATAGCAGTACTGGCCACGAATGCATCCCAAGTCCTCAGGGCTACTTAATCATTAAAAACACTTGTTTTTATAACATGTATTATTATATTAAAAAAGGTACACTCACCAGAGGTCCCTTCTCCGGCTTCATTGGGTTGGGAGGGTATTTCAGTCAGGGTGATAAAAAAGATCCTGGCTGTCGGGGAGAGCTGTGTGCTCTCCCCAAGCTCGTCATCGTCGTCCTCCTCCTCATCTTCCCCATCTGCAAAATCCTCAGCCATGGCGGAGAGTACCCCATCATCTGAGTCCACGGGCAGGGATGGGGTAGTGGTAGCGGCCCCCGCTAGAATTGTATGCAGTTCAGTGTAGAAGCGGCATGTCTGGGGCTCTGTCCCGGAGCATCCGTTTGATGCTTTGGTTTTCTGGTGCGCTTGTCTGAGCTCCTTAAGTTTCACGCGGCACTGTGTTGCGTCCCTAATGTAGCCTCTGTCCCTCATGGCCTCTGTGATTTTTTTGAAATGGTTTGGCATTTCGTCTCTTCAAATGTAGTTCTGAAAGCACGGATTCCTCTCCCCATACAACGATCAGATCCAGTACCTCCCGTTGGGTCCATGCTGGAGCTCTTTTTCAATTCTGGGACTGCATGGTTACCTGTGCTGATGAGCTCGCCTGGCTAAACAGGAAATGAGATTCAAAAGTTCCTGGGGCTTTTCCTGTACACCTGGCCAGTGCATCCGAGTTCAGAGCGCTGTCCAGAGGGGTCACAACTGTACACTGTGGGATAGCTCCTGGAGGCCAATACTTTCAAATTGCATCCACACTAACCCTAATTCGAAACAGCAATGTCGATTTCAGTGCTAATCCCCTCGTTGGGGAGGAGTACAGAAATTGGTTTTAAGAGCCCTTTATGTTGAAAAAATGGCTTAATTTTTTGGATGGGTGCAGGCTTAATTCAGATTTAATGCTGCTAAATCCGACATAAACTCGTAGCTTAGACCAAGCCTAAGAAAACAGTGTCCAAAGATGACTGTAAAGAGTTACAAAGGGATCTCACAAAGCTGGGTGACTGGGCAACAAAATGGCAGATGAAATTCAAAATTGTTAAATGCAAAGTAATGCACATTGGAAAACCTAATCCTGACTTTACATACAAAATGATGGGTGTCTAAATTAGCTGTTACCACTCAACAAAGATCTTGGCGTCATCATGGATAGTTCTCTGAAAACATCCACGCAACTGCAGCAGCAGTCAAAAAAGCGAACAGAATGCTAGGAATCATTAGGAAAGGGATAGATAAGACAGAAAATATCATAATGCCACTATGTAAATTCATGGTATGCTCACACCTTGAATACGGTGTGCAGTGTTGGTTGCCCTGTCTCAAAAAAGACATATTAGAATTGGAAAAGGTACAGAAAAGGGCAACAAAAATGATTAAGGGCAGTGCTTAATTTGTAGTGAAAGAGGTGCTGCGGATCAAACAATTAGGTGCTGTGGCTCAAACTATTTTTTTACATTCGTAACTGATACAGCAAGTCCAAGCTTAGACGTGCCAGGTCTCAATCCTAGCAAGCCCTGGCACAAATTAAGCACTGATTAAAGATTTGGAACAGCTTCCGTATGAGGAGAGATTAAAAACACTGGGACTGTTCATCATAGAAAAGAGACGAGTAAGGGGGGCAGGATCTGATAGAGATTTATAAAATAATGAATGGTGTGGAGAAAGTGAATAGGGAAGTGTTATTTATCCCTTCACATAACCCAAGAACCAGGCATCACTCAATGAAATTAACAGGCAGCAGGTTTAAAACAAAGACAAGAAAGTACTTCCCACAACACACAGTCAACCTGTGGAACTCGTTGCTGGGGATGTTGCGAAAGCCAAAAGTATTACTGATTTCAAAAAGAATTAGATACGTTCATGAATGATAGGTCCAACAATGGCTATGCACCAAGTTGGTCAGGGATGCAGCCCCATGCTCTGTGTCCCTAACCCTCTGACTGCCGGAAGCTGGGACTGGATGACAAGGAATGGATCACTTGATAATTGCCGTGTTCTGTTCATTCCCTCTGAATCATGTGATGTTGGAATGCCCTGTTTTGCCAGCCTGCTTTGACTCTGTTGTGCTTTACTGATGGGAAAATTAAACCCTTATGTGGAGTTCACTGGCATTCTTTTCCCTTTACCCTGACACCTGCCCAGCCTAAGTCCTTTGCACCGCATCAAGATGACATGGATTGATCTATGCTTAGGATTTCTTCCAAAAGTCTTTTCCTGTAGAGCAAAGCAATGAACCCAACGTGACTTCACTGAGTCAAAGGCTAGGCAACACCTTTGTCCTCCCAGATGTGGACCACTGCAAGCACTATAAAGGGAAGCCTTTGAAATACTGTGCTTCCTCCTTACCTATAAAAGGCATAGTGCAAGAGTAAGGACTGATTGGTACAATTAGCACCAACATCACAGTAATTGGGTAACTGCTTCCTTGGAGGACTGACTGTTAGTGGACTGTGTAGATTAATGGTAAAATAGATTTCACACCATTATAAATACATACATTAGCGCCTTGAAATTTCTTTTATTGAATTCCATGACAAAACTGCATTCCAAATACTTTACAAACATCTGCTATGAAGCTCCATTCCTCAGAGAAGTGGGATTGGCTGCTCTGTCTTTCAGCTAAAATATTCAGCAGAAACATTCCTCACTTCTTTCTCCCAATGAAGAATTCTGACTTTTGACTTACAAGTACAGTTTTCTGTAAAGATGGGTGTGTGTGTGTGTGTGTGTGTGTGTTTCCTAGCTTGATTGTGACTCCTCAAGCATGTTCTCTTGTCTAGGGCATATGGTAGAGTAAAACTGAATTAGTGAGAGTACAGTACAGCAAGTTAGAGTGTTTAGATGCAATAAGCAAAAAAAGACAATTTAATAATCAAAACTAGGACAGCTTTTCATTGTATTCATTTAACGCTCATTCCAACTTGCCTTTGAATAGCAAATTTATATCACTGCAAGTCCTAGAGTGGTGCTGCTGAGTATTCAGGCTAGAATTGCTAGTTAGACAGATCCTGCTTAGCCCTGGAGTTAAAACATGCTAATAGTTTACGCGTGTACAAGTCACTAGTTAATAAGCATCTTTGTATTCACCTTTAGAGTCATTGTCTCTTCCCCCCTCCCCCTCCCACCTTTCTTTTCTCAATAATATCTTAGGGCAGACATCATTGTTAATGGTCAGAACAGGAAACTAAGAGACAGGGCTCCTGGCTTTTGTATCCAGCTCTTCCAATGAGTCTTTATTAGAGATGGTGGAAATTTTTTATTCAAAATTTTTTTGATGAAAAATGCCTTTACATAGTAACAGTTGAAAATATCTGTTTTCTTTTAAAGTGTTCATTGAAAAAACAAAAAGGAAAATGAGAGAACCCCAAAATGAAAATGTATTTCATTTTAGAGATTTTTTTTTTAAGGATTTTTTTTGAGTAAAAGAAATCAAAAATGTAAATTTTTAAAACAAAAACTCAAAAAATTGTTTATCTATTTTTTTCATACTTTCCTCTCACTCCCAATGGTTTTTCAAACAGCTATAGTCATTTCGTGACTTTAGACAAGTTGTTTCAATTCTCTGTGTTTTACCCATCTGTGAATGGGAGAAAGGGAATACTCACTTACTTCCCAGGGTCTTGTGAGGCTCACTCAGACTGTTTGTGAGCACTTGCAGACTTCTTGATGAAAAGCATTAAGATCTGTAATGTATCATTATTAATGTATATTGCCCATTATTTTTATCTATGGTGGTTTTCCACTGCTTTAGAAAATTAGTCTAGTCTAATGTATTGGCCAGATAGAACCACTGAACTTTCTTTGGTAGAAGTTCTGTAATGGAGTCATGTTGAGTTTTATCTTCGGCAATCTTCCTTTACAAGCTTCCCAGAAACATACAGCTTAAGCATTGCTTCTAATTGTTGGCTTCAGGCTAAAATTTTTGATCACTTTATTCCTGCTATTTTCAGTGAAATTCATTCAATGAAAAGACTGGATAACATTTTATACTGTTTAATGCTTTATTTTTTTGGCCACACAAGGGATGAATATGACCTTTTGAATTTTAGCATAACTGTGGTAACAGGGAGCATCCTCATTCTTATTTTTTATTCATGTTAATACTGAATCTATCTCTTTTGCCCTGTAGAAAGCTATTAATATTGTTCTATTAACCTCCTTTCTAAGTACTAATGACCTTTCCCCGAAAATGCAGTCATTGGATGTTTTTCCACAGTAAATCTCGTTTATTAGAAAGTTTTGCCTCATACACTTTGTTGGCTGCCATTTCATTTAAAAATCATGCTTTTTGTTATTTTCAAATAAGTAACTTATTTTTAGCAAACCCCCCCCACACACATGCATGGAATATTTTGAGTTTTGCTTGACATGGTTGTGCCATTGACTTCATGAAGCTAGAGGGCCACAATGATGACAGAGCTTTCCACAGCCTGTCCCCCCTCAATCACAGCTGGTCTGCTGCAGCTGGAATAGTACAGGCACTATAGAGACTAACCATCCAAAGCACTGCCTCAGAGCTGGGTCTCCTCTAGTGTCCTCCCCATGATGTCTGAATCCTTTGCCAGAGCTTCTGCTTATTCTCCATGTAGAAGTGGTGATGTCTGAGCTGCTGCTGGGCAGCTTTCTCTGCTCCACTTTTGGCCTATTCAAGGGACAGAAAGAGGGCCTTTGGCTTGTGGGGATAAGGGCAGCAGCCCTTTTGAGAGGGAGAATGAAAAAATATCTTATGTAGTTCTTCCAGGTGTGGTTATGGGGTGTAAAGAAAGCTCTGTACAGACCCTCCTTCTCTTCCCACTAAGGGTGGAATAAGAAGATAATGCCCCTGTAGGTCTCCTCTTTGAGGGGCTGGTGGCGACTGGCCTGAAGGGAGAGGATAGACTATCTTCCCAGCTCTCCCCTTTGGCATGGTGATAACATTATGGTCAGAGGGGGCTTCCAATAGCTTGCGGAGGGAGAGAGAATGAATACTCCATCAGCCTTTTGCCCTGGCTATAACAGATTAGCAAAATTAAAATTAAAGAATTCTTCAAGAAGACATACTACTGTGTGAAATATTGTAAATATTGTCATCTGGTGTCTAGATGGGGTTTGATTCAATTGTATAGGAACACTTCAGGACACAGCATCAATAACCATGTATACGAACAAGGCAGGTCAGAGAGGAAGAATGATTTTGTGGTTATAGCACTAGAGTGGGGCTTGGAAGTTTTCTGCTACAGACCTGGGACAATTTACTCAAGCTTTCTGTGTCTTAGTTCCCCATCTTTACAGTATGGATAACACTTCTTTTTGTCACCCTTTGTCTTTTCTCTTTGGATTATAAAGTCTTTAGAGTAGAGACTGTCTCATTATGCATATAGATCAGGGGTTCTCAAACTTCATTGCACTGTGACCCCCTTCTGACAACTAAAATTATTTCACTACCCCAGGAGTGGGGACCGAAGCCTGAGCCTTCCCAAGCCCCACTGCCCTGGGTAGGGGGGGCAAAGCCTGAGCCCCACCACTCTAGGCAGGGGGGCCAAAGCTGAAGCTCAAGCGCTTCAGTCCCAGGTAGGGGGCCTGCAACCTGAGCTCCACCACCCAGGGCTGGAGATCTTGGGTTTTGGCTTCGGCCCTGGGCAGTGGGGCTTGGGCTTCAGCTCCGGGCCCCAGCAAGTCTAAGCCAGTCCTTGTGACCCCATTCAAAGGGGGTCGTGACCCACTTTGGGGTCCTGAACCACAGTTTGAGAACTGCTGGTATAGATTGTACCTTGTGCAATAGGCTCGCATATTGTTACTTTAATAGATGTAAGAAATGACAACACATACATGGCTACGATTTCAGCAAACGGAATAAACTACATACAGGTTTCAGAGTGGTAGCCATGTTAGTCTGTATCAACAAAAACAATGAGGAGTCCTTGTGGCACCTTAGAGACTAACATTGATTTGGGCATAAACTTTTGTGGGCTAAAACCCACTTCATCAGATGCATGGAGTGGAAAATACAGTAGCAGGTATATATACACAGTACATGAAAAGATGGGAGTTGCCTTACCAAGTGGGGGGTCAGTGCTAATGAGAGAATTTAATTAACAGTAGAATACCAAGGGAGGAAAAAATCACTTTTGTAGTGGTAATGAGGGTTATTTGCCTAAATTCAACTAGTTCAATCCTGGGGGTGGGCCATCTAGGCAGAAAGTCCACCTAGTAGTGGAAAAGGCTGTGCTGCTTTGGACCAAGGAAGTTATAAGGGCATGGGGCAGGCTGACTGGGGATGCTCTGATTCTGTGCATCATCTCAACCACGGCTCTTATGAAGTCTGTGGTGCAAACAAAAGCAGTTCCTTCTTTGTAGGGTCTGTCAGGGTTCCCTCCCCACTCTGAACTCTAGGGTACAGATGTGGGGACCTGCATGAAAGACCTCCTAAGCTTATTTCTACTAGCTTAGGGTAAAACTTCCCCAAGGCACAAACTCTTTGCCCTTGGAGGGTACGCTGCCATCACCAAGTGATTTAACAAAGAATCAGGGAAGGACCACTTGGAGTTCCTATCCCCCCAAGTGCTTACACCCCCTTTCCTGGGGAGGCTTGAGAATAATATCCTAACCAATTGGTTACAAAGTGATCACAGACCCAAACCCCAGGGTCTTAGGACAATAGAGAAATCAGTTAGGCTCTTAAAAGAAACAGAACTTTATTAGAAAGAAAAAAGGTAAAAGAAGCACCTCTGTAAAATTAGAAGGGAAGCTAATCTCACAGGGCAATCAGATTTAAAACACAGAGGATTTCCCTCTGGGCAAAAACTTTAAAGTTACAAAAGAAAAAAACCAGGAATACACCTTTCTCTCAGCACAGAGAAAATCACAAGCCAAAACAAAAGTAAACTAACGCATTTCCTTGCTAGTACTTACTAATTCTAATGGAATTGGATTGTTTGCTTTCTTGATCTCTCTCCAGCAAGTACACAGAACAGACAGACAAAAGCCTCTCCCTCCTCCCCCAGATTTGAAAGTATCTTGTCCCCTTATTGGTCCTTTTGGTCAGGTGCCAGCCAGGTTACCTGAGCTTCTTAACCTTTATAGGTAAAAGAATATTCGTGCTTCTGGCCAGGAGGGATTTTATAGTACTGTATACAGGAAGGTTGTTACCCTTCCCTTTATATTGATGACAGGGTCCATGGGTACTGGGAAGAGAGTTGGAAAGGAATGGGAGTAATTTTCACTTCCCAGAATCAGTTTAATCAATCTGGCCCTTTATGGAAAAAATACCACGAGGCTGAGATTTTCATGTTCTAATTTGTGTTAAAATGTGGGTGTCTAAATCCCCTAGGCAGTTTTGAAAATGTCAGCCCAGATGGTCTGACTGAACTGAGGGCACCTGTAACAGGTATAGGGGATAAGGGTTTTCCCCTCAACCCAACTAGCTACACTACTTGTAACAGCAACAAAAAAATTTGGACGCTAACATTTTACTATCTGAAACTTTGTTTGCACTACGTAGGACTTGTTTTGTTTTTTGCTTAAAAGTTCAAGCATTTTTTTTTAAACTTTGTTTTTCCAGCAGATATTTGGACTGCACTTTTCAGAAAACCATATCTTCTGTACATTTCCTGGCTCCGTGACTCATCAAAATGAGCTGTGTTAGTCACATCATATTATGTGTTTCATAGAATAAAACAGGAAAAGCAATGCACTGAGTCATCGCCATAGGGAGTGTGACTGCTAAGTCACTTACCTGACTATATAGGGAGAGGCAAGCACACAAAGTGACCCAGCTCACACGTGTGACCCAGTGCCAGGAAGTCATTTTTAATCAGGTGAATATGATCCTGTTAATATTTGTTAAAAATATTTTTTTTAATAGTTCAAAATCTTTAGAGTTGAATTATCCGTCAGGTGTTCCATTGTCCTTTTTTCTTAGATTTAGTAAGAAATCTAGATTTGATTAAATAATCTAATCAAGCCTTTTATAACATGGTCTCTGAGTGCCTGGTTATTCTGTACATTAAAGCAGGTTGATTTTTTTTTAAAAAAACAAAAATTGCAAAACCTTGACAACATTTTTCATCAACATTTAGAATGTTGAGGGGGAAAATAAACAGGGGAAAATGTTGCAAAAATTTTCACATAGAATGGTTTCCATTTTTTCACCAGCTCTACTCTCCACTTGTTAAAAGCTCATAAGCTGGAGATTTCAAAGTGAATGGTCTTACAGGTTGATGACCCACTGACAAGGTTGTGGGGATTTCTTATTACAAAGACAATAAATATAATTCACCATCTTCTCTGAGTTTCCTTAGCAAAGTCATGGAACATCAAGTGACATTTCCAGCTGATTCCAACCTCTGTTTTAACTTCCTCTTTTTAGTGCAATCAAACAGAATTTCGATTTTTTTTCTCACTGTTACCATGAGCTGAGTGTACATACTTTTAAAATAGCATTGATGAGGCAGAAAGGTACAACAGCAAACAAGCACTGTAGCAATCTGGACTCAGAAATATAGAAATATGACTTGTCATTCAGAATAGCCACACTTGCCACATGAGTTATTAACTGAGTCAGATGATGAGTCCTCAGTTAATTATATTTGTACCACTAACTACTTTTTAGCCATGATTGATTTGGTAGTGCTTTTTTTTCTTTTACTGTTGCTTAAGCTTGAAGTATCATCTTTATAATACATCACACCTACTTACACTGGCATATTGTTTTTGTTGCATAACACCATCTATTAATATAACCTGGCATGATGTATCATCCCATTCATTATCTAGCTCATATTTCTAAATTTTATTTCTGACAGAGATTTGCCAAACTATTTTGTTAGTGTTCAAATGCAGGAGAATATATTGTTGGGTTGGGGTTTTTTTGGGGTTTTTTTTTTTTTTTTTTTACTGTAGACCTATGTTCATAGGGAAGAACCTACTTTTCACTTTTTGGGGGGTTGGTGCTAAAAAATATAGGGTGTGTCTACACTGCAATTAAATACGCATGGCTAGCCCATGTCAGCTGACTCAGGCTTGCAGCGATCGGGCTAAGGGGCTGAAGGGGCTGTTTAATTGTGGTGTAGACGTACAGGTTCAGGCTGGAGTCCAAAGTCTAGGACCCTCCCACCTTGTGGGGTCCCAGAGCCTGGGCTTCAGCCTCAGCCCAAACATTTACACTTCAATTAATCCGCCCTGCAAGCCCAAGTCAGCTGACACTGGCCAGCCATGGGGTTTTAACTGCAGTGTAGACATATCCATAGGCACAATTATCTTTCATCCTAATTCGGATAAACAGAAACAGACTCTGGAGGGGAAAGAATGGACATTCTTTTAGCCACGTGGCAGCTGACTAGCTGCTGCTGCTGCATCTGCAAAGCCAGCTCTGCTATTTAAAGAGCTGTTGTTTTACTCTTTGTCACTGTACAATGTCAAAATAACCTAGGAACAAGTACAGGCCACTCTATCTCCAAATAGAGGCTGGAGATTAGAACTGCTGATACAGAAGGTCACTGAGCACTTTACTCTCTTGCAGGCTGGGTTTAGGTGCCCAAGTCCCAGTTTTGGCTCCACTGCAATCCCCAAAGCTCTCACCAAACCCTGTAGCAACCTAAATTTCTGCCTATGGGCATGCACACTGCTACCTTACTCTAGGCAGTTGGATGTCTGTCTCCCACATAAGCCCCAGAGCAATTCACGAACCAGGGAAAGGTGGCCGTTTGGCTACCTAAGTGTAAAGGCCCAATCTGGTAGGCATACTCAGAGACTGCATGCTGAATCCAATCCCATTCAAAATCTGGCTGGAGGAGGTGGACGCTTCCTCCTCTGGCCATTTTATGTGGCGGGGGCAGGTGCCTAACTCATTCTCTTAAGAAATGCCTTAGGTTCATGTTCATGCATTGCTTAACAGAACTAGGCATCTTCCAGCAGCCTAAACTTAGGCACCTATCTCCAAGAAAGGGGTGGGGCTTAGGGCACATCTGTCTTCAGTATTTCCCGTTGACTACGTTAGCAGCTCCCCACCTAGAAAGCTGGCTTTGGTGGATCACATTCTTAGGCAACTCTCTCTCCCCATGCATTGTGTAGGGAGTCTAGGCATCTAACTCAGATTTTGTGTATTGCAATGTGGTTCCTCTGATTTTTCTAGACACTCAGCATTGCAATGCCTAAGTTTGCATGCCAAGGCTTCTTTAAGAGGTCTCAGGTTGGGCCCCCCACAAACTGAGTCTGCCAAACCTCTAGTCACTTTTGAGACCTGGATTATGGTGCTGTTTCTCTGGTTTTCCATTGCCAAATCTCATTTTAAAAAAAAGTTAAAATTGCATCAAACATTTCCCTGTTTCCACTATTTCATGTAGGCAACTGTTGTTGTTGCCACAGTGATGTTTATTTCGTCACCAGTTTGAGGGCAGATGGTTCACATGGAAAAATACATGAGACTTTCTGATTGTTATAGATTATTGAATAAGCATTACAAAGAATTGTTTGATTATTGAGTTAAATATATATTTCTTTTCAACAGGAAGATTTTGCCTCAGATCGTTTATATTGTACTTGCAGGCAGACTTCCTGCTCTTGGACACAAAAGGCTAAATTCAACCATGGTATAAATGGGTACAATGCTATTGATTTCCCTGCACTTGCTCCCACTTATACCAGGACTGTATCCAGAGTATTTCTCTGGAGGCTGCAAGGACGGTGAATCATAGCAGCAGATAGAAAATATCACCTTGCCTCTGGGAGACAAAACATGGCCAACTGAAACAGAGACTCCACCATGGACTGAGAAGCAGCTTCTATGCATCTAACAGAAGCAGAGAGAGAACTGAAGCCAGAGGCTTTTCCAGTGAACCTAATCTTGAATCTCTTCTCCCTTTTCAGCACTAAACTGCATTGTCTTAATCTGGGACTATGATTTATCTGTGAAATTCCTAGTGGGTGGCAGAGGTGTGAAAGGGAGCTACTCAAAGTTCCCCAGAGCTGCAGGCTGAGGTAAATAGTGTGTCATAACACATTTATCAAATGATAATGGAAACCATATAAATATATACAAGAGGGAGGGGGGAACCCATTCCCCACTGGGAAGTTACGGAACATTTTGACCAGTTTAAAAAAGTGTGTGTGTCTGTGTTTGTGGTGGGGGTGGGTGGGAGGAGTTCCCTGGCTTTACCTCTGCAAATAAATCATTAGTCTGGGAAGCCTGAGCAGACAACTGAAATGGATGATCCCATTATGGATCAAGGTGGTGGTATTCCTGTCCTGGTGAGTTTGAGAGAGACCACCCAAGCACTGTGGGACAGGGATGAGACTGCCAGTTCTGTCTGTGGAGCTTTGAAAGGCTCAATCTGCAGCCTCTGACATGGTGGGAAGGGGAATAAAATAATTAATGGCGCTTCTCGAATAGCGGGCATGACATTAGTCATTTGTCTGAACAAAATCCCTCCATCAGGCTCATTTGGATTCTGGTATTTTCCCTTCCCCTTGCATGGATTGTCAATGTAGATAAAGAAAGAATGCAAAGTGAGGTAAAATATCTTTTGAAGGTGTGCAATAGTTATGCATACATTGGAAATATGTTGACATTTACAACAAATTCTGAGGACAAAGTATAAATGCCATATCATTTAAATGTTATAAGTGTATGCCACTCTGTTTACAATGTAAGGGCCAGATTTGAAACCCTCACTTACAATGAGTAGTATCTTACTTCATAAGTAGCCTCATTTTGAAATTGAAATCAGTGGGGACTACTCAAGGAATAACGTACTACTTAACATGAATATGGCTTTCAGAATCTGGCCTCATATTACAAGATAATACAGAGATACACAGGGCATGAGAAAGAATGGAATATTGTTAATTATCTACCTAAATACATGTATGAGTCCAGATTTCCAACAATATGTGTAGGGAGAGGGCGGGAATTTTGGAATCAGCTTCTTTCAAATAAAATGATACTGGGGTGAAGTTGGGTGCATAACATACTGCAGTAATTCCTGAAGACTTGCCAGTCCACTTCTGTTGACACGGGATGAATTTGGGGCTATGTGCGGGTTTCCTCCATTAAACATTATAAAGAAAGCTGATCAAAATTTCTTATCAAAGTTTTTGTCATCAAAAATGACCTTTTCTTAAATAAAACCCAAAACTTCAGAAAAAATTGTCAACACCATTGAAATTTTCCATCTTTTGTGAAATTTTCTATTATACATTTAATCAGAATTGTTTTTGAAATTTTTTGTTTACCAAAAGCTGAATTTCCTTGCAGAAAACTGGGATTTTCAGTAAGTCAAACATGATTTTAAAATCAATTTCAGTAAACATGTCGGTAAGAAATATCACAGCAAATGTTGGAGGCACTGGAAAAGAGGCCCATTCTGAACCCTCTGAGCCACTTTGAAGTTTTTCATGAAATCATTTTCCTATTCTTTGATCACCGCCTAATTGTAATAATCTTACAACATTCTAGGCCAGATCCTAGAGCTCAGCTCTGTTGTGCCCAGTGGAGTTCGGTGGTAAAGGATTTGTGCAAAAGTGGTTGTAACTGGGAACCACTGAATCAGCTGGTGTGTAAGGCAAGATAGAGCATCTTCAGGACACAGGAAGTGGTGCTGGTGATTCTGTAAGTGGCTCTTTTCCCCCAAACCAATGTCCCTGAATGGTGCTAAAGGACCGTGTGTTCCTAGAAATGGAGTGTTTTGGACAATGCATAGAAGTGAGATGCTGATCATTAAAAATTCTCATATCGCATTCCTTAAGAATAGAGATGTTAAGGCCAATATTCAGGCCAAATTTCAACTTGGGTACATAATATTGCACCTAAATCTCCCCTAAAGTTTCAATTAGATGCAGTATTCTTCATTTATTGCCATAAACTGTAGTGCAGTGTTGCTGTTCACATTGCTAAACATGTGCGGTGTTTCACGTCAGAGAACATTGCATTTTAATTGTGGGTAAAGAGATCCTTTTATGTACTTTAAGGAGAAATTCTTATCCCCAATGCAGAGGTTGAATAACTGGGGATTATGGAGGGGTCCAAGGCTGGGACAGAATGAAAAGAATACTTCTCTTCCCAAATGTTTAGGGCATTCAAACAATCTCTCCACAATTAATACTATAAACCATTGGCTATAGTAGCAACTGTGACCTTTCCATGGGATTTGTAGCCAGTGGACGTGCCCCTGCTACATCCCAAGCCTGCCCAAAGCAACTTGCTATGTTCCCAGCATGCTCCTGTGGACTGAACTATGTGTATCCTTGTTTGTGGCTGCTCCATGGCCTGGCAAATCCATGCAGCCTACCCATGGCCTGTCCACATGGGTAGGCTGCATGGCTGAGAGGGTTCTCCCTAATTTCATATAACTCTTGGAGTTGAATGTTATCATATCAAAAACTATAGATGCTTAGATACTGTAGTGATGAGCACTATAGAAATGGCAATAAATAAATGTCAGATGATATTGTTGCTGAAGCTCATAAGGGAAATGTCTTGGGGATAATTTACAAGGAGGTGTATGGAACTGTACCAGCCCAGAATAGGGGAGAACTCTGTCAACCCTGTCCTGCAACCTGGGGTGCTTTACAGTGCCTTGCAATAGTAGCTCCCACTGGGATTGCAAACAGCCTTCCAGCATGAAAGCCGCATCCCGAGTGTCTGTGTGTAACTGCAAACTGACAGCTGCACCCTAGCTCTCACCAGTTTTGATTATATTGCAGGGTGACCCCAACACATCCCGAGTCCCGGATCTTCCCCTAGAAATGTATGTCCTGTACTGCCCAGCCCTCTCCTCGATAATACAAATATATTAACTCCGTTATTACTTTAAGGGACTAATATGCCAGTTTATTGTTGTCACTCCAATTTAAACACACTGGATTAGATAAAACAGTAAAACAAGTTTATTAGCTATAAAGAGAGCAATTTTAAGTGAGTATAAGTAATGAGGCATAAAATTCAGAAATGGTTACAAGAAAAATAAAGATAAAATATTTACTAGTATTTACTTGAGAAACTATCTTAGTTGCAAAACAAACTTTCTCACCACATGCTCCAGCAGATTACTGACTCTGTAGAAACTCCCAGGCCAGGACCCCTCCTCCAGAGACCAAAGATTGTTTCCTTTTGTCATCTCAGTTGAGGTGACTGTGATGGGGAAAGAGAAAGAAAGGGGTGCCGTGGAGTGTTTGTCCATCCTTTCTATGGTTTCAGTCCCTCTATTGAAAAACACTTCCAGCTGAGACACATCCTTTTCCTATGTGGCAAAAGGAAACTCCATGCTGCTTCTTCGCTAAAATGTAGATTTTTGTCCCTGTCCCCTTTCATGCCAAAGAATGGACACTTAGCAGATAATGGTCCATCAGCCTTATTGACACCTGGCTGAGATGTCAGCTTGCCCTTTGTCTCTGAGGAACTGGTTTGGCCACTCTCCAGACTTATCTGGGAAACATACTTCAGTCATTATTTCAGCTTATGGTCATAACGTCACATATAGTGTTTATATGTGCATTGCACCATGATATTATTGATCAGCAAATTGAGTTTTTAAATGACACCTCACAAGACAAACCTTCTACAAATATTATTACAATAGTGCATAGGGTGTGAACACAAGGGTATAGTCTGTCACAGTGTATTATTACTAATATGTACCATATACATTGTGTATATGTGCCATACCATATGTCTGTACACAGGGGAAAATTAGTTCCATGCCTCTAAGGTCCTGGCAATGGTACCAGTGGGTTCTACTGTGCAAGGGGAAAGAGGGCAGGTTTTGGGTGTAGGAGGTGCACCAGAGGTAGGCTGAGAGCAGTAACAGAGGATCCGCTGCTACCTGGATGCTCCCATTTTTTCTGATTCCCCCCATGTAAAGGCCAGCAGAGGCCATTCTGGCCATTGGATTGAAGTAGTCTTCATAGAGGATTCCTCCTGCCACCTCCATCCATGCATCTGCTCAGCACCTTCCCAGCAATCAGGATTTGCCCAACTCTGAATACAGTGTGAACATCCTGAATATGTGAAATGCATGCCTGATATTTCTGGATAATGTCATGCAAGAGCCAGAAGAAACCATTTGTTGTTAATAATAGCATTGGATTTAAATCCTGTGTGGAGCACTGCAAGGATTTTTATACACATGGGAGGAGACAGGTTTCCCTGCCCCAAATTGCTTACAGTCTAAGACCCTTATCCTACAGTCACTTATGCATGTGCTTAACTTTTCACCCGTGAGTTGTCCTGTTGTGTTCAACACCCAGATGCAGTGCAACAGACACAACTGTTCTGGGGAGGGAAGTTGTGGGGATTATGAATGATGGGAGGAGGGGGCTGTGTGAACAAGTGTGAGTCAAGCAGGGCTTTGAAAGACGAGAGGGAGGGCGACTGGTAGATGAGACCAACGCAGCTATTCAGATTTGATATTGAATTGCTGTTTATTGACATGGATGTGACACTAATGGAAAGGATTTGGGGAGGAATAGTTACAGGCTAATAGGTTTGTTCTCTCTCAAAGCATGCAGGGAATAACATGTAGACTTTGGATATAATAACTTAAAGTGACATCTTTTGGTTTCAAAGAGAATTCACGGTTAGAAATTAGGATTGCTACAATCACCTGTTTTCTTTTTTTTCCCCCTTGAAAATTTATTTCTGGAAGACCTTAAAATTCAGATCCCATCGTTTATAACAAATTATGTGAAGTGTTAGGTACAGTACTTGGAGTATATGTTTGTTAAAATGAAGGAAGAGACCCTTCCAACACTTTGGGATTTTATGAATGATTTACATCTGGTGCTAAAGTTCATAAATGAAACCGGGGGGAACCAGATGCTTCATTTCTTGACTGCATCGTGTCTGCACATACTGATGGTGAATTGAAAACAGGACTGTCTCATAAATCAACAAAATCTATTTTTGTACTCTTGATTTCCATTCCGAACATCCATATAACACCCAAACAAATGTGGTAAAATTGGTTCCTTGAGAAACCCTTTATGTTTAGTAACAGTGTGGACATGTTAATAAAAAAGAGAGGGGGGAAAAAAAAGAACCAGTCCTCGGAATAAAAAAGCTCAGAATGAATGACTATTCCTGGAGATCAATGCAGAAGGCATTGCACTTAGCAAAACCGATGGAGGGACTGAATGGAATCACTAGGCAGGTTCTACGATTTGCTAAAAGGGCTGAGATAGGTAAAGTAAGGAAATAATAGCTTGAGATTTCACAGCACTGGGCTTTGTAAAAGGGCTTAAAGGATAAATTCTGCCCTCCCGTTACAGATAGGGATAACTAAGGACAAAATCTGACCCTAAGTTTGGATGTGGAGTTGGAGGAGCACCCATGTATATTCCTATGGAGATAAACTTTGTTTGGTAGCCATCCTTTGTTCATTTGTTCATCTATACTATGGAACAATGGCCTTTGCTTGCTGTATTATGGGCTCGATGTTGCAGTCCTTTCTGAGCGAAATCTTCAATTAACTGCCATACATAGGAGTTTTGCCCAAGTAAGGACAACAGGATTGGACCTTATTTTTTTTAGAGTCTGTTATTGGTTTCTGATCAAAGTAATAAACAAAACATCTCATACATACCAATGGGTTACTTTTACATTTCTTCCTCTAGTTAATAGCCCCAATCTCAGCCCTCCAAGTCCAAAAAATACATGTCAAAAATTTCTAATATGTAAATATACCTAAAATGCCTTTGATTTTTTTTTATTTGAAATACCTTGTGAGGAAGGGTAAGAATGACGGTAATAAGATTAGACAGTTATTTGTTAAATATACAGGTCTTGATAGTTCTGTTAATGATTTCAAACAAATATTTTTCTTTACATCCACCCTACACATTGAGTGTAGGTGGGGTGGCAGATGTGAGTCTTTAATAGGGATTTGAATGATGTAAGTCTCTGCCCCGACTGTGAGTAAGTTGGCTTGAAGAAGGTGTCCCAAACATAAAGAATGACATGGAAAAAATTCCAGAGACATTTGTGAGGGTATCAAGGCTGACATTGCTGGTGGAGCAGATAGATTGATGCATGAGAGGGGATGGGCAAGGATGTGAAGTTAGGGAGTAGACAAACAGACTGCTTTAATGTATAGTCTATTTAACTAGATGGAACTCTGAGGGCTCAATTTTTCTCCCATTGAATTAATGGACATTTTGTCTTTGATTTCATTCAGGATCAAGCCTTTCCTGGGGGATTTCCCCCCCCCCACTTCATACACTGAACTTCACACCCTCTTTCACGTTAAGAGGGAGTTACTATAAGCGACAGAACTGTTCTCTATTCCTCTTAGTTCAAAATATGTCCCCAACTAATACAATTTGCGATATGTCATAAAACACAAAGGAAAGCACTTTTCATGCCAAATATCAGAAAAGTGCTCTCTTTTCTCAACTGCACAAGTAACAGAAATGATGCATTCATTTTAAATTCCATTCATGTAAGCCCTAATAAAAGCTATTATAAAATACAATTGTGTGGAGACAAAAAGAGAGATAATATCACTATAGCTCAATATAAAATTTAAGTAATTAAGACATGAAAACTATTATGCAATTTACTATGAATGCAACATGAATAATAACATGTTTAACCATTTTGCTTCTGGTTTATTTTTCTTACAGTGCTTTTTGAAAATGTTTGAGGTACACATATTGCTAATGGTCTAAATTCCATATTATTTTAGGAAATGAGCAGGACATTGCAGTGAAAATTAAGCTAGTTGGGTTTTTTCAAGGTAAGTCGTGTATGCATTTTTAGACATGGATGCATATGTGGCACTATGCCACACACTGGGTTCTATTTGGAAAAAGTCATTTTTGCATGATTTGGGTTATGGCTATAAATAACACAGCACCTACATTGTGTACTGGGAGTAGAGTCAGTAGTATTTCAGCAGTGCAAGCCTGGCAGCTGCAGAATAGTCATGTGTTCGCCTGCAGACAGACTGATGGAGCCAAAGATGAAAACAGCAGAAAGAAAAGTGGTGTTTTTTAAAGTGTATCTTAATCTCTACATGTTTCTTTCACAGTGTCAGACAGAATATGTGTACCCTCTTCTCCAGCTAGCTTCAGGAACCCCATTATGAATGGTTGTGGGGGATCTTAGCCCTCTGGGACAGGAGTTCCTAGCTCCTGCTTTTCTCCTAGTCCACTGAACGTTATAGTTCTGTGTCTCTGGTGTGGATATTCTTGCTTCAGCAGCTGACGTATGCAATGCAGTCACATGCATGTATTGTACTGCTTACCAACACTTAGCAACATCTGCTCTATGATCTTACACTTCTATTTTTCATATCATGAATTTTTTTTTACTTTCATGCTCAGACCCAGAGCAACTTGTTTGCTTCATTTCAGATGTCAGGCTGTGTCAGTGCCTTCGACTGGAATACATTATCCCAGGCAGCTGGAACTGGTACTGTAATTGGTATTGGTGATTCAATAGGTGGCACTCTTCTCTTTAAATCAGTACTGGACCAATGCCCCAGCATAGAATAGGTTACAATAGTAGCCTCCAAAGGGGCTACACCACAACCCCAGGCTGCACACACTGTGAGAAGCTGCTGTATACCAATGGCTGTTGCTCCTCTACATCTGTGGGGGTTTGGGGCCACTCTCCTCTTACCTGCCCTAAAGGCATCCTCCATTCCTGTCACATGCAGAGGACGAAAGCAGGGCTTAAGTGGAGTGGATGGGCTTTGGTGAGCCCCTCTGACCTTGGGTGACTTTCACCCATAGGATCAAATTCTGCCCATGGTTGCACATAACTTGCATTGAGCATCAGAGGACAGATGCCTTAAGTGGTAGAGATGCTTTGCACCTGCAATTTCCAAAACAACATAATGAACAAATGGTTCAAGCTGAGTGGTCCTAGGTATAATGTTCACGTAATGAAGCAATAAGGGTTTTGTAGTTAAAGAACAGGCTTATGGGGCAGGAACCCTGGCTCTTGGTCCTGGCTCTGACAGTGAATCTTGGGCTTGTCTCTTAAGTCAACATTTTCAGGTATCCATTAATCTTGGGAAGCTTGAAGAAACTTGGACCAGACTCCCAGATGCTGAGCACCCACAACTCCATCTGAGGTCTATGGGTGTGAGGGTGCTCAGAACTTCAGAAAATCAGGTCCCAGGTATCTCAAGCTGTGCACCTAAATTTAGAAACTGTTGGCTTAAATTCCTCTCTGCTTCAGTTTCTCTGTCTGTAAAATGGGGAGCATCATAATTACCTGTTTTGAAAGACAGGTTTATTGTGAAGCTTGCATATGTTTGTAAAGCATTTTGACAATCTTGAAGGAAAAGTACTATATTAATGTTGAGCATTATAATTATAATGGGGGGAAATTGCTTTATGGAGTCAAACTTTTAGATTGTTCAGGATCATTGGGGCAGAGACTGTATCTTCATGTGTTTTTCTCCAGCTCCTTGCACAATGGGCCCTGATCTTGCTTGGGCACTATAATTATTAAATAATAATAATATTATGAATATTGACCAATTTGTTCTTAGGTTACAAATGAGTCAGGCAGTCGTCATAACTTATAGATGACACTACTGAGGCTGGAAGGCCAAAAATTAGGCCTATCAAGTTTTGGTTTTGCAATTAGTAATGCTCATCATGAAATTACAACTGCTGTGCTTGCCTGTTAGCAGGGTATGACCAGCTCTGCTCACATGTGTAAACTAGTTGAAGTCAGTATCACGACTGATATGACAGGGTTGGGGTCACCTGCTTTATCTGACATAGTAAATTGTTTGAACAAAAAGGTGATAAAATGCAGCCAAGTTAGGAAAAGTCAATCATGCACAAAAGTAATAAGTACTTGAGTCTACATGGTCTAATGAATGGGTTCTCAGTCTGGGGGCTGAGAGTCCAAATGGGTCATGAACAGATCAGTGGGAAGGTTTGTTGCAATCACCCTCTATGGCTAGATGAGAGGTGGGTCTCAAAATTTCTTTCTGCGGTAACGTGGGGTCACACTTTGGAAAAGACAAGAAACACCTGTTTAGAGGATAGAACACGGAAGGGTTCTGTTCCTAGTTCTGCATCTAACCTGATGTATAACCTTAGGCAGAATCCTCTCCACCCCAGGTACTGCAGCACTTTCACTATCTGTGACATGGAGATAACACATACTGAGCCACCTTTGTAAACTGCTTTGAGAACAGTGGATAAAAAGGGTCAAAAATAAATCTGAAATAAGAGCTAAGCGTTGTATCTTTATGACACTACTAGGAATGTTCAGTCAGTCTGACTGTTCCACTGGCTGAAACTATGACATCTCTTTTTGGAGAAGCAATGCCACTTTATACAGTAGATCGCTGCATTGTCTCTGTTTGGAGTAGGGTGTGTGTGTGTGTGTGTGAGAGAGAGAGATGGGAGGGAAGGGTTATTTTTTTAGACGTTATCTTGAAAAGAAATTTTAAAAAACCCCAAAACTCCAAGGTATTTATAATAAATTAACAAAGGCTGTTGCTGGGGGTCACATGTTCTCTATCTTGCCAAGTCTGCTTTGCCTCACTGCCTCATGGTCTTTTTCATCAGGCCCAAATTGCTGACAGAATGACACTCTAATAGGAAAAGACACCATTTGGAACAGTTATTAATATATAAAAAGGACCAAGTTAGTAAAGGGTTAGCCATCTAAATGTCCAAGTTCAACAAGACACAATTAGGGTTGCATTATCTCTCTCCCTGGAGCACATATGTGTGATTTTATGAAGCTTAGGAAGGAGGCCAATTTAGCCCTAAATGTATCTTGTTTAACTTGGCCACTGAAATGGTTAATACCTTTTAAAAAAATAGATATCATATCTTTATATAGCTTGGATTTTTCCTAACTCGGCAGTTACTGCATAATAAATACTTTTGATCACATATCACTTTTGTATTATTTATAAATGTAATTGTGTTTGAGGATTTATTTATTCATATCACATCAAAGAAAAGGCATATTATTAACAAAGGGCCATATGCTATCCTTTGTATAAAAAAAAAAGGTCCAGAAAGGGCTAAGTACTATGAAATTGAGCCGTGTAAGTTAATATTGTCAGGCCATTCTGTCACCAGAAAACTGTTTGTAGTAGCCAGTGGGTGTGGCTAGAAACATCTAATGAGACATTTTAAAATACAGAACAAAACACTCCTGTGTTTGTGAATGGGAAGATGTGGAGCACTGTGCTACTATACTGTTGGCAGCATCTGGAGTAAGCTACACAGCTCCTGTGAACATGCAGTGAATTGAACCCTACATCCCCCCAGTTTTGACCCCTGGCTGAACTCAGATTCAATGAAACAATTCTATATATGTCACGCTACCCAGCAGTACGTAGGGTTGTGAGGCACCTTGCCACCATTGGCTCTTAGCGTGAGGCAGTCTTGTCTGTGCCTGCTATGGATCAGTGCCCTTAAACCACGAGCTGCTGGTAACATAAGCACAGCATTGCAGGCCTCGCTTTCTCTGTACAGGTTAACGACAGGCACACACCAGTTCCCGAGTCCTCTGAGCGTCCATCTGGAGAGCTCAGCCCCTATTCCACTGAACAGTCACAGAACTCTTATATCCTCTGTTTCCAAAGGAACAGTACACCCCAGCTTGTGAGATTAAATTTGAGATCACCACTTTACTTAACACACAACAGTTTTTTATATACATATAGTGAGCACAAGAATAAGTTCATTATCAAAGAATACAGTTTCAAGTGATAGAGTGAAAATATTGGAAACAAAAAATCATAACATACTTTCTACAGCCTAAACTTAACTTACAAGGCATTCCCTTACGTCCTACAAGATAGCTTACCCTGTGTTTTTTTTCCACAGCATTTTCAACCAGTCTGTCTGAAATCCCTTCTTATAAGATCAAGCCTGCGGGTGGCTTGTCCTCACAGATTGAAGGAATGCTTGGGGGGTTCTTCCGTACCTGAGATATAGTTTCAGATTTAAGAAAATCAGAATGGCCCTATGGGGTCAGGCAAAAGGTCAGGTCCAGATGATTCAGAGGGAATGAACAGAACAGGGCAATTATCAAGTGATCCATCCCCTGTCGTCAAGTCCCAACTTCTGGCAGTCAGGTGTTTAGGGACACCCAGAGCATGGGGGTTGCATCCCTGACCATTTTGGTGAATAGTCATTAACGGAACTACCTTCCATGAATGTATCTAATTTTTTTTTTAACCCAGTTATACTTTTGGCCTTCACAACATCCTCTGGCAATGAGTTCCACAGGTTGACTGTGCATTGTGTGAAGACGTATTTCCTTATGTTTGTTTTAAACCTGCTCCCAATTAATTTCATTGGGTGATCCATCATTCTTGTGTTATGTGAAGGGATAAATAACACTTCATTATTCACTTTCTGCACAGCATTCATGATTTTATAGACCTCTGTCATGTCCCCCCTAAGTAATTTATTTTCTAAACTGAACAGTCCCAGTCTTTTTAACCTCTCCTATATGGAAGCTGTTCCATACCCCTAATCATTTTTATTGCCCATCTCTGTATCTTTTCCAATTCTAATATACCTTTTTTGAGATGGAATGACTAGAACTGCATACACTATTCATGGTGTGGATGTACCATAGATTTATATGGTGGCATTATGATATTTTCTGTCTTATTATCTATTCCTTTCTTAATAGTTCCCAGCATTTTGTTAGCTTTTTTGATTGCCGCTGTACATTGATGTTTTCTGAGAACTATCCACGATGACTCCAGGATCTCTTTCTTGAGTTGTAACAGCTAATTTAGAACCCCCATCTTTTTGTACGTATAGTTGGGATTGTTTTCCAATATGCATTACTTTGGACTTATCAATGTTAAATTTAATCTGCCATTTTGTTGCCCAGTCACCCAGTTTAGTGAGATCCCATTTTAACTCTTTGCAGTCAGCTTTGGATTTAACTATCTTGAATAATTTTGTATCATCTACAATTTTGCCACCTCATCCTTCACCCCCTTTTCCATATCATTTATCAATATGTTGAACAGCTCTGGTCCCAGTACAGATCCTTTGGAGACCCTGCTATTTGCCTCTCTCCCTTGTGAAAACTGACCATTTATTCCTAACATTTGTTTCCTGTCTTTTAATCCATTACTAATCCATGAAAAGACCTTTCCTCTTATCGCATGACTCCTTACTTTGTTTAAGAGCCTTTGGTGTGTGATCTTTTCAAAGGCTTTCTGAAAGTCCAAGTACACTCTATCTACGGGATCACTCTTGTCCTGGAGCTTGACGACACCCTCAAAGAATTCTAATAGATTGGTGATGCATAATTTCCCTTCACAAAAGCCATGTTGACTCTTCCCCAACATATTGTGTTCATCAGTGTATCTGATCATTCTGTTCTTTACTATTATTTCAACCAATTTGCATGATTCTGAAGTTAGGCTTACCAGCCTGTAATTGCCAAGGTCACCCTTGGAGCCTTTTTAAAAAATTGGTGTTACATTAGTAATCCTCCAGGCATGTAGTAAAAAGGCTGATTTAAGTGATAGGTTACATACCACAGGTAGTAGTGCTGTAATTTTATATTTGAGTTCCTTCAGAAATTTTGGTGAACACAGTCTGGTCCAAGTGACTTATTACTGTTTCATTTTTTAATTTGTTCCAAAACCTCCTCTGCTGACACCTGAATCTGGGACAGTTCCTCAGAATTGTCACCTCAAAAGAATAGCTCAAGTGTGGGAATCTCCCTCATATCCCTTGTAAAGAATTCATTTAGCGTCTCCGCAACAGACTTGTTTTCCTTGCATGCTCCTTTAGCACCTGGATTGTCCGATGGCCCCCTGATTGTTTGGCAGGCTTCTGATGTACTTAAAAAAAAATTGTTCTTAGTTTTTGTGTCTTTTGCTAGTTGCTCTTCAAATTCTTTTTTTGGTCTCCCCAGTTATATTATAAAATCATTATACTAATTAAATGTTAATTGTCTTACTCCTAAACTCCTGCTGTTTTTTTCCTGCAACTTCTGCAATCTATAGATTAGCATTTTGCTCAGATTGTAAATGGGTGTCCATTGTGAACCAAACAATATTGAATTTGCACATGACCAATCAGCGTGACATAAGTATCTTTCCCCCCTTGCCTGCTAGGAGTATTTGGATCACTTTTTAGTGAGCTGCCTTAACTCACAGACCTAGAGAACATATTTTGTAGTGTAGTAGTTTATTATTTACTTTATATCTATATATGTAAATAAACTCTTCACATATTTTCCATATATATATATTTCACATTTATTATGATGACCAGTATGATGACAGACTTTTGTCAGAGAACCTACATGACATTCTTTGGCAATCTAATATGTAGATACCAGACCCAGGGGATTTCTGCTATCTTTATGTACCCATGTGCTCTCTGCAAGTTGGCATCAAGAGGTCTTTGGGTCACTCAACATAAAGGTACAGATTGTAGCTGATAGTAAAATGAAGCTGCCTAGCGAGTTGGAGGATGATGGTGTTATGCATGATTACTGAGAAAATGAGCAGGATATGGGGAGAAAGATTAAGAGCTTGGTTTTAGCCATGCTCAGCTTAAACTGATGACTGAACATCCATGAAGAGAATGTCAGGAAGACAAGCTGAGATTTTACTTTGGACAGAACTAGAGGGATCTGGAGTAGAGCAGTAGATTTGTGAGTCGTCAGAATCCAGATGATAGTGTTACCTCTTTTGTACCTGAGCAGTTAGTCTAATTCAGGGTGTGCAGGTTGTTTCCACTGGGAGGAGAAATTGATGACTGAGTCAGGTGTTTTTTTGATGCAATCCTGTTGATTTACAAAGAATGTGCAAAGTCCTCTTTCTCTGAACACAGCAAGAATCAAACAGGAGATGGTTTCTTTGCTCACAGCTCCAAGCTGCATTCAGAATACACAGCCCCCTGAGCTTTCTCTTTAAGCTTTTCTCAGGGCCACACTCTCTGTGCTTATTCAGGCTCTGTCTGGTGCCTTCTCTCTCAGCTTCTCTGGTCTTTCTGCCTCTCTTTCACTAACACACACATCTTCACAAATCAATACACAGAGAAACCCCTCCACCCACATTGGCCTTGCATGTGCCTGTGTTTTGGGTGGTACTATGTGCCTGTGGTTGGGGGTGGAGGCTGCTGTTGTTTCAGTTATCTGGTTTCATAAAGGAGCGTAACTGTTTCTTACCACTATCTGAACTGGGAGTTAGTTATGCGTGGCTGGTTTCAATGAGGTTTAGCCCAAACCATAACAATAGCCAAATCCATGTTTTTGAATGAGATCATTCGAAAAGTAGGTGATGGGTGGGACAAGGCGGATTCACTGAATGAGAAGCTAATGGGCTGATTAGAGAGAGGATGGAGTTGCAAAAGCTGAGGGAGGACAAGATTTCACAAAAAGGACAACAGTTGGCAGTGTCAAAAGCAGCTGAGAGGACCAGGGGAGTAAGGGAAAAGTCAGATCCTGAGATTTGGCTAGGAAAAGCTCCTTAAAAGCTCTGAGAGCAATTTCAATGGAGTATAAAGTGGAAACCAGATTGAAAAGGGTCTAGCATTGAACTGGAGGACAATAAATCGAAACACATGTAGGAGAGAGAAGAGAGAGGGTGGCAGCTGGAGGAGCAGGCAGGATTAGAAATGGAGTTTTGTGATAGGAGAAACTTTTGGGCTATATATTTTACTATATCTAGTACACCAATATCTAGTCAAATTAATTTTGCAAGTGATGTTAGAGAGAGCAGAGATTGTGTTACAGACAATGGTCTGAAGTTGTAATGTGTGGACTTGTCCATATTCCGGACTCCCCATCACAGTCCCTCCTGTAGAGATTCAGTAACAACACTGTAATGACAAAAGTCTGTTTATTATGGATGAAAAGTAAAACATTTTTATTAAAGAATTCCTAAAATAGAAACGTACAAGGAAAGGAAAATGCTTGGGTTAAATTTTTATTATTTTGTGTCAAACCAATAAAGACTGAACTTTTTTCTCCATTCATCACTTTATTTTTTTAATGATAAGAAATACAGAATTTAATACTTTTAGGAATATAAGATGAGATTCAAATAGACATAGCCGTATGCAGCAATCACTGCCCATGCATTACTCTCAGGCATGTCACTGTTATTAAACAGGGCCCACTTTTATTAAGAATCTACTGCCATCAGGTCTCTTCCAGGAAGGGAAACTGAGTAAGTAACTATCCTCCATCCCAAAGCATATCTATATCTGCCTTGACCCGATGGAACAGGGATGGGAATATAGCAGTGCCAGTTATGTGAAGATTCCGACAGCCATATTGGAGGAGAAATATCCATTTTGACCAACACTACAATAGCTTTTAGAAACTGTTATGAAGCATATTTACTGCCTGTAATTAAAGCAAAAATCAGTGCCTTACAGTTTTATTCAAGTCAGAAAGAAACTAAGTGTCCTTCTGCCAAAGTTTAAGTGCTACATTTTTTTCATTAAAATTTAACAAATGTTCATCTTAAAATAGACTGACAATGGGTCAGGCTGCTCCACTTTATCTATTATGAACCTAAAATGTGTCACAGCCAATACTGACTCTTCCCAGATCAATCTGTAATCTTACTCCTGAACTTAACATATTTACTGTCAGAGGAGATAGTGACTTTTGTGTATCTATTGTTTAAAACAGTGACAACATCCTGAGATACCTGAAGAGGATTGCAGCAGATCAACTTTCCCTCCCCCCGCTGTGTGAATAGTTCAGTCCAGTCCTCCCATTCAGATGTTTTATGGGGATTATCACTGGGTACATATCTCCATCTCTGTTGTAGCTCTTTTAAATTTAAACTATAAATACAAAAGTTGCCTATTACTTGGACTAATAATCCTGCCTAGGGGTGAAAGTAAGCCGGTACGGCATACCGGTAAAAAGTGGTCGCCAGTACCAGCCCATACTCAGCTGATGTTAAAACGCTGTTACGGCAGCGCTTTAACGTCATTGCCCCTTTTGCCCCTCCCGGGCCACTGACAGGGGGGACGGAGAGGGGTCAAAAGGAGCAGCTGCCCTGGGGCCATGATTTAAAAGGGCCCGGGGCTCTGGCTGCTGCTACTGCAGCAGCGGCCAGAACCCCATGCCCTTTAAATCGCTGCTGGAGCCCTGGGTGGCATGGGCCAAGCAGCGCAAATGGGCTGGCTGGGGGATGCTGACCCCCCCACCCCAGCCCCGCCCTTTCCACCCACGGCCCTGCCTCTTCCAGGGGCCAGAGTTGGCCCCCGTACCGGGTATGTGTTGAATGTTACTTTCACCTCCTGATCCTGCCTCATGTTGAGTAGTACCTTATTCCACAAATTGTCCCGTCAAAGTCAAATTAGACTGTAAATGCTTCAGGGCAGGGACTGTATCTTATGTTTATACAGTGCCTACCACAATGAGGCCCTGATCTTGACAGGGGACCATGTGTGCTACCATAATGCAAATAGTAATAATAAATTGGGGAGGAAAGTGCTAACCAATGTGAGAAAGGATATCAGAATCTGGCCCTGTCACGATAAAGTATGTTAAATACAGGTTTCAGAGTAACAGCCGTGTTAGTCTTTATTCGCAAAAAGAAAAGGAGTACTTGTGGCACCTTAGAGACTAACCAATTTATTTGAGCATGAGCTTTCGTGAGCTACAGCTCACTTCATCGGATGCATACCGTGGAAACTGTAGAAGACATTATATACACACAGAGACCATGAAACAATACCTCCTCCCACCCCACTGTCCTGCTGGTAATAGCTTATCTAAAGTGATCATCAAGTTGGGCCATTTCCAGCACAAATCCAGGTTTTCTCACCCTCCACCCCCGCCCCCCACAAACTCACTCTCCTGCTGATAATAGCCCATCCAAAGTGACCACTCTCTTCACAATGTGTATGATAATCAAGGTGGGCCATTTCCTGCACAAATCCAGGTTCTCTCACTCCCTCACCCCCCTCCAAAAACCACACACACTAACTCACTCTCCTGCTGGTAATAGCTTATCAAAAGTGACCACTCTCCCTACAATGTGCATGATAATCAAGGTGGGCCATTTCCAGCACAAATCCAGGTTTTCTCACCCCCCCACCCCCATACACACACAAACTCACTCTCCTGCTGGTAATAGCTTATCTAAAGTGATCATCAAGTTGGGCCATTTCCAGCACAAATCCAGGTTTTCTCACCCTCTGCCCCCCCCCCCCACAAATTCACTCTCCTGCTGGTAATAGCCCATCCGAAGTGACCACTCTCTTCACTTAGTTAGTCTCTAAGGTGCCACAAGTACTCCTTTTCTTTATGTTAAATACAGAATTTAGAAAGCTGATTAGTCATTGACAGAGTTACACATATGAAATATTATTTAAGGAAGGCGCTTGCATTCTGTAGTGTTTAGTACTAAAACCCATGTTGAACTAAATCCAGAATAACATGTAGATTCTGGCATAACAAGAAATGTAGAGCTAGATCTTGTGTGAGATTTTGGTGGTGTTCCCCTCTATATTCTACCAGTTCTACATGTAATCTAGGATCAAGGTGAAAATATAACACAAAGATTTTTGATGTCATTGTATTATTTAAAACAATTGCCAAAGTCAAACTAGAAGTAAATGGCTACTAATATTTTGTGTGTGTGCCGCTGTGTGTGCTTCCTAAATGCCACTAGGAAATAAGAGTAATTTTGATATTAAAATGATTACTGCCATTTTTGTAATAAACTGAGGCGACTTTAAAAGTCTGTCCCCAATATCTTTCATGATTTAGACCTCACACAAGCTATAATTGTGCTATTAAAGGAAAGAGAGCTAATCTTTTTGCATTTGAAGTAAGCCCTCATCATCAGACCCGACAAAGCCAGACAGATCAAAAAAGAGTAAAAAGGAGCATTTAAGGAAATTAGTACAAGTGTCAGTTAAAAGGTAAAAATTAATGCACTTATTATTGAAATATGGTTGAAACCTATGTTCTTTTCATTTCTTTGATATTACCAAAGCATAAAACATTCAATTAACTTTCCATTGTGTTTGGGGGTGGGGGCAAAGAATTGTCATTGAAGTGTTAGGTGTGTAGGTGGTGTGTTTAAGGCAAAAAACGTTGAAATACAAGCAGAAGATACAGCAAAGGCTTGTACTTAGCAGTCCACAAAAACAGTCAGCTCCTTTCATGTGTTCCCGGATAGTTTTCTTGGCATGTATATGGCTTCCATAAGGGTACTGAACTGAGCCTTTGAGAAGGTAGCATGCATTTATTTAAATCATCACCAGGGAGTATTCCCCTACTGATTATTATTATCTAGATGCTTGAAACCTGCATGGCTATACACCCAATTCCTAATAAAAAGTTAATTCAGATAAATTGGTAATATTTTGGACCATTGAGTGATAATACGTGGTAACATAAGTGAAACAGATACATTTAATTTGTACTTACTTTCAGTCATAAATATGAATTCCCACGGCTGTATCTTTTATTCTTTGAAAGCTGTTACCAAGACTGCTGATTTGCAAAAACTGATTTAGGATATTTCAAGATATATCCTTGATTTGCAACTGTTTTATGTTGGCAGTGCAGAAGCTGCAAATAATGTGTAGTTATGCAGCAGTATTCCCATCCTTTGTGCCATTTAAAGTGAAGGAGAGCAGCTTTTTAAAAATGTAATGGTATAGAATAAAGAGAGGCAAAATGCTAAAATCACACAAACTAGGAAGCCCTCTGAATCAATTCAGCTTGGCTGTTAACGGAATCTTCCTAACATATTGGGTGGAAATATCTCACTCTTAACTGTCCCCTCCTGCCTCCATTTTAACTGAGATTTAATAATATTAAGATGATTCTGTAATGTTCAGCATGGTTTAATAAACAAAAATGATTTGCTAATTGGCATAAAATATCTGTGATTATTTTTTCATGTATTTATGATTTTGCAGTAAGAGACAGCTGCTAAATATTTTCTTGCATGCTGATTCCCCTTAACCAACATTCTTCTTAATGCAGGCTATGTAAGTTAGACATTGTGTTTTACAAATGTGTTCCTTGGAAACATCAGCTTGATGACAAAGTAGGGCACCTTTGGGTACTAATAATCAGATTTCTCCCAATATGCTGCTGTTAAATTAGGAGATAAATCTTAAATGAAAAATCCTTTGCAATATTTGTGCTACTCCCAAGCCAAATGTGTACTAGCACTTAAGGAAAACATCCCCAGTTTTAACACCCAAACTCACTGATGTGATTATTATTCCTATTGATATGCATATGATAGAAGTTAATGCTATACTGACAGATTTAAAGCTTTGTAAATGTGCTGAATCAAACTAGAAAGGTAAAAGCAGCCGTTACCCTAAGACCTAAAAGAGAGACACTAATCAGCTGACTTTTTTCCTCATCTCCTTACAGATGGTTGAGAACACAGTTTTTGTAAGCATTATTAAAATGCAAGGCTGAAAACAGCTTAGCCAAAGGTAAAAAGGGTTTGACCCTCAAATATTGATTAAATTCTATTGATCACATGGAAATAGGATGGAGACACACATGTGGCAGATTTAGGTTGATGGGCTTTGTGATTCACAGGCCCACAAGCTTACAGAGTAAAACAGGGGAAGGGAAATCAGAGCATGAACTGCCTCTAGTGCCAACAGTCGGGCCTCTCAGAACTCATACTTGAAAGTTCTCTACTCACTTTGCAAGACTGTGTTGTCAGAGGGACAGATTCTGCAAGGTGCTGATGGGTTTCTGAGCACCCTCAGCTCCTGGTGAACTCAGTAGAAGTTGAGATACCCGTCCCTTGCAAGGTCAGGGTCTATATTCACTAATATACTTTTTAGTGGCCTACTATGGAAAAAAGGTCAGCAGCCAAGCCTCCTTCTCTCAGACCATGTAGGTTGGTGGGGGAAGGAGAAAGATTATCCTCTGACCACGAGGAGAAGAGAGAGGAAATAGAGGCAAAAGGATAGTTAATAGGGTTTGATTCTGGTACCTAGAACAAAACCTGGGGATTTGTTGAGGGAGGAAGAGGGTAGATGAAATTTCTGAGGGCCAAGACTGTAAGAGAATAGCCTACCCCTTATCACCCAACCATAGCGTCACTGGAGCCCTTCAGAATCCTAAAGCTAGCTCTGGTTGCCTCCTATCCTAGAAGGGGGAGATCTGGCCAGTCTGTGTGTTACAGGTCTCAATGGAATCTCAAATGCTTGTTTTTCTGGGGTACAAGGCTATGTAATTCTTATGGTCAAAGAAACTACAGTGATTGCTTTGAGAACTGCTCCCTTGAATCGTGCATAGCCACTATGAATTCACCATAGATATGTTAAGAAACAGATACAGAAAATAAACAGTTGCTGTGGGATAAACAGTGGGATAAATACACTGGAGAACTAATAATCGAGGGCAATCACACATATTCTACTAAACCATTGTTGCACTGTTAGCACATCCAGTGAATTTATGTACGCTTTCCACGCTACATATGTTGGGCTGCTGAAATGTCTTTTTCCTAGTCACTTGCCAATAAAACGAAATATGCTTGCTTATTTCTGCATAGGACTCTCTGGTAGATCAGAGAAGATCAATGGAATGCTGCAGAAAAAGATACATCATTTAAGATATCTAAACAGTAAAATATTTGGTGAATGACTTTTAACTGGTGAACTGTGAGTATTACAAAAGGTAGAGAGATTGATTCTAGTGCCTAGAACTACACTTTGGGATCTCTTGTCCTCTTTATATGCATGTAAGACTGTGATGAAGCGCAGAAACTGCCCATTGGCATGGAAGGTGTTAAAGAGAGCTTTTGGGCTCAGCTAGCCCCTCCCTGTTATACCTACTGCCAATGCCAGGACTGGAGGGGGAAGAAAAAGAGAGGCCCTGGTTCAGTTTGGGGCTGACTGGTGAAGAGGTAGAAGTTAGCTGCCTCCCTACGTGAGGGGAAGAGCCACTATCCTGCCAGCCAAGGCAGCTGCCAGGAAATAAATACCATCTCCGTGGCCAAAGGAGGCTGTGGAAAAGATTTAGGAGGATCTGACCTAAGAGACAACTGGGTAACCAAAGCACAGTGATCTTTTGGAGTTCCGGCCCTACCAAACCTATCACTGCCTCACCCAGAGGAACCAGGGTCTGTCCATGAGGAAGCACTAATAGAGACAAAGCCACCATGGAGACTTGGATTATAGGGGCCATTCCCCAAACTGAAGGGACAGCACTAGGAAGTAGCCCAGGTCAGTGGATGTAGAGTCCCTGCTAGGTGGTCCCCTAGTCAAGGGTTGACTCATGGAGGGTCTGTGCTGGGACCCAGTGGAGTGGGAGGGCCCGGGACTGCCTACGCAACTTCCTTAAAGACTGAGGCACCTTGACCAGGGAAGCAAGGGGCTGGAAGTCAAATGTTCCAACCACTAGGCTTACTGGCCCTCTAAGCTCCCTGTTATAGACTACTATTAGCATTAGTGGGAAGTTATCCAGATATATAATGAGGTGACTAGATTTCCAGAGTGTGGGCAAGTTCTGTGAAAGCTTGTCTGAACTGCACAAACAACGTATCTCAGTCCTGACAAGTAACACCCTCCTTGTTCCAGTATTTGATCTTTCCAGAGAAAAGGCCTTCCCTCGTGCAGAATCATAAAAAGGTAATGGGCCGGATCCTTTGCTGGGGTAAAATTCAGATTAAGTGTACGAAGCATGTTTCAATTATAATCTATGCTAAATTTTAAACTAGGTCACCAAGATGGACAGTCAGAACTTTAAATTACCTTGCTGCATGGTCTATCCTCACTATACTATAACTTTACCATTGCTCTGAATTTACTTTTGCTGTCCAAAGACAATGCTGAATAACATGTCAAATGTGTGTTTGCTAAAGAACTGTCACTAGATTGTAAATACCATGTGTGTCTTTCTAAATGGATTTCTTTTAGCATCTTTTTCTTTTAGTGGCAGTATCATAGGCTAATTCTACAACATCCTACCCACTTGCTTTCATTCAAGTTAAATGGTAAGCATACAGTAAAAATTGGAAAATTTAAAATAACTAGGATAATATCAAATTAGAGATCAACTTTTTTGGCAATGTTTATTTTTGTCCGGTGCAAAAAAGCAACTAACCTGTAAAATATAGAAGGATAGTAATAATTTCCTAGCTCTAATGATAATTTCAGAGATTTTATTCTGTTCTGTATGTTTATTGGATCAGAATGTCCTGGGCAGTCTGTATTATCTTTTTTAGCAGTTAGTGACAAAATCTATTTCTCATATGAAGGAAATGTTAACTTGCATATTTATAAAACTTCCTGAATATTTTCTGCACAACCCTCCAAAAGTTTATAAAGTAAAATCTTAATTTAGAACGTGTACTGCATACAGTGTGATGACTTAATCTTTCTGTATTTTATTAATAAAAGTATTTCAGAACAGAAAGCATAAATGGAAAGTCACATACAATGTGAATGTCGAAGCTTAGGAATGCTTTTCTTTTCTTGGTCCTATTAATAATGACTCTAGTTGCTGTAGTGTACTAGTTATCATCTTTGGCTCACACAGGAAAGGTCCTTAGTTTGAAACTGAGCAGAAACAGTTCAGACTAGATGATCTAAAGGCTGCTTCTGGCCTTAAAAATCTATGAATACTGCATGAGGGATGAAGAATGGTCTAGTTATTAGCCTGGGATTCAGGAAACCTGGGTTTAACTCCCTGCTCAGATACTGCAGTAATAGGGAGAGGGGCATTTAAATACCTTAGCTAGAAATAGGAGTTGTAAAATTGTAGCTATATTAATATTTGTATGAAGAGTATGTGAAAGCAAAAAAAGTTTCTGCTTCAAGAGAAAATTCAATTTTCTTACCCTGAAGTACAGAGTGCAGCCCCTGTGATTAAAACAGTACATTATCACTGTAACAACACAAAACAGGAATTAAAGAGCACCCTACAGTCTAGTAACATATTCCCAACAAGGGCTGAAGTGTTTTAATGAAATGTTTTAATCTGGATAGTACAAACTGTAGGTTTGACTGTAACATGTGCTGAACACCCTCAACTCACATGGGGTACCTGACAGCCTCACTGCATCACTGAATGTCAGCAGCAAGGGAGGATGCATGGTGTCACTGAGGACCCAGGCTTCAGGCAATTAGATCTGGTAAATGGCCATAGACTCATAGACTTTAAGGCCAGAAGGGACCAGCATGATCATCTGTATTATTACCTGATTCCACATACCAGGCTTGCCTTTTGGGGCCTGATCTTTCAGCCACTGCAGTCAATGGGAGCTTTGCATTGATTCCACTGGCTGTCTCGCCAGGCCTTCTGTCCAAGGCGGAGAAAACTCTCCGGGCATGGTGTTAGTGCCCTCGCCTGGGCCACAAGCCCAGGGTAGGGCCTGCTCCTGATTCTGCTTCCAAAGGGGGATTTTTAAAGTTCTTCATGCCAAACAGGGCTGGTAGGAACAGTTTGATTTTAACATTTTCAAAGGATAAAGAAGGGGGGAAGAGGTCAGAGGCTCCTCTACCCCCATATTAGCAACTGCAAACAACCCTCAGTGACTTTAGCAGGAGCACGAGCTTTTAAAACATTTGAGCCCAATTCTGCAATTTCCAGAAGTTTGTCTGCAGCAGCAAATCACCCCTGGGGGAACTCAAAGCCTGCGAGTCATTGTGTGCAGCAAGAAGGGGTGGGGATGGGCAGGTACTAGGGCACTGATCAGCTGCTACAGCCAGAGGGATGTGTATAGGGAAGCTTCTTCCCTGTCTTTTGTTTTGGGGTGGGGAGCCTCAGACCTGCACCCTTATAGATCAGCACAGTATGGGGTGCAGAGCCTCAGACTTGCACCCCTATAGATCAGCACAATATGGGGTGGGGCACCCCAGGCCTGCCCCCACAGATCAGCCTAATATGGGGTGGGGAGCCCAGGCCTACCCCCATAGATCAGCGAGATGTGGGGTGGGGTAAGGAGCCGGGGGAGCCCTGTGCCTGCCCCTTATACATCAGCATGATGTGGGTGGGTAGCTCCAGGCCTGCCCCCCATAGATCAGCTCAATGTGGTGTGGGGAACCCCAGGCCTGCCCCCATAGATCAGCATGATGTGTGTGTGTGTGTGGGGGGGGGGGGAGACCCAGGCCTGCCCCCCATAGATCAGCGTGATGTGGGGTGGGATAGGGAGCTGGGGGAGCCCTGTGTCTGCCCCCTGTACATCAGCATGGTGTGTGTGTGTGTGGGGGGGAGTCCCAGGTCTGCCTCCCATAGATCAGCACGATGTGGGATGGGATAGGGAGCTGGGGGAGCCCTGTGCCTGCCCCCTATACATCAGCATGATGTGGGGGGGAGCCCCAGGCCTGTCCCCCCTAGATCAGCTCAATGTGGGGAGCCCAGGCCTGCCCCCATAGATCAGCACGATGTGAGGTGGGATAGGGAGCTAGGGAGCCCTGTGCCTGCCCCCTATGCATCAGCATGATATGTGTGTGTGGGAGCCCCAGGCCTGCCCCCCATAGATTAGCGCGATGTGGGGTGGGATAGGGAGCTAGGCAGCCCTGTGCCTGCCCCTTA
Source organism: Eretmochelys imbricata (assembly GCF_965152235.1). Classification (NCBI taxonomy): domain Eukaryota; kingdom Metazoa; phylum Chordata; order Testudines; family Cheloniidae; genus Eretmochelys; species Eretmochelys imbricata. The sequence continues at coordinate 107,082,606 of NC_135577.1, forward strand.
TGTATCAGCATGATACGTGTGTGTGTGAGCCCCAGGCTTGCCCCCCATAGATCAGCACGATGTGGGGTGGGGAGCCCCAGGCCCGCCTCCCACAGATCAGCACGATGTGGGGTGGGGAGCCCCAGGCCCGCCTCCCACAGATCAGCACGATGTGGGGTGGGGAGCCCCAGGCCCGCCCCCCATAGATCAGCGCGATGTGGGGTGGGGGGATGTTGGGGAGCGAGCGGGACTGGAGCCCGCGGCTTCTCGACCGCAGCCAAGTTGCAGCGAGCAGTTTCCAAACTCTCCCTGGTGCAGAGCAGCCGCGGCGGCGGCGAGCGCGCCCCAGCCCGGCCTCGCTCGCTTTGCAGCCTCTCGCCTAATCTCAGCCCGAAATCTCCGGCACGGAGCAAGCGGCGGCAGCCGCCCAGGTGCCGAGCCCCACACGCCCGGGCTGCCGCGCCAGACCGGCCGGGGCCTGCAGCCGCAGCGGCAGGAGGCGGTCTGGCTGATTGCGATCGCGGGAGCGCTCGCTGCCCGCCCGCCGGCTCTGCTCCTTATCGAGCCCGCCGATCGCGCCTCGGCTTCCTGCCTTCCCACCCCGCTGCCGGAGCGGCCCGTGTCCTGCCCCAGGGAGGAAGGCAGCGGCTCAGCCTCTCGCGGGCTGCCGGAGCTGTTTGGAAGGGCGCAGCCCGCCGCTCGTGTGGGTGGCGCGGGGTCCATTGGCTGCCAGGCGGAGGGAAGAGCTGGCAGAGGGGCCAGCGTTGGCAAGCGGAGCGTTGACAGCCCCCAGCGGTGGTTCAGGTGGCCAAGGGCAGGCTCTCAGATCGCCGGAGCCAGCGTTGCGCTGGCCCGGCCCTGGGGCAGTCCGCAAGGGGCCTTGCTTCGCTACTGAATGCCCCCGCATGGGGCCGGGGAGTTACAGGCCCGCTGCCTTTCAGGTGATGCACAAAGCCGAAGATCTGGCTGATTAAAGTCCCTCCGGCGAGCACTTTTCAGAGGGGGAGAAGTGTTAACCTAAGCGCCACGTTTCACAGTGTTGTGCCCACCTGTGTGCAGGTGCTTGGGCTTGTGGGAATCCTTGAGGAAGCGAGAGACTAAATCCCCTTTTTGCCTTAAACTGATAAACTCCTGTCTCTCTGTCTCCAAAACTGTTCTGGAGTGTTGCTTGTAGGTACCACGGCAGGCCAGGCTGCATTTCCTGGGGAGTGTGGAAATGATCTCCTGTGCTCCTATAGAACTTTGCCCTGCCAGCTGTAAGTCCCAGTGGAGTCAAATTGATTTCTCATGTGAGTAATCCCTTGAAGGATTGGGTCCATATTTAATAATGCTGTAAAGAGCTTTGATGCTTGCAGAAGTGCTGTATAAATCAGTGACTAATAATAATAGAAAGCTATTAATTAAGCCTATCTAGACTCCGCTACTTCTGTGCAACTGTTATGCTAATAATGATGAGCGGGGTGGGGTGAAAAAGAGAGACATAATTCCTATTGAAATGCACTGGAGAAGGTGACACTTTGGGAGGGATGGGAAAGCAAGATGGTGATATTTTTAAGGAAAAAAGCGGTGGAGGGGAGGGGCTGGAATATATAAAACTATCCTTTTAAGTGAAGCACATGCCTTTTTTGTTACAATATTATTTTAGTAGGCAGGAAAAAAAAATCTCAGTTTGCAGGGAAAGCCAATTATGTTGGCACTTTATGTAGCCATGAAAGGGTGAGAGAGTATCCACTGCCTCTAAAGTCATCTCATATTTTCAGCTTCAAGTTTAAAAAAAAAAAAAAAAAAAAAGTAGTCCCCCAGCAGAAGAATAAAATTGAGTATAAATTAATACCAAATAAAACAGCAAAAAATAGATGGGGGAGGGCAGAATGAGAAGTTGATGAAGAACAAATGTTTTGAAAGAACAAAATAAAATGAGAACAATTTGTAAATAGTCAAGAAACAGTATTGGAAGCAAAAAACACAGAGAAAAGACCAACGGGAAGATACCAACTGCAGGGCTGGATTCTCAGAAGTTCTGAGCACCCTCCATTCCTGCTGAAGTCGATCACCAAACCCAAAGAGAAGGTTAAAAAAAAAAAAAAAAAAAGCAGAGTGCAGGAAGAGCAGGAAGAACAACATTCCATATGTCATGATTTTAGTAGATGGCTTTCTGCCAAAATGTAATTGATAGCCCCAGTGCTTCTGTGAGAACTGTATGAGTGTGGATTCTGTTTGTGTGGTTCTTGCTGTAGGATCTTGGCTTATGTTACCATAGGCCCCAATTCCACAGATACTCCACACATAGAATTCACTTTGATGTCCGTGTGAGTTTCATACGAGGAATGCAGGTTCAGACCCCAGCTACATATACATGTAGGCCTGCAATTGGATCAGCGCTGGCAGACTCTTGCACCCGGGGAGAGAATTACAGAATCATAAAAGATTAGGGCTGGAAGAGACCTCAGGAGGTCATCTAGGTCCAACCTCCCTGCTCAAAGCAGGACCAGCCCCAACTAAATCATCCCAGCCAGCGCTTTGTCAAGCCAGGCCTTAAACCTCTAAGGATGGAGATTCCACCACCTCCCTAGGTAACCCATTCGAGTGCTTCACCACTCTCCTAGTGAAATACTTTTAGTCCCACTGAAATCTTGTGGTCTTGCCTGTGTGGATCTGACTGCAGAATGTACATACATAATATCTAAATACCATCCAGCAGCTGCTGTTTCCTGCTTGCTTACCTTCCTCAGCCTTACAGAGACCCTAATTGATGTCCTGTCCCATGCCCTGGGAGCTGGTGTCATTGCACCAAATAAGGTCGTAAAGAAGTAAAATCTCAATTTTTTTTAACCTCTGTATGTTGAAGGTACTTATCTTGTTGCATGAATATGGATGATAGTTTGCTATGAATATGGAAAAGATTCTGGAGGGATGGGTCAGTGTTTAACATTAACTGCTCTTAACCTTTCCACTGCTTTTGATCCGACCACAATATGATGCATAGGAGGGTCAACCTTGGCTGCCTTTCTGCAGCATGCCATTAGTCATTTCTTGCCACATATGTTTGCCCTAGAGCCTTGTTTGCCACCCTATATAATTATTAGAAGACTCTTATAATTGTATTTGAAATTCTAAGTTGACACTTATGTCATAGTACCCTGGCATAGTATTATGTTTAATTTCCCTTTTGTTCGTGTCATTTAATGTACGGAAGAATTATACTCAAAGGAAAATCCCACACACGTCTCTTACTTACCATTACCAGCTACAAGTGCCTCCCCTACCTGCTGGAACCATTAATTTATTTTTTTAAAAGCATGTATGGGTTTGCGTGCTCATAATATAAAGTGGGCAAACACCTCAATTCACATATTGTGTCTTAAAGTTTAAGGAGGAGTAAATTTAAATAATTTCCACTGTAGTTAGATTCAATAGCCCACTAATAATAGGCTGTGATGCTAAATTGCTGGTCACTTTGGCACCTGAGTAAGCCTGTGTGCTCCTCACATCTGATTGTGGTCACTTGATCCATGCACAGAGGGAGTTCTGCATGCAGCTAGCTCCCCCATACCCACACGGACAAGCTGGTTCCCATATCTCTTCAACAGCAACCCTTCCTTCTCCTGGCCCCTGTGGAATGTGCTCCACAGCATTGGGATCTATGAGGAAGCCTGGAGTTTGGATTGAATTGGCTGGAGTGGGTGTCTCCACACTGGATGGATGAGGGATGGGTGGGGTACATGTTGTCCCTGCTTTGGCCCTATGGAGATGACATGGGAAAGGTATTGCAACCCAGGCTATATTACCATTCCTGCTGAGTCCTCTTTGTGGTGGGGGGGTCCTGAGGCAGCCACAGCCAGGACAGTCTTCTGCAGTGTAGCTAAACTACATCCATGTTCTCAGGAAGTTGAGGCAGGGGCGGGGGGACACTGGGGTTCCTGAAATGCTGTTGAAGGCACAGAGTCTGTGTGGATGACCCCAGCCTCCTAGGTGATCTGTGAGATTAGGTGAATAGCTAGGCCTATCAGCTCATGCCTTGGGGCAGGTGATCTGGTCCCATTTCTGGGTAGTGTGTGGGGTGGAAGAGTTAATGGGGCCATAACCCATTACCTTGCAGAAGAAAAATTGCCTTGCAGAATTGTAGCTGTATTCTGCTAGCCCATAGTGGATCTTGGAGGTTGGGCCATTTAATATAAAATCCTGCAGAGTATACAAAGTATTGAATTCACACAACCCTTGCTTTGTCAGTAACCTTTTGCTGAGTTACATACTGTGAGGATGCCTGAAAGGTCTCGTCTATTTCCTCTTGTTTCACATCTGGACCCATGCTTTCAATTTGAGGCAGCTCTGCTTGGTGGCAACTCTCCTCTAAACTCTTATGATGATAATCAGAGTTTACCTCTTCTGCAGTGTCTTTCAACCAGGGTTCACAATGCTCATTACAGACATTAATTATGGGAGCCTTTTACAACATGCCTATGAAGAAGGCAACAATTATGCCCATTTTACTGATGGGTTAGCTGAAGCACAGAGAGGTTAGGCCTGCTTTTCAGATGTGATGAGCATTCACAATTCCAAATGAAATCAACGGGAGCTGTAGGTGCTGAACAAAGCCATACAGGGAGTCAATGACAGAGTCAGATATCGAACCCAAGGATAACTGACTCCTGGTCCCTGCTTTAACCCATCCCTTTTGTATTCGTGTGTTTTACCTGTGTGTTTAGCTCTTTGTTTTCTGTATTGTTGACTTCTAGGATTACCTTGTCATGAGGGACCTGCCAGTGATCGGAAGAGTACTATGCTCAATTAGATGATTATTATTTATACGTAGGACCCCATTACAACAGAACAAAGCAAATGCTGTTGCTGCCCTAGAGGGCTCCCAGTCTAGGATTAAGACAAGGTGCAACAGAGAATGGCGTTGTGATGAGAGACAAGTTAAAAGTAAAGACGGGCATGTTTGTGAAAATGCGTAGTCTCTGCGTGCCCACAGGGGGCTGGCGGCCTAAGCAATGCCAGACGGCAGTGAAAGATTAATGGTTAGGCAGTTAACTGTAGGTAAAGCCAGAAATCTGCTTGCTGTTTTCTGCAGGTGGAGGTGTGATCTGGGGTTTAAGTGAGGACCTCAGAGGTCTAGGGTTTAAGTGAGGGTGGAACAATATTGCTCTGGCTACTTATTATTTAATATTTATATTACAGAGGTGCCAAGATGCCCTAAGCAGGTTTCCCCTAAGGCTCTCTACAAACATAGGAAGACATGGTCTTTGCCTTAAAGAGCTTAAAATCTGAGACCAATGATGGGGAAGGGATACAGTCAATTATATAATTATTTGATGCCCAGATGCCCCAACCAAAATCAGGGCACCATTGTGCATTGATTGTACAGACAGCACAACAGAGAGCCCTGCTCTGAAGAGTTTACTATCTAACTAGACAAGACAGACTCGGGGTGGGAAGGGAAACAAAGGTGAAGTGAGTTTCCCAAGGTCACTGACAGAGCCAGGACTAAAACCCAGGTCTGTTAAGATCCACTCCAGTGCCTTATCCACATGACCACATTGCTATCCTCTGAGGATATCCAGTCTAGTTTTAAGTATTTGCAAAAGAGACAGGTTTTGGAGTATTATAAAATAAATGTCAATTATTCCATCTGCCCCTCAATGTAGTCACCGTTAATTAGCTGATTTCTTATGTGCATTGCAGCAGATATGGATTTTATGGATCGATTTAAAAGAAGACAGGGTAATTGCTTTGCAGCTCAGTTCAGAGCAAGTGGTCCTCATGTATGGGGCAGGGTGGAAATGTTTGTGGGAGAAGCTGACAAGCAGCTGGCCAGGGCGTTGTGGGTGGAACGGAAGAGGTGAGAAGGGGAAATTCAGTACGAGACAAGAGCACACAAGGAAGGGTAGAACCATAAGGGGCTTTGAAGGGGAGGATAAGAAGCTTGAACTTGTTGCCATGAAACCAAGAGTGATTTAACTGGGATGGGTGATGTGGTCAAAGTGGGCAAAGAATATAACGATGAAGTGAAAAAAAATAATGATGCTCTGTCTCTCGATAAACTCCAAGAACACAAATTGGCAGAACAACCTCTGCCTCTGAAATCTCTTAGAAGCTAAACAATTTTTGAGGAAGAAAAGAGGCGAGAGATGGCATCCAAAATAGCATATTTAAAAAAAAATTCTGAACAGGGGCATTTGCAGTGCTAACTCAGAATGTTAATTGAAATCCTGCTGTGCCAACAGGAACATTGGAAAGAGACCAGTCAGGATTAGACTAATTAAGATGTCTTTAAAAAAAAAAAAAAGAAAAGGAGAGAGAGAGAGAGGGAAAAAAAAACCCAAACCTGAACAGGTTGAATTGTTTTAAAGAGGAATTTACCAAATAACAGGCTACACCGAGACTGTTTCAGGAATTTGTAAAACCTGAGCACCTTTCACAATATGAAATTAGATAAAATGGAAGGGAAAATTAAGGCAGTTGGAAAATGGTTGGCTTCATCTAAAGTATATATTCATCTCTCTGTGGGCCAATGTCCAATCCTGCTTCTTAGCTGTTTGCCCCTTACATTTTGATTCTGTGGAGAGATGCTCATGGCTGCTTTAAGTATATTTGGAGGCCCCTGCATTTCCAGTCAAGTGGACTCCTTGGATGCATTGCCACAGGATCCTAATATACTGCCAGTGAAGGTGTGATTGCAGCATGGGTGGGCAAACCCATTCTAGCTTTAATCTAGTTGGCATCGGTAAAAGTGGTAATGAGGACATGCCACCCCAGTACATGCCCACCAGGGACCCTGGGTACGTACTCACTTTGCAGACCCACGCTGGAGTCTGCTGCTGCTGCAGCTGTTACCCGCTCAGCTAGATTAAAGCTAGGATTGGTATGCCTACACTGTACTGCAATCACACCTTCACTTGCAGTGTAGACAAGATTCAGCCTTCTCATACTGACATGCCCTGTATTGCTCTGCTTAACACACAGAAATCTCTGTCAGCACAGAGGTGCTTGTGTCCCACATCATGTGGCACTAGTGTATAAGTAATAAATACGTCACCAGCCTTTCAGCTTGTCTTGATGGGGGATGGATTGAAGTAGGACACAACGTTGGTGCCCCTGGAGATGTACGTTTCGTAGCCTTGTCTGAACCACCTCTGGTGATGTTTTACCCTTGCAGCTTCCATAACTGGAGCTGCTGAACTAAATCCCACACTCTCACAGTACTTGGGAAAATATATGCTTATGAAGAAAAAATGCCACATTACTTGTGGAACAATGTATATTTCAGGTCTTAAAACGGGAGCGAAGAGGAAAGCATTTAGTTAGGAGTAGTCAAATTTATTCAGTGTGAATAAATGATCCAATAACTAAGCCTTTTTTTTTTTGTTCACAAATCATTCTCGACCTGATCCTGCTTTCTGCTGCCATACTCCTTACTCGCAAGCGTTTGACAAATAGTTTAGGAAAACAAATTGCAGCCTGTGGGGTTGTTTGTGAGCTGTTTTCTTCAGCCTTTGCTCTTAGTGGTGTGTGATGGTTCAGCATAGTTGTGTGGCTCTGTTTCTTGTCCTTGAGCCTCATCGGGTGGCTGAAGCTTTTAAAGCAGGAAAATAAGGAATGGTGAGCAGTGAATAGAATATACTGTTTGTGTGCAAATACCTTTTCCTGCACAATTGCAAATATGGGGATTAGGACAAAGAACAGTTATTCTCCAAAGATCTGTGAGAACAAACAACCAGTGAGTGCAAATGTTCACAAGCCTAAGTGAGATTTGAGTGGTGTATAGGCCTGGCGTTGGCCTTTTGCACAGTAGTGATGGTCACCATGTAGGTTTGCCAACCTTCTAACCGCACAAAAGCGAACACCCTAGTCCCACTCCTTCTCGGGAACCTGTACCCTTCCCGCGCCCCCCCACCACTACATTCCCCCTCCCTCGGTGCTCGCTTTTCCCCATCCTCACTCACTTTCACTGGGCAGGGGGTTGGGGTGCGGGATGGAGTGAGGGCTCTGGCTGGGGGTGGGGGTTCTGAGGTGGGGCTGTGGATGAGGGGTGGGGTGCAGGATGGGGCTCCAAGATGGCGGGGGTAGGGCTTTCTGATTTGGAATGTGGGAGGGGGCTGCAAGTTGAGCCAGAGGACTGGAGTGCAGGAGGGGGTGAGGAGTCCGGGGTGGGGCCAGGGATGAGCGGTTCAAGGTGTGGAAGGGAGCTCTGGGCTGGGGTAGGGGGTTGGGGTGTGTGTGTGGGGTGAGGACTCTGGGCTGGGGATGCAGGCTCTGGGGTGGGGCCAGGGATAAGGGGTTTGGGATGCAGGAGGGAGCTCTGGGTTGGGGGGGGGTCAGGACAGGCAGGGGGTTCAGGGTTGGGAGCTTACCTTGGGTGGCTCCCTGCCTGTCCTGGGGTACCATGCTGCGCCCTGGAAGCAGCCAGCAGGTCCGGGTCCTAGGTGGGAGGGCCAGGAAGCTCTGCACGCTGTTCTTGCCTGCAGGCACTGCCCCCAACTCCCATTGGCTGGGAACTGGCCAATGGGAGTGTGGAGCCGGTGCTTGGGGCGGGGGCAGTGCATGGAGCTTCCTGGCCCTGCCATGTAGGACCCGGACCTGCTGGCCGCTTACGGGGCACAGCATGGTGCCCCAGGATAGGTAGGGACTAGCCTGTCTTGTCTCGGCAGCACAGCCAGCCGGACTTTTAACAGCCCAGTCAGCAGTGCTGACTGGAGACCCCAGGGTCCCTTTTCAACTGGGTGTTTTGGTCGAAAACCAGACACCTGGTCACCCTATCTCCATGGGACAGATTTTCAAAATTGCTTGGGGCCAAATTTTCAAGTGTTCAGCACCAACGAGTGGGGCCAGATTTTCCATGCATCCAGTGGACTGAGCAATATTTGAAAATGTGGCCACAAGCCACTTATTTTGCTATCTCCACGAGAATTGAACTCTTTTGGAAATCTGGTGATTAGTGAATAATAACGGGGGACCAGCATGATCAAAGCAAATTGCTTTCGGAATTTGAAGGAATGTCTCTGATCACCGTGTCTGTAGTATCCGACCAGCTCTGGTTTCACAGCATTTTGTTTGTTTATTTGTTTACTAATACCTGACAATCCTCCTTACGGAACATATGCACTCTAATTATTTATTTGGGGTATCTCCAATTTGCATCACATTTATAAACTTATCAAGTCCTTGCAAATAAGCAAGGGTAACAATGTAAAATCTAAATATTAGTGTAAATCCGAGTACCTTTATTTTATATATTTTTTTAATCTTATGTGAAACAATGCTCAATAAAAAAGCCAGAACCTTTCTAGAAAATAACATAGACAATAAGCCTCATTCTAAGCCATTTATCTAAGCAAAATGGAGTGTACAAGGTACTAAACTAGCCTGACAACCTGTATTTAGTGTAATGATTTATTTGCTCTTTGGCAAGCTCTAACCATTTACTATTAACTATTGCAGACAAAAGGTAAGGTTGTTATTACCTAATAAAGTAAATAGTGATACTTAACTAAACAGAAGAGCTCTCCCCCTTATTTAAAATATTTTGACAGATTTAAACCAGTTAACATTTAATCTCATTTGTTAATTATGAGAAGCAATAGTATGTGTGATGAATACACAAAAATAAATATTTTTGTGATTAGGAAACTTGTTACATTCCAACAATATTTTTTTCCTCAGGCTTCTTTTCTTAATCTGAAAATAATGTAGACATTACTTTGGCATTCTTGTAAATACTGAGGCTACTTGGAACTAAGCCTGCTAGTTTAGATGCCTTAAAAATAAAATAAAAAATCATACACATACACAACGCAACCTTTAGTTTTGTTGTTGGCTTCTAAAGCAGTGAAACAGAAACTGTTTTCTGTTCTTGGCAAAACAGGTCGATGTATATTTAAGAGGCAGTGTGGTCCAGGGAATAGAATACCAGACTGCAGAGTTGGGATCACTGAAGATTTTTTTCATGGATTTCACAATATTTGGTGTTTTTCTTAATGCCTCAATTCTGGAGTCAAGTGAGAATCGCAGCTTCGATTAAAAAAAAAAAAGTTTCTAGTCTTCATGTTCGCAGAGAAAAGCTTGAAAATGTGATAGAGCCTCGGGTACCTTAGTTTAGAGCAGCTGTGGATCTGGCCCTTCATAATTATGTTTGTTAGTGTCCAAAAGTTGTATATTCATCAACTTAATATTACATAGCAACTTTTTTAGTGTGTCATAAAGAATTAAAAAAAATAGTTACAGAATTTGAATAATCAGTTATAGATAGCAATAAATGTAGTACAAATAGCACATCACATGTGCAACTGTAGTGTTCAGTTCAGTTCCGTTTGAAGTCAGTGGTAATTCTCTTGTTCACATCTGTGGAAGTAGGCGCAAGCCTGCTATAAGTAAATGTTGAGACTAGATTCTATTGTAAACTCTGTTTTCAGTCATTGACAAAATGTTGTACAGGCTTCATGTTGGGCTGAAACTTTCCTCGATGGCTTCTACCTCAAAGGTGATTCTTTTCAGAGCAGTTTGAGCTAAATTTGTTGAACCATTTAAAATGTCACCTTTTAATCAATCAGTAGAGCTGAGTGAATAGTTTATTCACCTCTATCTTTTCACGAATGTCCATGAGCAGATCACAGTTTTCTCAAAAAATATTGGAAATTATTAGATGGAGCTTTTCTTGAATGTTGTTTACGACTTTCAATTCAGTATTTAATACTGAAAATTTGAACTTGGCTTAGTTGTGATTGATGACACGAGTTACATGGCGTTGTTTGTGTTCCCTGACTGGATGAGTGTAGCTTTGACAATCAGATTTCTGGGTAAGTGTTTGGGAAGTGCAAATTTTAAATTGCATCTCTGTGAATAGTGGAGCATGAAAGTTGAAGATTCACTTTTCCTGAACATTTGGGGTAGTACATCTTGATTTCATGTGTCCTGTAGTTGTAGCTGTGAATGTAGTTTATTTATATCTAACTTTAAAAGAATAGTCATATGATTTTTCATTATTCTCCCAATTTTATTAATGAACTTTCAGTGTATGTGCTGGAGGGTCTTTCCCATCTATGTCTTTGGAAAATCTTCTTACACTGTGCTGTTTTCCATGTCTTCTGGTGTATTTGATCTTCCCAAAATGTTCTTCCAGGTGTAATCCCTGCAACTGCAAATAATCCTGTTGAAGTGTGCTTGTTGTAGAAAGCACTATGCCCAGCAATACATATGGGCAGAATCAGGCCCATAGACCCTTTTCATCATGGCTTCCCTGTCTGTTTCTTGTTCATTCATTCTGTCCTCCAGTCCTGAATTTTACCCTACTCCAAAGGTCCAATCTAGTGAGGTTTCAGGTTCCCTCAACTTCTGCTGAAGCCAAGAGGTGTTGAGATATTCAGTATCTTGAAGGATTGGGTCAGTCCATTGTGGGTTTTTTATGTTTTCCTTTTATGTTGCATTCCAGTTGTTTGAACCTTGCATCTAGTACAGCAGTAAGTTTAGATGGAGTCTCTGAAACTCTTTTCTTGGCTGTTTTCATTGTTGGGGTTTCCTCATTTTTGTGGCATGGTTTAAACTGCTTTTTTTTTTTGGTATGGATTTTTGGAAGTACCCCAGACATCTGGCAAAGACATGTTCTCTTTTCTGCGTTAAGTGCCTGGGCTGTTGGATGCAATCTGGTTTTAGGACAGTGCTGGATAGGGGGCTCAACCTCCGTACAACTCTCCAATCACCACGTGAGTTATTTTTACTTAAGAAATCCATCCAGTGCAAAATGTTTGAATATCTTTTTCTGTTTGGTCTGCTAGTCTGTTCTCTGATGTCTGCCTCCCATCTTTATTTGATGGTCCCCTTTTCCCCTGTACAATCCCCCCCCCAAAACTTCCCCTTAGTACTTTGTGAAGGTTGTACATCCCTTGATCTGTGACAATCCAAACAGCCATTCTAATGTAGAGTAGATGCTACTCACCATTTTACTGTCCTTCCTGAATCGAGCAGTTTTCTGAAAGGATATTTTTATGTTGCCCTCTTGCTCTGACCTTAGTAACAATTTTGTGGGGTTTTATGCTCTTTGGGACGGTGCTTGGCTAAGGGTATGTTAACGCTGTGAGCCAGGTTGTGATTCCCAGCTCGGGTAGACAGACTCGCGCCAGCTCTCATCTGAGCGAGCATGGTACAAATAGTGGCGTAGCTGCCGTAGCATATGCAGCGGTGGCACAAGCTAGCTGCCCTGAGTACATACCTAGGGGTCAAGGCGGGTCGGTACTCGGGGCTGCCAGCCTGTGCCACCAACGCCTGTGCTATCGAGTCTACTCTCCTGGTTTTAGTGTGCTAGCTCAGAGGAGAGCGAGCATGACCATGTGTATTCGCCCTGCTAGCTGGTAGGGCAGCCATGGCCTCAGACGAGCTTCGCATATCTGGTAAAGGTTTCCGAGTAGCAGCCTTGTTCGTCTGTATCCGCAAAAAGGAAAGGAGGACTCGTGGCACCTGAGAGACTAACCAATTTATCTGAGCATAAGCTTTCGTGAGCTACAGCTCACTTCATCGGAAAACGACTGCCTTGGAAAGTATGGGATAAGCAGAGCAGCGCAAAACAGCAGGATCAGGGCAGATGGGACGAAGCAGAGTAACCAAGCTCCTCCGCTATAACTGTGGTCAGAGTTAGATGGTTAAGGAATCTGGGGTGAAATCCTGACCCCACTGAAGTCAATGGAAGTTTTGCTGTTAATTTCAGCAGGACGAGGGTTTTACCCTTAGAGTGGAAAGTGGTAGAAAAAGTAGAATCTGAACATATATTTAATAACTGCCGCTCATGTCACTAAGCACCAGCATCTGCCTCGGAAGCCTTAGATTCCATACTTACAAGTAATAAAATCTTCAGAATATTAACCCTTTCAGCGTTCCTAGGCTGCAGCTCAATCCTTTCTCATGTCATTTTTATTTTTTAAAATTTTCCCTCCCACACTTTGGTTTTAACAAAAAAACTAGACAGTCCCATTCTGAGTAATTACCACCCTTCTTTTACAGCCTTACAGCTCCCTAAGATGAGCTATTGTACTAAATAATTAGCACATGCCAGTCAGAATATTATAAGAATTATATGCAACATCAAGCAGGAACTATACGCTGACACATGACCATATTTTCCATGAAGCTGCGCTAAACAGAAAATGGTTGTTGGCAACAGGTGAATTTCAAACAAATGATTCATTGTTAAGGAAGAAAGAAAATGATGCAATATTGAACCATTAACAGGGTAAAAAACATTTTAAAGTTTGGAATGATTTGAACTGCGACCCCCTTTGAACATATCCTTCGTTCATTTGCATACACAAACATTCATCCTGTGCTTGAACACAAAACTGCATTTACATAAAAACGACATCATGATTTATAATTTATTAAGTAATTGTGGCTGAGATGTTATTGGAAACAAAGAAAACAACTATATTTAAATGCCAGGCTTTAAGGGGATAATATGCAGCAAACTTTTAAAATAAGGAACAGAAGAATCCTTTCCTCCTGGCATGTCACTAATTAATACAGATTTTCTTTTAAATATACTTATTTTTATATTGAATTTAGTGCTCAGGAAGGGCACCAGATTGACAGACTCTGGAGAGTGATGGCCTTTGTTCACAGAACAGAGAAGGAATAGATTAGAACATCACAAACTTCCCTTGCCCTGCCCTGCTAATGTGCTTCAGTTCTGGTTTGGGAGGATCAGCTGCACTGAGTGGGAAAACAGTTTAATCTCCCATTCAGTCGTTGGCCACTCTTGTGGGATCACGGTGGGGGTAGAGGTGATAGTTTTATTGATGTGTAGATTTATTTACTAGGAACTGGATACTCTCATTTCACATGATCTGACTAAATGCTCTCTGAAACTGTGGTAATGGGTATGAAAACCAAGATAGAAGAGTTTCCGATGATAACTCTGTCACTATTGACACAGGCTGTATTTGAATCCATGATTTGGAGGTAAGACTCTGTGGGTGAAATTTGCCAAAGACCAAAGTGGGAAAAGTAATGGTCGTAGAATTAAAGACGGTATCATAATGCAGATACAGAAGGGGGTCAAGTTAAGATTGCACAGGCAAACTTAATTGTGGCATTTCCTGACTTGGAGTGGTTGATCTGAGACCTTAATGATGTTCTTTTAATATCCGGGGGAGGGGGGGGAACGGATGGTGTGTGTGTGTGTGTGTGTGTATGTATAATTTCTTAGGTTCTTAAAAAAGCAAATTGAAAAACTAGAAATTCCATCATGTGGCATCATACTGACTCCACTTGGGTCATCAGCAGGGTTGGAACCATTAGATCCACCACACATACATCTGCCCCTGGAGCTAATGGAGTAACTGATAGTAGTTAGTAGTAGGTTGCCATCCTCTGTGTGGACCAGAACTGGAGTGGGATGAAACAATTTGCCAGTAGGTTTCACAGGTGTTTGCTGACGACAAAGGAATGGTGAGACTCAGGAAAAATCCTCAGTTCCATTCTAGGCTCAGGAGAGGAATGGGCTTTCCTGGGCACAGATTCTTCTGCCCATGCCTCCCATGCCGGACTGACTCCTTCTACCCTGTCCCCTCCAACTTGCCCCGTCTTGTCTCTTTCCCTTGTCTTCTCATCTGATCTGTCTTTCTCCCCACGATCCTTGCCTCCAGTCACCTCCCCTCCCCACCCCACCCAAACCACATTCTCTATCCTCACTGGCTTCCAGTCCCCATCTGCCTTTCAGGACTCCTTGTCCAATCTCAGTGCTCGCCACCCCGTCGATTCCTTGTCCCAGTATCTTGACCCAGCCTGTCCTAGTTCTTCCCTGGTATGCTGACTCCTTATCAGATCTGTCTGCCCTCCCCCAGCTCCTTCCTACCACGCAGTGGTTCTCCCTCCCAGTCATCTTGCCCACCCAGTTGCTGTCTCTCTCCCCATTCCCCACTCAGTCCCAGTTTCCCTCTTGCCACATCCTGACAGCCTACATTCTCAAAAAGAAAAGGAGTACTTGTGGCACCTTAGAGACTCTCTCAGTTTCTGCCCATCACCAGGCTTTTTGTCCCAGACTACTTCCCCATTCCCTGACTTCCACACAGGTCTGGTTCTTGTCCTCTCTGCATTTGAATCAGGCAGCTTCCTCCTCCATGTGGCCTGGGCTCAGGGCATGGGTTCATTGAGGGCACAGGAGAGACTTTCTCCCTGCTTTTATTTCAGCTGCCCGGACCTTGACATGACACTGCCTGCAGCAAACCGAGCTGCAGTTGCAGGGAAATTCCTGTTCAGTCCCAGGCTGGACCATGCTTAGTGCAGATGGAATGAATCGTCAGGGAATTTATCTCCTAAAATCTAAGAAGGCCCTACTGAGAATGTGCAAACTGCACTTTTTCAAAGACTTATAACTTGACAAATTTATGCAGAATTTCATAGTGACAGCAAAAGACACCTTGCTGACACAAAGGCCACCCTCCTGCCAAATTTTCAAGCTCCCGCTCCAACATTGGGGTGCTGGAGCTTGTCAAAGAAAAGGGTGCCAGAATTTGTTAACACAGGCAAAACAATGTATTTTTCCATAACCTTGTTCTCAAAAATAACCAAGTCATTTTGGCTGAAATTAAATAACAATAATTATAATAATCAGCCTGAAACAAACACCAGATGGTTAAAGTTTGTCAAAGTTATAAGCAACTGTCAGCAGCATCTTATAATGGGAAGTGCCGGGCAACCTTACTAATTGGTGGTGTTACCAACCCTTCTTATAATAATGGTTCCGGGTGCTTCATGAGTTTGGCATAATGCATTGCACAGGCTCATGGATTTGAGACAGAATTTGCAATCCTCAGCAAAAAATTGCAGGTGATTACAATTCTGCTGTAGAGGAAATGGCTCTGAATCAAACACATCATTCTTTAAACTGTCCTGCTGAACTATTCAAGCCAGAAAAGGGATTTAAATAGTTGTGGCTGTTTGATGAGTTGGCTATCACTTTGTAATTTTCCTTTTGGTAGCACCTTTCTAGGGCCTTCCAGGAAACTGACGTACTTTTGATGATTGAAAGTTCATTTTGTGACTATATTCTGAGTAAATTTCTTTGTGTGTGTTTGTGTGTAGTAAGTGAATGAAGCTAAATTATAATTCCTGCTCTCTGCCGCTTTTACAACATCTCAAGCCATGAAGTTTCAAATGGATTTATTGATACTTCGAAAAATATGGAAAAATAAATAATCAGCTGTCACTCTCCATATATGTGCTCTGTTTTCTTTAACATTCTCATGTCAGATTGTATAAACTCCAGCGAGAATCTCTGTGTGCACCGTGCGACTTGGCAGCTTTAATGACACCCATTAACACTTCTGGCAAAAAATGTTTTGAAAACCCTGATATAACAAATCCTTTGGTGTGTTAGAAATAAAGTGGTTCAAGGTGGCTTACTCCATGGAAAACACGTTTTCAAGGGTGCTGCACAAACAGCTGTAGGCCAGCCTGCTTGTGCTGTATATAAAACTCCACAGTGAAGCCATCTTTCAGTAGTATGGAAATTAATACAGCAAGTCCATTTAAACTCTCTACATCTGTAGCTATAGTTTTTCAAGGTAATATATTTATTTTACACATTTTTAAGTTAGGGACATTGCTTTTTTGGACTTCCTTTCCCCTCTCTCTGCCCCTTCTCATCTAATTTAACGTGCCTTTTTTTCTTTATGTCCAAAAGAACTATGAGCCAGTGTGTGATCCCAGTCATAGTGTTGTAAAACTCCATTAGAATCCAGTAGTGTTGAGATCAGAGTTGGGCCCAGAGTTTACGTAATGAGAAGGTTGTTGTAGAAGCCAGCAGAAGCAAGGAGTTCAGATTTAAGGTTGATTCTGGTCTAAATTTTTTGCTGGGGAAGATTTCATCGGCTGATTATCTGTTGATCTCTGCACAAGGGCCAGGCAGCAGAAATCAGTTGGAATCTTTCCTGAAAGTTACAGGAAACTGCTTATGATTCAGTTTAGAAGACATTTCTAGATCAGTTCTGCTCATGCATGTGGGGCTTGATCCAGTTCCCACTTGAGTCAATGGAAAGATTCCAACTGTCAGGCATGTGGTTAATGTTAAACTACCATATTAGCTATAGCTTTGTGCTAGGAAAAAAATCTCTGACTATGTGCATTCTAGAACAAGTTGTTGGATTATCTGTGGCAATCTTGATCTTTCCAGCAAAAAGCATAAATGTGTTTCTAAAGATGTTATTCCCAGTTTGTCAACTGCAATGAGGCACCTTGAAGCAACAACTCCTGCAGTTAAGGTGTAATATAGCTTCACTGTAAAATTGTTCCTTAAAAGTATAATTGATTCAAAATGATCTGTACACATAACTAGCCATGTAAATGCATCTTTCAGTCATTGTTCCCTTCGTATTCTCCCAGTCCTGGTCATTCTTATCCCTTCTTAAATGGATTGTGTATTGTCGAAAACTAGATTGTAAGGTGGAAGGACATTAGGGTAGGAAGTATTGCCAACTCCAAGAGTTAAAAAATCATAATTTTGGGTTTCTTTTTATTTGCCTTCTGGTGTTGAGAAGTTTAGGGTGTCAGGCTTTTCTCAGCAGCCATGAAGGGTGGATGTTTACTTTTTCTTTTTAATGAAAGCTGAGATTCTTAGATAATAACCCGAAGCCTGCAGCTAACCTGAAGCCTGCAGCTGGGGCTCTAACGAGACACCAAATGTCACAACACTTGCAATAAAATTATGAGAGTTGGCAACACTGCAGGATACTCTGGGTGAGATCCTCGCCCTTGCCCTGTTATGCCAGATAAAATCTCTAGTACAACCTAAAAGGGCTCTAAAAGCCCCATCTCCTTCTGCCTGGTATAGGACAGCCCTAAGATTGCCTCCTCAGGACCCCCTTGCAAGCCCCAGTGTAGGAGCACACTGGAGGCAAGAGGAGGCTAGTGCAGTCTCTGGGGGCTGTTCTAAATTAGATAGGCCTCCAAGATTGTAACCGTTATGGTGGGGGCCTCTCTAGCCCAGGTTTGGGAGGGCACAAAGATTGCTTAAAGCATTTTAGCCCCCCTTCACTTTGGGTTGCGAAGTTACTCACTCTCTGTGTTTGTACAATGCTTAGCACAGTAGGTCCTCTGGGTGCTACTGTAACACAAACATGAAATAACAGTAATGAGAGCTGGGACTGAACGGAAACCAGATTCAAATACTCCCAGGGTTAGGAAGTTCTGATCTGATTCTAACGTTGTGACACCAGCGTATCTTATAGATTGTTAGATCCAAATTCTGATTGATCCATTAGGGTGAGGACTCCTTGATTGAGTTATCTCCCTCAATGACTATTAGCTGGGAAGGGCAGGGATGGTGTCCCTAGCCTTGGCTTTGCCAGAAACTGGGAATGGGTGACAGGGGATGGATCACTTGATGATTACTTGTTCTGTTTATTCTCTCTGAAGCACCTGGCATTGGCCACTGTCAAAAGACAGAATACTGGGCTAGATGGCCTTTGGTCTGACCCAGTATAGCCTTTCTTATGTAGTCAGGGGTGGAAAAAACAGTAAAATGAGTTACACAACGTTCACCGATATTTACTGGAACTGCTTTCAGAACGCCAGCAGAAACAGCTGTGGGGTTCTGCAAACAAAATGCTTCTCACATAAACACTGTGTTTTCTTTGTTGGTGAAATCCCCTCTTCGAAGGCATTTAAAGCCTTTTATTTGGGAACGCCAGTCAAAAGAACTAGTCCCAGCTATGTGTTGCTCAACGTCCCCACTAAAAAGCTAGGGTCAGTCTTTCTGGTATGGAAAAAGGAGACAATTTAACTTACTGGAGACAATTTAACTTACTACATTTGGAAAGCACTTCTGCCTGCTAGACATTGGGGTCCTGATTCAGCACTGGGATCCCTGCAGGATAACTCTGATGCCCTCTGAAGTGGTATATAGCAGCAACGTCCTGCCCCTGGAGAATCCATTAAAGGATTGGGGTTTAGAGGAGGCATTGTGCTAGCAGTTGTCTAAATTTCCTACTCACGTTTTTTAGTCTGAAGAGTGGAAAGAGAGTCAGGCTATAGGAGGGACGTAGTTTGGTGAGGGACCTAAGGCTCAGGAATGTAGGCTCTGGGCAGGCTACTGCAACACGAACACATTAGAAGTTCGGCATGCAACACTGGCCTCTCAGCATGTTTAAAAACTCGTCTTCTACATTGGTTAGTGCTAATAGAACACAGGTAGGAACTATTTCCCTCGTAACCACATCACAGCCCATTTTGCAGTTGCAATGTGAAAGTGGGGCAGATGCAATGTAAAATCTTGTCCGGATATAGGAATAGGTGCATTCCCGTGCATGTATACAGAGCAGTTTACAAGTGCTTCATTTAAGCTCTCTGAGATTTGCACTGATTCAACATCTGGATTTAGTGCTTGAATTTCTGGGTAACACTGCTTAAATGGTACATAACATTATATGCATAGGCATAGATCACAGAACTACCACAAGCCCTGGGTAAGTCGTAGTGTGCAGTTGTTCCAGGAGCAGACTGACTCAGAATCACAACTCAGTCCTTGTTTGACCTCATTTCCAGTACATCTTACTTTCCCCTCTCTGTTGGCTGGTATGTTATGCAGGGGTAGAACCAATGCCCCGTCCTGCCCTGGCTGGTCCCCTGTACATAGGAGAGAGAGTCGTGGCCCTGCGCGGTTGGAGGGTGCCTTGTTTTTTTGTACTCCTTTGTATAGATGCATATGGTGGTTCACTATAGAACCATAATGACTGCTTAGAGCAATATGCAAAATGTCCTTCTTCCTCCCGGAAGAAGACCTGGAACCTGGGTCCAGACTGCCAAAGGGGGAAAGAGGCACCTTAGAATGTGATTCACAAAAAGCTGGCATGGTTGGTGGGGAGCTGCCTCAGGTACCCAATGGGAGATGCTGATGAAAGGGATGGGTGCTAAGCCTGCTTCTCTCTTGGAGATAGGTGCCTACGTCCAGGTTGCAGGGAGGCGCCTATCTCTGCTAGTGTTCCATAGCTGGGAACCCGTATCCTGGAGTCAGGTGGCTTAGGCGCATAAGGCATTACTTGTGAGAATGAGTTAGGTGCTTGCCTTACTTCATACAAAATGGCAGGAGGAGGAGGTGGTGATGAACTTACCTGGCATGAGAGAGACCCAAGTTCAATTCCTCCCCCCACCCCACATCTCCTCACTCCCATCAGAAATGTCTATCTTCCCTGTGGTTCATGAATCACAGTGGGGCTTAGTCAGGAGACAGGTGTCTGGATGCCTAGAGTGACGCTGCAGTGTGTATGCTGAGAGGGAAGCTCATACCCAGAGGGAATTTTTACCCTGAAAATTTAGGTGCTGAGTTTAGGCAGCTACAGGGTTTGGCAGGAGTTTTGTGAACTGCAGTGGAGCCTAAAACTGGGATTTAGGTGCCTAAGTCTGGGGTTTAGGCATCTGAGTACCTATGTGAATCTAGCCCTTGGTATTCAGAGATGCTGAGCACTTGTCTGGAAAAATGCACTTAGGTATCTAAGTGTGGATTTAGGTGCCTCACTTTAGGTGTTCACATATGAAAATGCTAGCCTTATAGTTAGGGCCCTACCAAATTCACGGCCATGAACATGCATGATGGACCGTGAAATCTGGTCTCCCCCTGTGAAATCTGGTCTTACAGATTTCACGGGGGAAGAGCAGCATTTCTCAAATTGGGGGTCCTGACCCAAAAGGGAGTTGCGGGGGGGTCACAAGGTTATTTTAGGGTATTGCCACACTTACTTCTGCACTGCTTTCAGAGCTGGGCAGCCAGAAAGTGGTGGCTGTTGGCTGGGCACCCAGCTCTGAAGGCAGCGCCCTGCCAGCAGCGGCTCAGAACTAAGGGTGGCAATACCATATCATGCCACCCTTACTTCTGTGCTGCTGCCTTCAGAGCTGGGCTCCCGGCCAGCAGCCACCACTCTCCAGCTGCCCAGCTCTGCAGGTCAGCAGCAGCGCAGAAGTAAGGTTAGCCGTACTGCAACCCCCACTACAATGACCTTATGACCTCCCCCCCACAACTCCTGTTTGGGTCGGGACTGCTACAATTACAGAACCATGAAATTTGATTTAAATAGCCGAAATAATGAAATTTACGATTTTTAAAATCCTGTGACCGTGAAATTTGTAGGGCACTACTTATAGTGTAACTAAAAATTTAAAAAAAAAGCCACCTGTAATATGATGTACCTGGCTGTCATGTTACATGTATGAGACTTGGTCCTGTGTTTAAATTTGGTGAGCGGAGCAGGCTCTTGTCAAAAGTGTTCAAATAAATAAACCTCTGCCAGAACAGAACTGTCTCTGGGTTGAAACCTTGTATTCCAAGGTGCAAATTTTACATCCCAATTATAAACCTTGGGAGGTAGGAGTTTATAATGGAAATACTGACAGACCCTGAAGTACAGTGTCATGAACAGCAACTATAATACATGCATTTAATTGGATAGTTAATAAATGTTGCTCCCTTTATAAAAGGCTCTGAGGCAGTCATATACACAGAGAAGTAACTTTCAGCAAAGAAAGAGGTAGAGGACAGGTAGAATGTTCTTACTATCCTTTGATAATATAGAGACTGGAGAGTGGAGGCTATTAATCCCATCTATGATGTCTGTGGTGTATAAACGTGGTATGCAGAACATATACTCATGCACTATATATAATATATAAAATAATATTATTAAATATTTATGTATTGATATATATTATTTCCCTATTTGTGTGCCTTCCTCTGAAATATTAGTCAATATGTAGGGGTTTCTTGGTATATTTTGTAATAAACTTACTCTCAAAGCTAATTGTGGTGTATTTATAGCCCATAGAGGTGGTTCTCATTTCTGATCAGGACTTTCCTTGGGAACGTACTAATAACCACAGGTTCCAAGAGGCTAAACTGATACTAATACCAAGGAATTCAAAACAAAACTCGCAGGAGATCCACATAAAAGCACTGAATGGAACAGACAAACTCTTTAGGATAAAAGAGATACTCACACATGTGTAGATGGGGAAATATATTTACTTTTGACTATTTTGACATTCCTGCTGTATCCTTTTTTGCTTAGCTTTTTGGATGGGAATACATTTTGGGTATATTAAATTTGTTTTAATGTATGAACCAGATATGGTTAGAGCCTGATCCAAAGCCCAGTGAAGTAATATGCAATATCTTGAACTTGGGTTACATTCCTTTTACTCTGTGTCTTTTTATTTGCATTTTTCCCTAAAAATATGTTAAAAAAGGAGGATTTAGAGACTATTTTAAATAGAGTATTGTGCCTTTCTTTGAAGAACTGGTACATAACTTCAGTAACCGTAAAAATCCAGTGCTTGATGGTGTGGTATTACCAACATAGGATTAATTCCTGCCCTGTTCCACATTGATAATCAAAAGGGAACATCAGAAACCTCTTCTCTAGATACAAGCAGCAGGGCGGGATCTCCCCCCTAGCACTAAGGAGCATGGTAGCTGTTTGGCCTAGCTAGTGCTCCTTCCTAAGCTAGACCAGTGCATGCTGGGCTCCTGTTAGGAGTGCACCTCACAGCTGGTATTTCATCCATTTCTGCAGAATGGTAGAATTCTCCTTCTGGTAGAATTCTAGTAACTGCATAGCACTGGGTAGCATCTCTGCTCCCTCTTCTTCTGTCATCCAAAGTAGGGTTTTGCTTGTGATCTGTGGGGAAATCTTGTCATAAATGGATGCAGATGTGGAGTTGAGTCCCTACCCCCTTATTCACTTTACTCAGACAAAATGTCACTTGACTTGATTGGAAATTATGCCTGAGTAAGAACTGAGTACACAAGGACTTCAGGATTTTACCCTCAGTGACTAGACAAAAAAACCAAAACAAAACACCAAGCCATAGTTACGTACTTTCTGTTCATTAAAGCAGTTTTACTGAAAAATTCCTCCACTACTCAAAGGGGAATGTAATTAAATGAATAATTTTTTTCGTTGTTAATGATAATTCTTGTGAATTACTATGGAAATTCAGGTTTTCCGGACAACAACAAAAGAAAATCTGAACTGGAGAAAATCCCAGTAACAATGTTGATATTGTCTTTAAGAAAGTTTTTTTTTTTTCCTTGAGCAATCCCAATTTTAAATTTATCCCTGTGAGAGAACCTACGTATCTAAGTTACATGCCGTTTAATTCTGTTCTGTTCAAGCATGGTATGCTTTAGACTTTTTAATTTAAATATTTCAAAGAACCAATTTATGGCAGAGGTGTTACTTTCCTTCTTAAGTACATATTATGCATTTTTTATTACAATTTTGCTACAGCCAAATGTCTCTTAAAGCGTGATTCACAAACCACTTCACTGCTCTTCAAGAATGAAAAACAAAGAGTATACACTCAGAACGTGACTTACCTTCTGAAATGTTGCAAAACCATAGAAATTAGGGTAATTTAGACCTAGTTCTTATTTTTAGGTTTCAAAGTATTTTGGCATTTAGTTTATTTGGTTTGATGATTATCATTTGATGTAGTTGTGGTTATTTAAAAACACTGTCTCCATGACAGCCTTGTAAATGAACCTTTTGACTCATGCACTTTCTCTTCCTTTTAAAAATAAATCCTATTCACAGAAGAGGGTTATGCGCTTGCAAGGGAAAGTATATGCGATTTCTTATACTGTGGACAACACTCTGTATGTAGTTTAACCCTTGATTTTTATTGAGTAACCGTGAATGTGACACTGCATGTTTTCTTGTGATTCAATGGGAAAATTGATCCATACATGATGGGCTCAATAATAGGGTGCATCTTAGGAAATAGGTTTATACAGGAAAAAACCCACAGTGGTCCCTGGGAACACACACAAACATCATTTGTAACAGAAATGAATTGGTTGGATGTTCATGACAGGCAGTTCTCATGGAAAACTTTGGACACAGTGGACCAGCCCAATTCAGACCCTGAGCTGTATCTAAGCTGCTCCGTTTTACACTGGTTGCCTATGGTGCCAAGCTGGATATTTCTAGGTCTGTCTAGTCCAGCAGCCTATCTTGACCAATTCCAGCTGCGTTAGAGGAAGTTACAAGTAACCCTGCAGTACAGTTGTGGAATAACCAGCTCTTAGGAGAATCTGCTAGTCCTTGTCTAAACTAGGGGCTTGTCTACACTGCCGCTTAAGTCAATGTAACTTATGTTATTCAGAGCTGTGAAAAAGCCATCCCCCACCCCAAGCAATGCAAGAACATCGACCTAAGCATTGTCCACACCAGTGCTAAGTCGGTGAGTTACATTCTCCCACCAACATAGCTTCCGCCTCTCGTGGAGGTGGAGTAATTATGCTGATGGGAGGGTCCTCTCCTGTTGGCATAGTGCGTTTTCACCAGACATGCTACAACGGCACAGCTGCATTAGTGCAGCTGCGCCGATGTAGTGCGGTAGTGTAGACTAGTCCTAGATTTTAAAGTGTGATGTTAACTAAGGGGGAACCCTAAGCTTTAATGTGACCAATTTAGCACATGTTAAAGGCAACATGCCTCATCTAGACCAAACTTTTGTAATTTGTTATTAGCCCATGTTAACTAACACATTCTAACTTCACTCCTTAAATCCTAGTTTAGCCAAGATCTTTGAGGTTGGATCATGCCCAGAAGCCTGAGCATTTATATTGCCTTTTTCTATCCTATCTAATATAATTCTGCATATTCCTGTTATCCATTTAAATGTCCAACCTTTTGTTTGAATCCTACTGAGCTCTTGGCTTGGTGTCTTGTGTCAGAGAGTTCCACAGGTTAATTATGTGCTGTGTAAAAAGCATTTCCTTTTATCAGTTTTAAATTTGGTGTCTTTTCATTTAATTGAACATCCCTTTTTCTTATGTGGAAAGGTTAATTTATTATCACATGTTTACAGTTCGTTGACATTTCTTTTCATTTTCTATTTTGCATTTTTGCATTGCGTTGTTATGCCCTGTTTAAAAACTGCCGCTTTTCACTCCAGAGATGTCTGCATTTCATTGCTTGGTGCAGTGATCATTCTTTGTATAGTTTGCAATTTAATTTTAGTGCCTTCGAATCTTTGCATGGAAGGCATTATACTACATAAATGACAGTCACTAAATATGAATGAATTATTATTTATCATCACATCAATTTAATTGGGCCTGAATATAAGTGGGGATACTGTAACAACAGCATGGTTAGGTCTGCCAGATTTTGCCACCTTAATACCATCAGCTCCTCAGTTGTTAGCCAGATCAGGTGGTTTCAAATATCTATTGAATGATAATATTTAATTGTATTTTAGTAGCGGAGAGAGGCCCCAACTAAACTCAGAGCATACGTGCTGTAGTAATATATGATGAGAGTCAGTCCTTGCCCCCCAAAAGCTTACAATCTAAATGGACAAGGCTGACAAATGATGGGAAAAAGGAAGTCTTATTATCCCCATTTTACAGATGGGGAACTGAGGCACAAGGTGGGTTAAGTGATTTTTCCAAGGTTACATGGGGTGTCAGTGGCAGAATCGGGAACTGAACACTATCTGCCTTAGCCATAGGACTGTCTTTTTGCTTTTATGAACATTTTAGGCCACAATGGGTACAGTGCGTAGCTGATTCACCCACAAGGAGAATTTTTCTTTTGAAAATCAGTACAAGCTAATATTGTGTTTAGATCTGGGAATAGAGTCGGGCTGAGGTAAACTTAGAGGAGGAAGGCTATTGTTTAAGGCTTCCTGCAGGGAGCTTGCCAGTCATCCTTGGTGGAGAAGACTGATATTGTGGTTAAGCATTTTCTTAGTAGGTGTCGCTGTGCTGTACTGTATGTCTTCATGGAACTAAGGGGCTGCGTGTATGTTTGGGTGGAGAGGCCCAGATATCTGAAGAAATGAATCATTTAATGCTTTAGAATTAGGAATAGGCTCTGCATGTGCTGAGTCATAACCAGTGATCCTAGAAATCCATTTCCCATGTAAAAATCCCATGTGGAATTTGCATTTTTACAGATTTCAGAGTAGCAACCGTGTTAGTATTCGTAAAAAGAAAGGGAGTACTTGTGGCACCTTAGAGACTAACAAATTTATTTGAGCATAAGCTTTCGTGAGCTACAGCTCACTTCATCGGATGCATTCAGTGGAAAATACAGTGGAGAGATTTATATACATAGAGAACATGAAACAATGGGTGTTACAGTGTGTATGGTAACACCCATTGTTCCATGTTCTCTATGTATATAAATCTCCCCACTGTATTTTCCACTGAATTCATCCGATGAAGTGAGCTGTAGCTCATTTTTACAGAGAATCTTTAGTTTTTACATTTGTGAAAAAATAAAAACATATATTAACTATTAACTGAATTTTTGTGAAAGTACCAGTGTCACGTATTTAGTGCGCGCAACCTCTCCCTCTTGTGGTTGATTTTTGAATGCGCTTTAAATTTACAGTGGAACCCCATTTATCTGATCTAATTGGGACAGGGCCAGATGGATAATCAAAAATTGGGATAATCAGGAGAATTGGCAAAGAGCTTTCTATCCCTTATTTTAAGATTGGGGTGATGGGGCTCGGTTGGTCAGCCCCAGGGGGCTGGGGGGGGTACAGGGGGGGAAGGGTCTTGGGCAGTCAGCCCTGTGGGTATGGGTCTCAAGTGGTCAGCCACAGGCATCTGGTGGTATGCTTAATATAGAGAGCTAGAGAATGGAGGCTTGGATAAACAGGGTTCTACTGTAAAACATTGTATTTAGCTGATATCTATTATATTGTGGCTAGGGAAACTAAAGTTCAGCATTTCATTTTAATCATGGAAAAACTTGGATTTTTATCTTTTTTTTTATTGGATAATTTTGGTTTTTTTGTCACAGAAAACTAGGACCCCATGTCATAATCTCCATAATTAGCACCATTGGAAATCCTGCTTGATGTTGAATCTTTTCCTTATATTTTCAAGAATGTTTTAAAAATGAGGAATGGGAATATAAGGATTACCTTTCCTGTTAGAATACATTTCTGGATGACTATAAATATGTGACTTCATCTACCAGAGTAGGGTTATAATCAGTTGGAAATACACAGCCAGAGCATCTTTTAGCCCTTGTGAAAAATGAATTGTAATAAAACCAAATGGAAGGAAAAATCACATCTATTCATTAATAGAGCATCATTTAAATGGCTATGATATAAATGATAGCCCAGGAGAAATCCCTGTGTTTGTCCAGAGTTCTGAAGACACTTCAGAACAGCTTGAGATAAGCCAAAATCACCAAGTTCAGATCCAGATTGGGATATGGTCTGAACTTCTCAATAGTTTGAGGTGTTTGAATTTGTATTTCCAGTTCCCATCCACTGAAGAGAGAGGCCTGAGGCACCAGGCTTGGGTCTGCAGCCCAGTTTTGAAAAATTCAGCATCAATCCCAATCATGGATCAGGCCTCCATTGTGCTATGAACTATCTTCTTCTTAACGTATGTGCAGTGTGCCTCAGGTGGCCTGTGACCAGAATTCATTACCGAATTTGGTCCGCTGGTTGGATCATTCGCTTCCCTGGCCAGGGGTGGGTACTATAAAAACACATAATAAAAAGAAAAGGAGTACTAATGGCACCTTAGAGACTAACCAATTTATTCGAGCATAAGCTTTTCTGAGCTACAGCTCACTTCATCGGATGCATTCAGTGGAAAATACAGTGAGGAGATTTATATACACACAGAACATGAAAAAATGTTCTGTGTGTATATAAATCTCCTCACTGTATTTTCCACTGAATGCATCCGATGAAGTGAGCTGTAGCTCACGAAAGCTTATGCTCAAATAAATTGGTTAGTCTCTAAGGTGCCACAAGTACTCCTTTTCTTTTTGCAAATACAGACTAACACGGCTGCTACTCTGAAACCTGACATAATAAAAAGACAATCTCTGCCCCAAAGAGCTTACAATCAAAGTATAAGATAGACCCATGGGGAAGTAAAAGAAAACAGTGAGTCAGTCCTGGTTAGCATGATAGCGGTGGTCACGGCCATTCTGCTTCCTAACCGTCATTTAATTTTTGCTAGGTATCACAGCAGAGGAGTTTAAGAAGGGATTTGAAGGAGGACAGTGAGGTAGCTCTGTGGATATTTATGGGATGCTCCTCCCAAGCATGCATGTTTGAAAATGCAGCAAGTGGGTGATGAAGGCTGGCATCATTGATAGAGTGAAGGGGGGAGTGGGGCATCCTTTCAAAAGTGTGTAAGACATGATAGTATGATGGGGGTAGGCCAGGAAGGGTCCTGAAGGTGGAGTAATGAGTAGTTTATGTTACAGTGGAGTAGTCCCATTGACTCCAATTAGACCCTGACTCAGAAAATTTCACTTTCCCCTTTCCCCTTTCAAAAAAACCCAACCAAACATAAGAAACAAACAAACAAACAAACAGTTTTCATATAGTTATTCCCGCGCCCCAAGTTGTGAAGACACCTTAGCACCATTTGAAAGAGCACAT
This sequence comes from Eretmochelys imbricata, assembly GCF_965152235.1. Taxonomy (NCBI): domain Eukaryota; kingdom Metazoa; phylum Chordata; order Testudines; family Cheloniidae; genus Eretmochelys; species Eretmochelys imbricata. The sequence continues at coordinate 107,110,995 of NC_135577.1, forward strand.
TCAAAAACAAATATCAACTATTAATTCTTCTCTGGATTCTCATGTGGTTTCAAATATAGCATGGCCCTGTTGGCCCTCATTTTCAGAAGCAGTTTCTTGTTCTTTGTGATGTATAGAGCTGCATTTTATAGTTGTATTAACCGCTCCCACTTAGTCTCCATTTTGTTTCATTTGGTTCAATTTTGTGACATCACAGTGACATCCAGTAGTTAACAGCCGCACTGAATTCTCAGATAAAGGCTGTAGTTTTCTTTTCCATTACCATAAAATTGTTTAAGTAAAACCAGTAATTCATAAAAAGGGTTTAGATTGGCAGAATTTGAGGCTGGAGTCTTCTGTCCATCCACCAGTCATGTATGGCATAGGCAGTGGGACTGAAAGTTTCCTTTTGTGTTGTTTGATCACTTATGTTGAATAATCTGATTGTTTCAGTCCAGTACCTAACAGATAGATGTCTGCATCACAGAAGAGTATTATAACAATTGAGAGTAATTGGCACTCTTCTTGCAGTCTGAGTTTAATTTGCTGGGAGATTAGACTGTTCCTCTCATCCCTAGGGGGTGTCTTTTAGAACAGAATTAAAAATAAAAGAGAGATACAATATTTATGGGGGACTGTTGGGAAGCTTGCTCTTCTGTTGCTAGACTTGCTCTATGGCTAAGTAGAGGGCATCCATCTCCAGTGCTGTCAAACAGCACTTCTCATGAATGCGACATTCGTAACTTCCTCTTCTCCATTTCAAGGCATCCTTAGTGCTTTGAGTGCATCCAAGTAGCCAGTGCTACTAGCCATGTTGTACCTAAGCATCCAGGGGGGGAAATGGTATGGGAACTGCAGTGGATTATTTCCTAGACTGAAAGGAATCGAATGGCAATTACAGCAATACAAATTACTGTATCCCTGAACTGTTGGTCCAGTCAGCAGTTTCATATAATTTTTTCATGGGGAATAGGAAGTGCACCTATAACAGAACTTAGATGTGCTTCTTCTTTATTTTTGTAGGACCGTGAAGCTAAAACCAAAGGTAGAGGCATTGTTCATGAAACGTCTCACATTGGAGATGGATGTTCTCTCCTCCTTAGACTGCTAGCATAGCTTGTGTATTTATTGCTCTTCTTCTAACTGACGGTTACTCCTGATCATTTTGGAAGATCTTGGAGCCCTGAAATAATCATGGGGACCTTATTGTGGTTCTGCCATTTCACCTACTGTACTTCTGAGGAGAACCCTTCTTTCTTAGGGAGCTGAACCGTCACAGTAGCCTCACTCACTTTTATTGACTAGTGTTGAGAAGATGCAGCTGAAAAAACCCTGTGAGGATGCAGATTAAGAAAACTGTTGGGATAAAGTAATATTCACTCTCTTTCATGCTCATAAACTTTCCAATTCGTCACCTCTTGCAGAGCATGGGGTGTGATAATATTGAAAAATAAAGCACTTAGGTAACTGGGATTCCATCCTTCAAGATGGTTTAGATTAAGATTACGGTATGGTGTCTCTGAGACTGCAAGCCATAGCTCTGGATAGCATGATGGATTAATTGGGACACTGGTCTGTAGGAGGTCATCCTGTGATACTGCTTGCCAAGCTTGCTGTGCTCTTCTGGGAGAGCAAGATACTGTGAGGGTTATCACATAGAGAACCTTATTTAGGCCAGAAACCAGCCCTAGCTCTTACGCATCTCCTACCTCCAGTGCACATATGAAGGCTTGGAGGGGTACATTCCTGGTGCTAGCTAGGACTATGGGGTTCTGGGATCCTTATGAAATCTACTCAGTAGCAGTCCATAGCCCCAAAGGGATGTAGTCAGCCAGCTTGGGAAGTGGCTAGGTCTCCATACCTCTGTGCATATTGCCATCTACCACCAGGACTGGGTGGCAGCATGCCCATTCTGGATGAGGGGTGGTGCAGAGAGAGCATATGTTTCTCCTTGTAGAGGCAGCAGTGGGGAGCACTGCAGAGTGAGTTACTTCAGATCCCTGCCCAACCTACCTTGCACAGGCAGAAGAGTTTAGAATCTTCACCTTCACCACTACTGCTCAAGGATGGAGTTTTGCCCTTGGAGTTTTACTGAGATGCTTGTCACTTAAGGCAATGTATTTCCATCAGGAAACAGTCTTGGCTTCTCTATGTCCTAATTTAAGTTCTGGACAGAAGGTGCAATCACACAGACACTGATAAGGTTGTTAAGGTTTACCATATGCACTTTCAGGAAGAAAGTCAGCCATTGTGTCAGAGAACATCAATCTCTGTGGGCATCATTTCCCAATTGGTCAGAGAACGTGTGTGCAAGGTAGATGTAGTTAAAGGAAATGACCTTCATTTTGGGATGAACAGGGCTCCATGAGGCAAATTACTGTTGGCATCCAAGGCAGAAGAGGGCGTGTCTTTATTAGCTTCATGTAGAGCTGCTTTTGAGGCCTCCATAAATACATTTTGTGGCATTACATGCTGGATGTGTCTGCTTGCTGTGAGGCTGCGGTTGATATCCATGTAATCTAGGTTGCCATTTCAAGGAAATTCAAGTCATCTGTCAGTTCAGTGGGTTCCGCTATGATATGCCACCTATCTGGGCTGTAGAGGGGACATAGGTGTAATTATTTATCTGCCAGTTTGGTTTCTCCAAATCTTGCTATACTAGCCCAGATATCCCACCTGGTTTCCTTAAATTGCACGCTATGGTAGTTTGTTGTGGTGGTTATTGCTGAATATTGAATACTATCATGCTTCCTGAGCCAGCAAGCCCTTAATATAAGAGAGATATTCTCAGAGCCCTGAGCATTTCTGCCTCCTTTTACTAGTACAGCTAAGTAACTCACTTGTATAAATTGGAGTAGGAGGCTCTGGAGTAACCAAATTAAGAGGTGATGGGCTACATATTAACCAGTAACAGGCTGTTTGCTATCCACTGAGACATCTGACCTTTTCTGGAATGATGCACACAACAATGCCCAGAAAGAAACTCTTGAGAGCCAGAAATAAGGTGTTGGTGGAGGAATGAGCAAGCAGAGAAGATAAGATTGAGCCTGGACTTCAGAGCATGTTACAAAACTTGCCTTTTTCCAGAAGTCTGCTTGAAAGAGACGAGGAGAACAAACAATGAAAAAGACGCAGTCATGAAAAAGCTGCTCAGTTTTGGCTTTTTCCAGACTTAACCTGAATAGAAAAATTTCTGCTTAAAAGAATCCATTGTAAACACTTAGAACAAACAAACAACTTCATTTCCTCTTGAGGGTTTGCAACCCAAATATTACAGCTTTGTTTTAGTGCATGAAAAATTGCGAGTGAAATTGAATAGAAACCTGCTGTAAACAAAAGTGAGATTGACTAGTTGATTTCATTGCCCATACAAAAAAGCAGACAAGCAAGGTAATTTGTATTTTTCTTCTGACAGAGTCCCTTTAACTTTATTATATTTGTAATGTACAAATTAATGGTTGCCAAAGCAGGGTTGTAATATTATATTGTAACTGCTCTAATATAAACCTTGATCGTTTACTTAGTATTAAGACACTGCTAGTGAAAGCAGTTCTATTATTCAAAACAAATGAGTCTTTACTGTGACTTATAAGTAGGTTAGATACATTTGTAATGTGTTGTCCTCTTCATAAAACAAGGTTGCACCTTATTGCACTCATCAGCATTGTGGTTTAGTGAGTAACAATGTTACTTTGAATCCAACTGAAGAAAATCCACTAAACTTCTTCCTATTAAAGAATAATGTTAATTGGTTAGTGTATATAGAAGAAGGTTATATGGCCCATTGACTTTATATAGATTGAAATGCTAAGCAGGGCTAAGTAGAAGCATCAGTAGGGAATAGAGGGTAAGCGCTCATCAGTTTTATGTTCTCTTTCCTATTTACTGCTTACCCCTTACAGTGTTTTACAACAAGATAAACAAAGTTTTCCTCAGTGCTTCGTAAATAAAAGTGTATCTATTTTTGTTGATATTATTGAGAAATCAGCTTTTGAGGATGTGACATTTAGAAAGATGATGTCTGGAAAAATAGGATGTTATCTTAGAAGAATCACCTGAGAGCATCCAGTCCAGTTAGACCACACAGTCTACTAGTCAAGATCCTCATGGATGATAGGTCCATCAGTTGCTATTAGCCAAGATGGTCAGGGATGCAACCCCATGCTCTGGATGTCCCTAACCCTCTGACTGCCAGAAGCTGGGACTGGATGACGGGATGGATCATTCGATAATTGCCCTGTTCTGTTCATTCATTCTGAAGCATCTGGCTCTGGCCACTGTCGGAAGGCAAGATCCTAGGCTAGATGGACCATTGGTTTGACCCAGTATGGCCATTCTTATGTTCTCACGATCCTCTTCCAATACAAGAGGCAGCTCTTTCAAGGGCAAATGAGATGCTTATTTTGTAGTCATGTGAGAAGCATCAAATAGACTGCCAATATGATGGTACTTCCACGCATTTGTTAAACATATTTCTGATGACTAAGAGTCTGATTCTCCACTGCCTTACATTTTGTCTAGTCATTTACATCCAGGCAAGATGAGTATAAAATTCTGATGTGGTACACTCACTTTGCTCTGATATAAATGACAAAGGACAGATCACTGAAGAATCAAGACCTAAGAGCCTAACATTTTCCTCTCATGTGAGTTTTACACCTGATTCCAATGGAGTTATTTCTGATTGATATGGGTGTAAGTGAGATCAGAAGCAGGCCCTAAATTTCTCTTTCTTAATCTGTATTTGAAAAGATACTAGCATCGGACTGTGTTCTAGGATTTGATTCTCATTTAAACAATGGTCCTTTTAAACTATTCTCGTACTTTAAGTGGGCCTTAAACTAGGGATAAATGTAATTCATACCTAATGAATTTCCATGTTAATTGCATGTATCTGAATGCGGAATTTGATCTAGAGGCTGTATCCAACTGACACCCATTCACAAGGCCCTTTATAGATGTCTGCTGGCAGAGACCTGGCATATCATGTATGTGTTGTGCAACGAGAACCAACTTCCCTTTACTTATTTATTGCACACAGTTTAAACCAGGGCCTAATTGCAATGTCTCAAACAGCTTTAAAGAAACTTCTTAATAAGATGATGAACATTGAGGACCCATCCTATTCCCAATGAAGTCAGTGGTAAAATTTTATTGACTTCAAGAAGAACAGGATTGGATCCTAGAACACCTGTCTTTATTTGTCATATTTCAATAGGGATTAATCCTCTGAAGTCCACCTCAGCTCACTTTGACTTAAAATCAAAGGCTTTTAAAATTAGTTCCTTTTTAATTCATTGATGACTTCAATGGGAGTTGAGAGAACACTGCACCCTGCAGGATTGGACGCAGAAATAGGAAGAGTTTCTTATTGTATGCTATACAACTGATCCCCAAGCAAAATGGGTTTCATTCAGGGTTAATGGAGAGAAGCTTTCTCATAAAGAGCTCCTTTTTCCATTGCCTGGTGTTGATGTAGTGATGGACCTGACCCATTATAGCCATTTGCTGTCTATAGGAAGTAAGAAGAAGAAACAAATGACTGAGTTCAACCAGTAACTCCCTCCCCCCGGCAATCACTGGAGAGTGATTGTGTGGGATACACACAGCTGGTCCTAATGGCTGATTCCCCGCTCAATGTTCTAGTGGGAATTCAGCATAGATGAATAGCCTGGAACCATGTGCTTTACTGGTACAGCATTATGCTTGAATCTAAGGAAACAATTTTCCTTGTTTCTGGGGATTTTCTGGCTATGCAAGTATGTGTGGAGCTGGGATGCAGTGATGGTAGAAGGGAAGTCAGGAAAAAAAGTGAAGAGCATTGAAAAATAGTGGGAACTTCCCAAAGGGTGTAAATTTTTCCTGTTTTCCTCTCTGCCCTCTTCCCCTACACAAAAACACTCGTCTCCATTAAATTATCCATAATCAACTGCAGTTCAGACATCAGTCATTTGCTTCCATTTTAGATACATCTCTTACTCTGCATGTTCCATTCACTCTTCTCTTTCTCCTTCCCTTAAAAACCTAATGTTAAATTATTTGGGGATATTAACACCCTAGTAAGGTGTGCAGATGTAAAGTACAATTGCAAAGCAGGTAATTCATACTCTTAATCAACTCCAGTTCTCCCCATTATTAGTGAGCAATGAACTAATTTTTCTGACTATACTGTATGTCAAATATATAACATGACATACCTTGGTGTATAATTGTTGTTTAATTGATGTTTTATTCTTTCTATTGAAACTGATGGGGGGAATAAAATGTCAATACTCCCCATGTAATTGATGGCTCATTCTTTTCATGTATTAATAAGAATTAAAACATCAATTTAATGACAATAGTATGACATTTTAGCTACTTGACCTGGGCTTCATATGATAGCACAAACTGGTGGGTGGAGGAACTCAGTTCCTCTTATTAAAGTGAAATTAGTTAGTTTTAATATTTATATGAGGAAAAAAAGAACAAAAGAGAGAGGACGAGTTTCCCTTGTCTAAATATTTGCCATTTAAGACCAGTATTTGGCAAATGATGATTACGAAGGTGTATTCACTGAAATTTGCAGTGTTGTTGTAGCTGTGTTGATCTCAAGATATGAAAGAGATGAGGTGGGTCAGATATCTTTTATTGGACCTACTTCTGCTGTTGAGAGAGACAAGCATTCGAGCTTCATAAAGCTCTTCTTCAGGTCTGGGAAAGGTAATCAGAGTAATCATAGTCACTGAAATGTTATTTATAGTAGCGGGCAGGGCAACCAGCACTCAGAAATTTACTGGTCCATCAACGGGCTTCTCCAGGTATTGTCTGGAACCTTGAGGCGCCCTCTAATCCATCCTCTTACACTTTGAAAGCCCAGTTTGTTATACTCTCCATGCTTGCAGGTGAGGAGGTTTACAGCTTATTGCTGCTGCTCTTTAATCACATGAAAGGTTGCAACCGAGTGAAGGGAGGTACTCTCTGACCTCATCTATGCTGGGGATTTCAGCCATGGGTGACTAGTATCCAGCCTAACCACTAATCCAGCTGCATCCCTGCAAACTCCTAGTGTAGACAGAGTAAATTGTTATAAGTCTCCCTTTACTGGGATAAACAACACTCTTGCAAATTACTGTTCATAACAGCTTATCCTGTGTATATAATAGGGATGAGATTTTGTGCCCTTAGAATGACTCGAGATAACTGGTGGAGAATTCCCCTTACATGCAGGAACCTCTGCTGGCAAAGGCAGCCCTGCTGCTTCCTGCACCAGATGTGACCCAATCCTTGGTGTAAGGGGACGGAGCAGGTTTGTTACTGGTATTCCAGCACGGCATGTAAGTGGGAGGAGGTAGGGCCATAATAGAGCTTATGCCAGTGGTGGAAGTTAGTTAGGCCTCTGTTCTAATTTAGCTGGGGTCAGGTGGCTGAGGAACAGGGTACCACAATCAGCTCCCTGCAACCACCACTCTCCAAGCAGAGCTCAGACATGGTGGAGAGTCAGGACCCACATATTTGTTTCCTGTGGCTGTATTTGGAAGAGTTGGTAAAATACAAATACTAAAAAATACTAAATTTCTCCTCTTTACTGTAACAATGTCCTCTTTACTGTAATAATGTCTCAGTCCTTTTCTTTCTTTAACAGGGTAACTGATTTGGTGGATAGGGGGAATGTAGTGGACATAATATACCTGGACTTCAGCAAATCTTTTGATACAGTCCCACATGACATTCTCATGAGTAAGCTGGAGAAATGCGGGCTCAACAGAACTACCATTAAGTGGATACATAATTGGTAAAACAACTGCAAACAAAGAGTAACTGTTAATGGAATGATGTCGGATTTGAGGGAGGTCTCCAACTGCGATTTGTTCTGGAGCCAGTGTTTTAACATCTTTTGTAATGACCTGGATATAGGTATAGAGAGCAGACTGATCAAGTTTGCAGATGACACAAAGCTAGGGGAGGTTACCAGGACTTTGGAGGATAGAGCTAAGATTCAGAGGGATTATGATGAATTGGAGAACTGGGCTATAGACAACAAAGACAAGTGTACGGTGCTACACTTAGGGAAGACAAACCAAATGGACAAATACTGAATGGGGGAAAAAGGGCTTGGCAGCAGTACTGCTGAGAAGTATCTGGGAGTTGTGGTGGATCATAACCTCAACATGAGTCAGCAATGCGATGCTGTTGCAAAAAAAGCAAATGCATTTTTTGGTGGTATTAACAGAGGCATAGCATGCAAGTCACAGGAGGTGATAGTACTGATTAGGCCTCAGCTGGAGTACTGTGTCCAGTTTTGGTCACCAACATATAGAAAGGATGTAGAGAAACTGGAAAGAATCCAGAGGTGAGTGACAAAGATGATCAAAGGGATGGAACTCAAGCCACATGATCAAAGGCTGAAGGAACTGGGTATGTTTAGTTTGAAAGAGAGGAGATTAAGGGGGGATATGATAGCGGCCTTCAGATACTTGAAAGGCTGCCATAAAAAAGATAGAGAAAAGTTGTTCTCTTTTGTCACAGAGGGCAGGAAAAGAGGCAATGGGTTCAAATTGCAGCATAGCAGGTTTAGATTAAATCTCAGGAAAAACTTCCGAACTGTAGAACAGCAGGACAATGAAACAGACTGCCTTGGGAAGGTGTGGAAGCTTCTTCACTGGAGGTTTTCAAAAGGAGGCTGGAGAGCCATCTGTCTTGGCTGTTCAGACCAGCGGTTCTCAAACTGTGGGTTGGGAACCCAAAGTGGGTCGTGACACCATTTTAATGGGGTCACCAGGGCTGGCTTAGACTTGCTGGGGCCTGGGGCCAAAGCCCGAGCCCTACTGCCCAGGACCGAAGCTGAAGCCTGAGCCCAACTGCCTGGGGCAGTGGGCCTCAGGCTTTGGCTTTGTCTCTACCACCTGGGGCAGCGGGGCTTGGGCGAGCTCAGTCCACCCCCTCCTGGGGTCGTGTAGTAATTTTTGTTGTCATAAGGGGGTCACAGAGCAATGAAGTTTGAGAAACTGGTTTAGACTAGATGACCCTTGTGGTCTCTTCTAACCCTTTGATTCTCTGATTCTGGAAGATTAGCTTTTTGAATCCCAAGCATTTTATCAGTGTTTGCTGATAATATTCCAGTGCTTTGTGGTATTGGAAAGTTGGAATATCTTGTATTTGTCTCCGTGTGTAAACGACACTTTCTTTATGGCTGCCCAAATCTTACATCCTCATGCCCATCGTCCGCCACAGTCTCACACCGTCATTTCCATGTCTTCTCCCACATGGTCCCCTACATTCAGTGCGATCTCCCAGAGCTCATCTACACCTGTACACATTTAAGTCCCTTTTAAAGACATGTTTCTGCTGTGCTGCTGATAGTGAATCCAGCTGACTTGTATATCAAGTGCCTAATATTGTTCCCCTTTTCCTAACTCTGTAATTGTTTTGAAATTGGGAGCTGCTTAGAGCAGGAACCGTACTTTCTTGACTGGAACGTAACCATCACATCATATTTCAGAATAACAGCCGTGTTAGTCTGTATTCGCAAAAAGAAAAGGAGTCCTTGTGGCACCTTAGAGCTGTAAATAAACATTATATAATGGGAGAATTACTCACTAAGTGCCTGATCCTGCAGTCCCACTGATTTCAATAGATGTGAGTAAAGGTTAGCCAGACAGGGGTCTTAGGCTTTTTTCCTTAATTATTTAACACACAGTGGGCTTGATCCAAAGCCCAGTAAAGTCAATTGGAGGCTTTCCGTTGACTTCCATGGACTTTGGATGATACCCAGTGTTCAATCTCTGAATAAACAGGATATAAAACATCACTTATAAGGCTCAGACCTGTAGAATGCGTAGTTACTGAGTAGTTGTTACTCATGCACGTAGTCTAATTGATGGGACTGCTTGCTTAAGTAAAGGGGTTGCAAGTTTAGACCTATACAAATGCAAACCTCATTTCTTTATTTTTTTGAATAAACATTAAATAATAGGAAGACTTTCCCTCAGGTGTGAAACTCTGTCAGGGTGTAAAGATGTCTAATTTTCTTTGCAGTATTCCACAGGACATCTTTTAAGAGAGTTGCATTCACTCCTCCCACCCATAGAACTACATTCTGCATAAAGTGTGAAAACATAATTGTGTAGTACAATATTTTGTAAATTTAAAAATGTTTTAAAACTTACTGTATTTTTGAAGCTTCCAGAGATAGAAACTGCAGGAAATCTGTGTGATAAATATGTCTCTTCCTCTCTTTTCACATCCTACAGTAATTGTTTAACACGTTTAGTCTCACACATAGTCTCCTTCCCCCCCCACCTTGATTCAGACTCTGGTCATATTAATTCTCAATGAATTCTTTTCTTGTATATTAGTAAAATGTTGCCAATGTAAGTATGAACTCAGCGAAGTTAAGATAGGTAATTTATCACAGTGTTTGAGGAGGATTATATTAATATAACTTGCCTTTTTCATATGTATACGAAATGGTAAAACATCAGTAATTAAATAGCAGAAAAAATAACTCAAAAGAACAGATACCTATCTCTAGTCTAAACAAAATAGTGTGTTTTTAATTGAAATAACATTCAGTGGAACTGAACATCAAAATATTTTAACTTTTTCGAAGTTTTCACCATTAAAGAATTAAGATGAAACACAATTAGGAAACAGAAAACTGCAACATTGTAGAGGATGGTCACTTTTTGTATGTCATGTGGCTTTAAAAACAAGTCAGATAAATGATGATGCCATTAAAACTGAACTAATTAAAGAAAGCTTCTTTTAAGAACTCATTAACTGCAACCTCATTTGCATAATGATGCATATTAATTAAGTTTTAATGAATCTGAATTTGCACCAAGCCTATTCATGTTGGCTTTGAAACAAATTGAACAAATTAGTTAAAAGCTTTTTGGAATCTACTTTTCACACCAAACAGGATATGAATGCAATCATCTCCACAAAAAAGAAATATTTTTCTTTTAATTTAATTCAAAGGTATGCAGGCCCATCTATTAATTATTTTAAATGTAATGATTTCCACCTTTATTTATTTATTTATTTTTTGCGAAATCAACAGTATTACTCATTCTTGAGCAGCAAATATTATAAATGTATGTAGTGGGGTAAAATCATTACAGCCAATTTATTGAAAATAAAGTGGAAACATTTGACTTCAGGGTGCATTTAGTTTACTTAATACATGGATTTCAATTTTGTTGGTAACCTTTAGGCTTTTTGGCTGTCTGCAGAACAACCACTGAAGCTGTATCTTTTATGGTACTATCAATTTTTCAAGATATATGTAAAATGCTAAATTGCTCTTATAATACCCATTTCCTAAAGTCAGATTTCAGAGCATCATAAATCTTATAAGTATTGGGGGGGGGGGAATAATTTCCAAGCATTTAAAGGCTGTGTGTTCTTGCTTGAGTGTTGATGGAATCTGATCTTTTTTCACATACACAAGAAGCAGAATCCAATTTTAACAAGTTTGCATTCAGCTCATAATAAAAACAAGAATTACAGCAGAAACGCCATTGATTTCCTTATACCCCATTTTGTCTTCATCAAGAATGAAGAGATTTATGTAATTACTGCTCTATCTTTTGTTGTTAGAAATCACTTTTTTGTAAGTCAGCAGATACAAAGACTGGAATGCTTTTATTGTTGAGATTAAAAGATCATTCTTCCCCTCCCCCATTAAACCATTTTTCTATGGCTAGGTTCTTTGGGGAGGCCGACAATTAGGAATATGCTGTACATTGAAAATCTACACTTTTTATCGTTGTTTATGGAGATTTTTTCTCCCCATCCTTTTATCTCGTCATCTTCCTCCCTTTATAAAGAAAAAAAATCTCTCTCTCTCTCTTTTGTTTCGTTGTCCAAAGTGGCATCCACCGACAATGAACTGATGCCAATGCAGATTCCCTGCAGCAAAGTGCTATAAATGATTTTATACTTAGTGGTATAAAATGGCAAGATGTTGTATTATTGCCTGCAAATGACTTTACCTTCCTCTGATTTTTTCCCCCCCCTCATCTGTCATTTTTCTTTCCTGTTTATTAACAGAGTTAAAGTTGAACTCCAATGTCTGATAAGCGTAAGGAATACATTCTGGAACCAATGTTTCTAGTGGTGTAATCGGAGAAATCTCTTACGAGTCTATCCCTTGAGTGGAAGCCAGTTGTACTCTAAAATGCAGTGAACCCACTGCCAAATTTTCAAGGATCAGCATTGCTGGGGCATGAAGAGGCAACCAAATGTCCTGAGGGCCTGGTGGGAAGGTTATCCACCTGTGGTTATTGAAGAAACCGGATGCAGGAATTTGGCACAGAAAAACAAATGGCAGCTTAACTATTATAGTGCTAGGGGATAGACTAAGCTTGTTTTTCTCAAACATTCATTATCAGTGTAGCTATATCTCACCTTGATCCACAGAGATCCTTGCAGAACCATTATCTTAAGGTATAAACAGTTACTAGTGTAAGAAAGTCATAAAACTAAGTTTAGGGAACAAGTTACCTTTGCTGTGACTTTTGGGATGATTATACCCTGGGAAAAAAATAGGCATTTCCACGTTTTTAAACTTTTTCTATTCTTGTAGTTTTATAGGGTACTGTAACTTGAAAACAAAATGAAGCCATTAAATATTTTAAGTACCATCTGATTTCCAAATAGGAGTAAATTTTTATGAGATCACAACCTGGAATAAAGAAAAAGAATTGCTGTAAGTTATAGAGCTATAATTCTTTTGAATTTTAGGATCTTGAATTAACCAGTGAACATTAACACCATTATAATAACCTATAATTAAAAAAATAATAAAGGCAGTTGGGACCTTCCATTATGGTCTCTATTTAAGTAGACAGATATCATTACAGATAATAGTTCTATATTTGCCAGATATGCAATCACCCTAACCTGTAGGCTGGCACTCTAACCTGTCGTGTATCCTATCACTTTATATGTAACACTTAATATTAATGTTTCTGGGCTTTAAGATGTTTCTTCTGCTTCTTGGAGATATAAAACAAAAATTATGAGGGATGTTTCCCTTTGCTCATGTTCAGAATAGCTTTTAATTGTATTTATCTGGTTTCAGAAGGCTTTCCCTTTAGGAAGTGATCTTTTTCTTTTTTTTAAAGTACGAATTTAGTGTGGAGAGCTGGCTTCTTTTGGGGGAATTTTGACAGAAAGTGTCTTCCTTGTGGGAGGTCAAGAGTCACTGGTATTAAACTAGACAAGCTGGTAGTGGAGTGTTAATGGAAATGGAAAGCAGATGTTTGGTAATTAGGGGAGATGTGAATGACAAGACTTGAGAGGTACGGTACATGCGCTAGCTGGCACAAAGCAGCTGTTGTTACCGATTTCACTGTCAGAAATGTACACAAGTCAGACCATCCCCTGTGAGTTTGCCATAACTGTGACAATTAGAAAAAACTGTATTTGATTAAAATAAGTAATATATCATACAAAGTAATTTTTATAACATTTAGAAATGGCCTGGGTTAAATCCCACGAAAATTCACTAGAACCAAACCAAACCAGTTGAATGGGTACAGTTCTTAAAAGTAGTGAAAGGCAAGATGGTTATTGACATTTGTCACAGATTCGAAGGCATATTTTGCTGGAAATGCAAAAACAAACCTACTTGGCTCCTATAAGGTGTCTTATTTAAAAAAGCAATTGTAAATGTAGTGCATTTTCTAAATTATTCCCTTTTTAGCAAGGAACATTATTCTTTTAATTTGCTGTTTGTTCAACAGCATTTGATTCATGTCTTTTGTTGTAGTGATTTTATATATTCTCAGCTATCTAGTGTATGGACGAAATCTTCATTGTTTTACTCTAAGAAAGAATTACAGTTAAAATGGGGTAGCATGGGAGGGACTGATAGTAAAATATCTATTATGGCCAAGATTTTCAAAGCTTCATTGGGGATATGGACATCCAATACCCATTCATTTAAATAAGAACTGGACATCCAAATCCTGTTAGGTAGCTTTGAAAGTATCATCTTATTTGTATTGTAGTGGTGCTTAAAGGTACTGACCAGGATTGGGGCATCATTGTGGTAGGTACTGTACAACACGTAGAAAAACATAGCCACTGCCTCCCTATATGCTTGTGTATTAAGCTTTTCATTTGTGTGAAAAATAAAACCCAAATAATAGTATGTCTTTACCACTACTGATCCAATAATGCTACATTAAAATGAATTGAAAGTGAACATCTTTGGGTTCAGTTGATAGTGCTCTTGTGTCTGTATGGGAGGGTCCTGGTTCTAGTCCCCCACGAAGACTTGGGCTCATCTACAATGTCCTATGGGCTTTCCACTTCCACTGAAGTCAGTGGAAAGACTCCCATTGACTTCAACGGTGCACTGTCTAGGTACTCAACCATTAGAAGTTCTAACCTTTGAAACATTAAAGCAAGGTTCATTTTATACAGATATGGAGCCTAATCGAAATCTCATTGAAGTCAATGGGATTCTTACTGGGGGGCTATCTTGGTAACAATAGAGATTCCTTGTTGCTTAAGAGTAGATGATGACCTCTGTGTCCCAGCCAGCATTTACCTTGTCTCAATAAAACAAGTTATAGTTTCCAGAGCTCTGTGTTTTTTTTCAATTTCTGGCTGCATAATGGTGCCACATCTGTCTACTGCATAATCAGTATCTAAAATATTGCTTGGTAAAGCACTTTGGGGTACCTTGAGGATGAAAGACATGTTATAAAACCAACATCTATTTTAATTCTAAATAAACATTGCTGTCTCAAGATTCCCTTTGATAATTTTACTTTATGTTAAAGAAAGATAATGGTCCAAAAATTTATCAGACTGTTAGTAGATTCCATTATATATTTCATGTATTGTCGTTAACCTGGGATTTGTTCTGTCATGGGGGATATCCGAATTAGATCTCTATGTATACCTGTAATTATATTTATTTATACTTGAGTATGTATCTTTATTCATTTATGAATACAAAATTCCTCCCATCCAATGGAACAGACTGCTAATACTTTTAACTTTCATATAGGTAAATTTAAAGACTGAAAGGCTTTAATGTAAGAGCACTTTTTTATTTGCTTGAAACACACACACACACACTTTTCCATGCAGTAATTTTATCACCTTCTTTGAGAGATCTCATGGGAAACCACAAAAAACCTGCAGTTTTGTTATAAAGAAATAATCTCTTTTCTGTGAGGAACAGTTGATTTTGAAAGTTTGATGCTAAAATTTGTTCCCCAAATGCAAAATAGTATCTTTTCATTGGGCAAATCAAAGAGGATAATATATTTGTAATTGTAGATATTCAAATTTAGAAAGAAGTGGTAACCTCTAAATTCAGGTTACTTCATTTAATTCCTCATTTTAGTTATTCACCTTGTTCAATTATATAATTTTATATTATGCAGGGCCAAATTCTGCCTTTAATAATATTCCTGGAGCTTACATTGATTTTAATGGAGTTGCGTGTCCTAAATCAAAGGCAAATCTTGGCTCATACTGTTTCATATTTTTTCTCAAATATATTCAAATACATACTTACCTGAAAATGTATTAGTTCAGTGGAATAAATGACACAGTCTAAGTGTATAGATAGGTATGGAGGTCATTAATCAAAAATGATGGCCTTTCGATAGTGCTGTATGCATAAAAATAAACAGATAATTCAGTATTTTGTTGTTGTTTTCCAGCTAGTCACTGTATGGTCATTTCTTAGTCAATGGAAGTTTTGCTTGAGTAAACTGAATGGTTGAATTCTATTCTATATGAATGAAGTTTCTTATTACAGTTCTTCGTTAAGCCAATGGAACAACAGAATCATAGATGTTACATGTGAAAGGGATGTCATCGATCATCTAATCTTCCATGTGTTATCTAATCCCCTTCTTAACCCTTCTACTGATGATGCTTTCACATCTTTGCTTAGTGGTGGTTTTACTGTTGGCTTGCTCTGACTGCTGACTGATTTATTCCAAGCTTATTTTCCATTAAAAGAAAAGGAGTACTTGTGACACCTTAGAGACTAACCAATTTATTTGAGCATGAGCTTTCGTGAGCTACAGCTCACTTCAAGTGATGCATCCGATGAAGTGAAATGTAGCTCACGAAAGCTCATGCTCAAATAAATTGGTTAGTCTCTCAGGTGCCACAAGTACTCCTTTTCTTTTTGCGAAGACAGACTAACACGGCTGTTACTCTGAAACCTGTCATTTTCCATTAAGTCATTTACTTAATGTATTATTGGTCATTTTGGATTTAGACTTAGGCCAGGTCTGCACTATACATTGGTATAACTGTGTCACTTAGGGGTGTGAAAAATCCACATCCTTGAGCGACACAGATATACCGACCTAACCCCTGGTGTTGACAGCCCTATGTCACTGGGAGCGCATCTCCTGTTGACATAGTTAACGCCTCTCATGGTAGTGGATTAACTATGTCAACGGAAGATGTTCTTCCATCAGCATAGTAGTGTCTTCATTGAAGTGCTACAGGGGCGCAGCTGAGCTGCTGTGTTGTAAGTAGAAAAGGAGGACTTGTGGCACCTTAGAGACTAACCAATTTATTTGAGCATAAGCTTTCGTGAGCTCACGAAAGCTTATGCTCAAATAAATTGGTTAGTCTCTAAGGTGCCACAAGTACTCCTTTTCTTTTTGCGAATACAGACTAACACGGCTGCTACTCTGAAACCTGACATTGTGTTGTAAGTGTAGTTCTGCCCTTAAATAAGGATGAAATTAAAGTAAAATTAGAATATGGTAATCAGGGCCAAATCTTGCCTCCCTGTTCAGCAGTGTAGAAAGCCCTGGACTAGCTCTGTAGTTGGTTTAAATTGTCCTAGCTTCATTGACTTCAACAGAGCTGCAAGAATTTACTCGTGTTGAGCACTGGGCCTCCTAAATACAGCGGAATTGCCAGGACTTTGTTATGTAGGGTGAAGAGATTAGTTAAGGGAGAAGTAGGGACATGGACAGTGGGTTCTAGCTGGGATTGCCAGCAGTTGCTACTTCAGCCAATCGATAATTAGGGTCAGTTAAGCTGATGCTCTGCAGTTTGGGGGTGGGGAGAAGACATTTCTGTCCTTTGGTCTCTAGGAAGATTCACTATGCTCAACGCCCATTAACTTCAGCTTTGTGCAGACGTCCAGGATTTGGCCCTTTGAGATCACTGAGTAATTCAATTTTAGGCTGTCACTTCTGTGTACTGTAACTGCGGCAAAGGGTCTGTGTTATTAGAACTAGAACTGGTATTTCTTAAAGGCTGACTGTGATCCCTAATAATCTGTTAAATAAAACAAGCTTTTAGATGAGTAAGGGTTTAGGTTTTACATGTGGGATTATTTCTACTCATTATTCTACGTCTGCTGGAATTACATCTCCTCAGTATAAGAATGCTTGGAAACTATTCTCCTGAAACATGCAGTCAGGGCCCATTATGGGAAGAGAGGGAAGAAATGATGGGAATGGAAGGGCTCAAAACTTTAATTCAAGATCTCTCTTTTTTGTTACTAGATGGTCGGCTGGTGTAAATTGTTATAGCTCCATTGAAGTCAGTGGAGTCAGCTGAGGATCTGGCTCTATGTCTCTTGCCCTTATATCTATAATGGGCCAAACGAAATTCTTTGGCTCCCATGCGAACTTTAGGAAAGTTTGGATCAGGATGCAAATATTGTGGCTTGGGGCCCGTCTCTTTGAAAGATGAAAAGTGATCATAAATTTGCAGTGATATGAGACAGATGTAGGATTCCTTCCATTACAAATTCACTTGGAAATAGGTGAAAAGCCTGACATGAATTGTGGGTTGTTTTGTTGCAGGGTTTTTTTTGTTTTTTTTTTCCATCCCTTTCTTTTTCAAAATTGCACTCTCTGCCTGTTCATATGTGATGAGCTGGAAAAGGGCCAAAATGAATATGCTGAATTTCGAAAACAATCACTCTGGTCAACTATAATAAGTGAGGAATTGCTTTCAGTGCATTATTTGCATAGCAATGTTGTTTTTAATTGTTGCTTTGGATTTATTCTAGCTACTTATATTGCTACATTGATTCAGCTTTTATTGGAACCAAACATACACACATTTCTTGCATTTTAGCTTAGTATCTTTCTACCCAGCGGGAACCAGAAATAAATGTGAGATGTAGAAAGGAAAACATAAAGAAATGATTCTGAGCTGGTTACTATTGCCTTATAAATATAGCATAGTTACTTGAATTCCATAAGAATTAAACTCAGATCTTTTAAAATGCATGCAAATTCTTGCAGAATATATATGAAAAAGTCACTATAACTGTAGAGGCACTTCTATTCCCTTGATAAATGGAACTCCTAGACCACACTTTATTGAGTCTCTGATTTTTAATAATTTGAATCCTGCAAGATTTAATTCTGCATAATTCTGGCTGAAATCAGCTTTTGATTGAGTTGTAATGGCTGTGTTATTGTAAATATCTCTGCATGCTAATGCTGTGCTGGAATTCAATAATATTTAGATGAAATTTTTAGCCTCAAGCATTGTGGAAGTTGGATTTAGAAAGCCTGAAACTTTATGTCAAAAATATTTATTTTTGGGAACCCATAACATGAAATGAAATAAATGGTCATCCTGTGGTCCAATTTAAATATATAGAGTAAAAAATGGTTGGTACAGTATATTTATTACACCCTTGAATTGCCAGACTTCATACAGTTGGCTGTGGCAGGATTTTGTAACCTTAAATGATTTTGCACTGTGACCCTCCTAGCCGATCTGTAGATTAGGTACTACTGGCAGAGCACAGACAAGTCATGCTATCACATGCAATATAGGATCCGTAGCTCAGTGTAGAGTAACTCTGATGATATAGCCTGTATATTAGGCTAAAGTGTCCTGTATTCAAGGGACTTATTCCACATGTGGCATTTGGGTCACTTTTCCTTGCTTTTAAGGCATGGAAGACATGTAAGACATGCAAGACATGCACGTAGGACCAGATCCTGCAGTTTTTTCTTAGGTAAACTTCCATCGAAATTGATAGAGGATTTTTCCTGTGTAATGACGTCAACTCTGGGCCTGTTATTGGTTGGGAATAGGTTAAACAGCAGATTTAAAAAAGAAACTATTTTAAACACTCGCAGGGACAGGAAGAAATGAGCCCAGAAAATGGTCCGAATAAAAAGGATAGAATTGTACAGTGAATATGAAAGACATCAATTGTGGGAAATTATGATATTTCACTGACATATAGACACAGCGTCCCTGATTCTGCAATCCAGGCCTCTAGCATGGACCCCTTATTCTAAACCCCATTGTAGTCAGTGGGATATCACCATTAATTCACTTCAGTAAGTGCAATCAAATTTGCTGAGAATATACAGTAATTACACATAAGATAGGCTCCTTGGGTGAAACCCTGACACTACTGAAGTCAATGACAACATTCATATTGACTTCACTGTGGTCAGGATTTCGCCCCTTGTGTTCCTCCTGTTGCTGCTGTTTTAAATTGAATTTGTTTAATCTGTAGTTGTTTAAATTCTGGATGACCAATATCACGTGACATTTTTGTTGAGCACTGTAGTTCATTGGTGCAATTAGAACCACATTTTTATGTTGCCATATACAGGGGTTCTTAACCTTTTTCTTTCTGAGGCCTCCCCCAACGTGCTATAAAAACTCAATAGCCCACCTGTGGCACAACAGCTGGTTTTCTGAATATAAAAGCCAGGGCCTGGATTAGGGTGTAGCAAGCAGGGCAATTGCCTGGGCAGGGCTGTCCCTAGGGGAGTGCGGGCCCCTGGTCGCTCACTGCTGCTGGCACCAGGCTCCTCGCTAACCCTCCAGGCCGCCCTGGACCACATGTCCCAAAGTGTGGGGCCTCCCAAAGTGCTTGGTCTGTCCTATGGACAGGATGGCTCTGTGCCTGGGGCGGGCACCATGCCATAGGGGCCTCCGTGAAGATAAGCTGCACTGGCTTTGGCTTCAGCCCTGGGTGGTGGGGCTCAAGGCCTCGGGCTTCAGCCCCACGTGGTGGGTTCAGCTTTCTGACACAGGCCCCAGCGAGTCTAATGCTGGCAACTGCTTGACAGACCCCCTGAAACCTGCTCGCAGCCCCACAGGGTGCTCCGGACCCCTGCTTGAGAACCACTGGCCAGTGTGCGTCAATGCATTCTTGCATATTGAAGCATATGAGCAGTTTTAACATTCTCCACTTTACAGTGTAACAGCCTTTACTAGCTCAGATGGTAGGCCCCTCAATGAATGCGGGTGTCATATTCACCTTGTGTCTTACCACATTATGCAGTAGAGCAGGTCAAGTCTATTTAAAAAATAAGAGTTTTAATAAAGCTTATGTATTAGATAGGATATACAGTCAGATTCAACAACAACCAGTCATACCGGTCATGATGGGAAAAGCATGAAAATCTAGATAGATAAGCTGACTTCAACACAGGCTACCTTGCAGAGTGAAAGATATTCCCCCTGTACGGTTGGTTGATTAAACCATGCCCTTACATGGTACCATCAAAACAGTTAACACTCCTGCCCCAAGACTTTCACTGATTTGGTTTAATTCAGTGTGCAAGTTAGCACAGAGAATTGTATTTAAAAAAAAAGACAAAGTGTGAAACTTCCTAACTGCACATTGATCCTTTTTGGAAATGGGTATACGTGCATCTGACTAAAACTGCAATTAATTTCACAAATAATATTTCTCTTACTATAAAAGAAAAAATGCCACCCGTTGTCTCTGCATCTAAATGCAGGAACCGAGCAATACCCTTTGCTTTTGCACTAGATGTTAGTGTCTTAAAAAAACCCAACACACCAAATCCACTGCTATTGATGCGATTGCCCTGGTATAAAAAAGTACTGTGCTTATATGCTTCAGTAGGCAAATAAAGCACATTTGGAATTTTAGAGTCCGTCTTCCCTCCTGCCCCAGCCCCCCACCAAACCTGAAGTGAAATGGAATTGAATCATCAGCTTTGTTTGGGATTGTTTCAGCCAGTCATTATATACAATAACCCCGCTTTTTTTTCTGAAAGCAAAGGTGAAACTCTTTGTAGGCCTTATCATATTTTTCTTATTCTCTGTGCCTGTTAGTCAACCTTTGCTGATTATTTTTGCTGCATCAAGCTACAGTATATTAAAAGTGCTCTCCTCTCAAATGAAATGTCTTACAATTTAAATCTCTCCGTAAGAGTGTCAGCATTGCCATGGGACATCTCCAGCCTCCCAAAGCAAACAACATTGACACAGTTGATTTGGTATATAAATGTCTGCAGCTTTATTAAATATGCATTAAAGTGCAACAGTCATAAATTACATGCACTCAGCCCACTCAGAACATAATGCATACTGCTAAATAACTTTCTGACTGTACAACCTAAGCAATAAGGCCAACCTAAAGACTGACTGGAAACAGAAAGTCAGTTCCCTAAAGTGGCCACTGTTGGAATATCATTTTATCATGCTGCTAAGCACCTCTCCTCTCCTGCATAATGTGTATGTGAGTAGAGGAGAGAGAACTATATTATTTTTACTTTAAATTAACTATTTCATTTGCTAGTATGTGCATCCCTAAGCATGGAAAGATGGGCAGTTTGATTCTTGGATCCTCCCATTTGCTGTAATAAGAGAATACTTGATGCTGATTATAATAATACTAATTAATACCTTGCATTTTTATAATGACCTTCATCCAGGGGAATTCTAATGATCTTTACAAGCTGTGTATATGCAGGGATCACTTGTTAACCTCTGAAATCTGGCTTTCTCCTGGGCTGGAACATGACATGATATTTATGCTTGCTGCGCCACATAGCATATTCTATTAAAGAATTTTAAAGAATTTCAGTTTTTTTTCAATTGAAATAAAGAGATTTTTTATACAGACAGAATGTTATTAACCACATTAGAATTCAGCCAGGGCATACACACACTATTCAGAAAAATGTCATGAGTTCATCAATGACTATGTGTGCTCAGGTCCTGTCTTTTACATCTCTTCTGAAGAGGCACCTCCATTAGCACTGTGCCTCCTAGTGTAATGCTAACAGACCCTGTTCGACGGCGGGCGGGATCGAACCTGGGACTTCTGTGCATGAGCCCTTATTGCATGAGCTAAAAGCCAACTGGCTGTTAGCTAAGGCGGTAGAGCAGACTCATTTTATCTCTCTCTTTCTAAGTGGTCTCAGTGCCACTAGATGGGACAGAACACCATACCCAGAAGGTGTGTGGGTTACACTAGCACTTTGTAACGTTCTTTTTCATGGACAAGGAAATAAAAGTATCACCTCCAAAACCAGCTGTACCACTTTCTGTAGTACTTGGGTTTTGGCTGGTGGTCTCTCAGCTAGATCCTGATTAGGCTCAACCCAGTTTGATTTATGATACTACTTGAACTAACATACCTACAGTATATGGGTTTTTTGTTGTTGTTGGTATTTTTGCTATGGCTCTGGTACACCTTGTGATCATCTCGCTCAGAGGATGTTTTCTAAACCAATGTCATTCCAATTGCTAAAGACCCATTAGGTTGAGCAGAAATTATCATAACTTGCTTCTTTCCGTTTTACCTGTCCAGATGTAAGACTCTAGTTTGCATTGACCATTTGTAGGGTCAATGTCAACTTTGATAGGAACATTCTATCTCAATAAAAGTGACCAGAATGTTTATGAGAAATAAGCTTGTGTTATAAAAACCAGGACATCAGGATACTAACTTTCTGGCAATATCTGTAAATTGTGTTCATTTTATTTCCTGTTGATTTATTACCATAAATCTCTTGGCTCTCCTCCAAACATCTCTTGGCAACAGAGTCAACCAAATTAATTGTCTACAAAAAAGGATGTTCTATAGTAACTCAAAGTCTGTCTTCATCATCTTGATAATGATCTCCTGTGTGCTGCTGTACAGTAGGTTTATTTTTCCTTGCTCAGTAGATGTGAAAGGAATTCTTGGCTGCTTGTGGTAAGCAGGACCTAATTTCTCTGTTCTGAGAGCACCTTTCATCTCCTGTGATCTGCGATTCTTGGAAAGGGTCCTTCCTGAAGAAATTTCATTCTCCATTCTATGGAGACCACTGTGACAAATCCTTTAGAGAGACCATGGCAAGCTGCTAATTCGCTACTTTCCCCCGATGTAACACTCAATACTATATGATGGACATTGCTGAGACCTTAGAACTATGTGTTTGCAGTGGCCATAATGACTTCAATTTAAGGAACTATTGGCATATGAAGGGAGTTGATCCCACAGCTTTCCAGGTTGTTATTGTAATTTTTGTAAACACTCACAACTGTGCACCACAAGGTATGTGT
This sequence comes from Eretmochelys imbricata, assembly GCF_965152235.1. Classification (NCBI taxonomy): domain Eukaryota; kingdom Metazoa; phylum Chordata; order Testudines; family Cheloniidae; genus Eretmochelys; species Eretmochelys imbricata. The sequence continues at coordinate 107,134,260 of NC_135577.1, forward strand.
CCGCCTATTTATTTATTTACATTCCAAACCACAGTGAAGTGGACCCCATTCCAAGCATTAGGTAGTAGTTAAGTTTTACTGAGTGTCTCCTGCCCATTGCTATAAAGAAGCAAACACAGGTTAGATCACAGAGCAAACTTCGCAGTGGCATGCCTCAAATAAATACTGATCAGAGGTTAGAGGTATAATTGGCTACAGTATTTTCATTAATGAACCAATAAACCCAACTTAAAACCAAATCCTAGCGGAAGGTTACCTAGGGAAATTGGTACCCTCACTGTTGCAAAATCACTTGGCTGTCAGCTGCGAGACATTCCCTCAGGCACCAACACATTATATACTGTGTATGCATTGTGCTGAGAGACAAGGTGGATGAGGTAATATCTTTTATTGGACCAACTTCTGTTGGTGAGAGAGACAAGCTTTCGAGCCACACAAAGCTCTTCTTCATTCAGAGCTTTGTGTGGCTTGAAAACTTGTCTCACCAACAGAAGTTGGTCCAATAAAAGACATTACCTCATCCACCTTGTCTTTCTAATATCCTGGGACTAACACAGCTACAACTACGCTGCAAATGCATTATGCTGTCCACCATGTGTGTTTCCACCTTTAAAACTAGCAAACCATTCCTCAGTTTTGGTCAACCTTAGTATGTGCCTCAGGACTGGATTACCCTATGCCTTTTGTTGAAAGGGACAAGAACTTCCCCTGTGAATGTTACTGCGTTTAAGCTCCCAGTATACAGATGAAAGGGTTGCTCAGCTGACACAGACACCTTCTGAGTAAAATTGGGAAACACAGCAAAAAAAGAGTTTGCCAACAAAATCTGCCCTCTAGCCTCACTGGCTTTTGAAAACCCCTTTATTGCAGACCTTCAGCTGTATGACTTTTTAGTTTGCAAGGGGCCTTTCAGTGAAGTAATTAACTGAAGAAGGCACACAAAGAGAGATGACTGCACCCTTCACAGCTGAAACTGCTGCTGAGCTCAGGACTATTAAACTGTTTGTGACAAATTGCTGCGATGAACAGGACTGGGGTGGCTGTGTATGGGATGATGGGGACGCTTAACATGGTGGTGAAAGTACAATAACTAAAGGGCCAGGCTAGAGGCCTTGTACAAATGCACTGATATCATGGCCTGTTTGACTATATTAGGGTATGTGATGCATCCTTCACATTAGTGTGAATGTAATGTACACATGATTGTTATTACAGTCCAGGATGACCTAACACAAACACCTACCTTCTAAGATAAGACTGACTTCTCTTGAGACCAAATAGACCTGCAACCCCTTTCTTCCCCATGTGTTGTCCAGTTGCTGATTGAGAGGACCATTTTTTGATTAAAAGCTGCATCTCCCAGTTGGAGTCACTGCCCTGACCTCATCTTTCTCCTTCCAGGGAAAGATTACTGTCTGGTGGCCTCGTTTGGGGCCTGCATACTGCATGCCACCCAACCCCCCTTTGACCCATGGCCCTGAATGTGGGGAGGGAGTTCTTGTGTGAAAACTTCTCTAGCTCGTGATTCACTAAGAGTGTATGAATATTAAGCATCAACAGAACTCTTGCACTTGCCTGTACTAACAATGACATACGGTGTTTTTTGACACAAACTGTATCCTCAAATAATGCAGAGAATTAGATTATTATGATTCTTGTTTCACAGTGGTAGGCATCTCACAGTACCATAAGAAGAGAGGTCCCTGCTCTGTATACCTAACAACCTAATTGTGAAGGGGATGTAATGAATGGGATAAAAAAATCAGAAGGAGAAACATGTATGGTTATAATTGCACCATTCTGTAAGGCTAGATTGTGACTTGGGTCAGAGCCCTGGGCAAGGGTGCTACACCATTCTAGGAATGTCACCAGTAGACAGCGCACCTCATTTTTGGGTCACAATTTGTCCTTGGCTTCCTCCTTTCACTCTAGGGGTTGGGTAAATTACTGCCCCTGCTCCCAGGCCCTGTCTCAGCAAGCAAGGGGAAAGGGAGCAGGCTTCTGCCCTTTCATTGCTACTTTGCCTCTCCCTTGTCCATATGCTCTGGTGAGAGGGTAATCTTGTGAGTAGTCCCACTTACTCCTGCATACCTGAATCCAACAGCTAAGGGCATGTACCCACTAATGCTTACTTCAGTATAACTTAAGTCGCTCAGGGGTGTGGAAGAGCCACCCCGCTGAGCGATGTAAGTTATACCAACCTAAGCACTGGTATGGACAGCGCTATGTTGGTAGGAGACTCTCTCCGGCCGATACAGCTACCGCTGCTCGGGGAGGTGGAGTAATTAAGCTGACGGGAGAGCTCTCTCCCGTCAGCATAGAGCATCTGCCCTAGCAGCACTGCAGCTGTGCCGCGGTAGCGATCCGAGTGTAGGCTAGCCCTAAGTGACCTGTAGAGAGGTGAAGGGGCCTTCTGACTTGCCGTTCCACTCCTGAGCAGGTGTTTAGTCCGAATCACAACGTACCCCATAGAAATAAGAGCAGAGGGAAAGAAGTAAGAGGTACAGACAAAAGAGAAAATACGTGTTTTGAAACAGATGGTGAGCTGTAAAGCAGGAATGATACTGGGGGGCTACCAGGATGTGTAATGTTGATTGCTTTCTCCACAGGTGGAGGGAGTTGACTTTGAGGCAGCGTATTCTATAGACTAGATGCATGGCATCTACTCTGTATCTTCCAACAATAATCTTCAACCATCTCCATCGGACCCTCTCCACATGGGGTTTTTCTCCTGTGGGGCTCTGTTGTTTTCTCAGTACTTTGAGCACGGTTCTCTAAACTTTCAAGGATATTTTAAATGAGACTGAGTTGTTTTAAATGCAGGTTTGTGTTTCTACCACATGTAATACTTGTAATTTCAACTTTACATCTTATTACTGTCTCCACAGGAGTTTTGTGGAAACAAGATGCAGCACCATACATGGTTCTTACAATAACTCACAAACATTAAACTCAGATTTTACGATACAATGCAAACACTGAAGCCTTTGTTGAAAGTAGGTAGCAATTTTTTCGGGAGTGAGATTTGTTCCCAAAGAGGCATTCAGCAGCAGAATTACCTGCATCTTGCCACCCCAAAAATTAACTTGGAAAGTAGGTACATTTCATGCCCCTGCTTAAAAAATAAAAGCTAGCTGCAGTGGTTCCACTTAAGCTTTAAGCCACAACAGGTTGTGATTTCCTGCACCATTTTCACTCTTTGGATAAGCTGTGAAGCACCGGGCTGAAGAACCAGCTGAAATGTGGTACAGGAATGCGGCTTTTTGTTGTGCTAAGATGGTTCCTGTCATAGGGTAACACTGTCCCTTTAAGAGAGAGCAGGGCCAGTGCCCCTGTGACTGATGAGCTCACTCCAGCTGGATTTCAAAGAGGGCACCTGGGCCCTAGAGGAGAGAGAGACCTGGTGAGTGAGGGTTACCTTAGGGCTCAGACTGAGTCTGTCAGGAAAAGGTCAGGTGAGAGTGAGTGTGGAAGATCCTGGAAGGAAGCTGTGGTCAGTTCCTAGGGGCAGGCTGAAGGCAGGATACTGGCAAGAGGCTTTTGCTGATTGACCTCCCCAAGCCAAAGAGCCACGGCTGGAGAGGGCTGAAGGCAGGTGGCAGCATCAGCAGCGGGAGTCGCTTGCTGACCTCTAAACTGGAGATGAGGGCTGGAGAGGGCTGAAGGCAGGGGAACAGTGGAGGGGCTTACCTGCTGACATCTATATGCTGGAAAACTGACCACAGGCATACAGTGAGAGGGCCGGAGGGAGTGAGGGATGCTCCCCTGGAATGATCTGCTAGCAGAGAGGCTAGGAAGACTGGGGTTGCACCACAGCTGGAAGGTCTGGGGTGGCTGTCCTGTCAGAAGAACAGTGACAAAGAGCCGAGGAGTGATGGAAATTGCTGGAGTGTGGTCCGCTATGTCAATGGACTATAGGATGTGGGATTTTAAGGACTATATACACTGGGGTGATGAAAGGATTATGTTTGGGGACTTGTGGTATGGACCATTTTGCATTATGTTTTGGTAATAATCTGTCCCCAAGGAGGTGTATTATTGAAGCAAGAGACCCTGATATGGAGTTACTGGGGACTCTGAAGGGGAAACTGATGCAGGAGCATTTGTCATGCTGTGGCGTGCCCCAGGAGGGCATTTCAGCAGCCCTAGGATACTTTCTCAGTTTATATTTTGCACTTTCAAAACTTTTTTTCCCCAAAATCAATGGTTGTGTTTAGACATCATGGCACTGATTCAGCAAAGCACTAAGTACATGTTTAATTTGAACTGTGCTTAAATCCCATTGACTTCCATGGAACTTATACTTAAAGACATTGTGAAATAGGGATGGAGGTAAAGAAATAGGGATCATTTAGAGTAAGATGGTGGAAGGCAGCCTGTTTCCCCTTTTATTGCCCCTGAACCACTTGCACTGACTCCCTAGAATTCAGAGACTTCCCAGGCAACTTGGTAGCTAGAGAAAAAACCTGTGGTCTCCCTTAAATATCCAATCCTGCTGAGGTTTCTAGGGCATCTGTCAGAACTCCTGAATCCCAGTGTCATCTGAACATGGATATTATATTGTTCACACACCCCTAATTCCTGTAGTCTCCTCTACGCTGGGAAATAGCGAGGAATGAGGTTACTTCAGATCTCATGAGCCAGGCAGGGCAACGTATTTTATCCAAGTCAGAAGTAGCTCTGAAAAGTCTCAAAGTTTTCACAAAATGTTGCTCACCATTCTTTGCCCTTTTAAATTATCACGGTTATTTGTAATAAGTATGTATGCATCCTTCTCTCAATGTCATTCTGGCTCCCATCACCATGGACTCCGAGTGCCTGTGTATATTTTACACTTTTGATTAATTAATGCTATGGAAGGCCATTGTAAACACAGAATACAACTTGTTCCTAATCACAACCCTCAGTAATTCAATAACAGAAAAACCGAGGACTTGCTTGGGGGCTGTATTCTAATAACTTGTGGTAGTTTTATATTCTCAGCAAAAGGAAGACTTAAGAGGTCAGACTAGATGATCACAATGGTCCTTTTTGGCCTTGGAATCTATGAGGTTTAATATTTAACAAAAGGGTTAAGGAGAAGTGGTGTGTAATCTTTGAGAATCAGTGTTTTATTAAACATTATTGCATTGCTATATGTATTTACATTATACAGTTAAACACTGGCAATAAATCATCATTTACATGAACATAAGTGAAGAAATGTGTATTTTAATTATTCAAGCGAGACCAATGTCCTGGGTTCCTTATATACAATTTAAATTGGTGCTGATGAGTTGTAGCCTGAGATTTGGGAACATTGTTGAGGAACCTGCAGAATTAATGGAAATGGCATGATGGAAAACGTTTTTTTTTTTTTTTAATTGTAAAATCACAGATTACTTTAAAATTATGGATTGAGTGTTCTTTTGATTCTTACTTCTGGGTAATCTGTTCATGAACCCAAATTCTTAAAAGGTGACTATGCATAAGAATATGGGACAGGTTGTTTATCTTAACCTTCTAAATACAGTATTCACCAATATTATGGGTCAGATTGTACCCTGTGCTACATTTGATTCTCTTTACTCCTTTGGTGTCAATGATGGAATCAGTGGATTGAAGGCAGAATGTGGCCCTATGAAAGTAAATCCTTTCTTGGTAAGAAGAAATGCTGTAATTAATAAGAAAAAGCAGAAGTGTAGACACCAGTTGTTTTTGGCACCCAGAAGTTTACAAAGGGGCAGATCCAGTTCTCCTTAGCGTCAATGGGAGTATTATCATTGAGTTCACTAGGAAATGATGATGCCCAAAGGGACCTAGAGTGAAATTCGGCACCATGGAATTCAGTGACAAAATTCTCAAAATTTTCTTCAACGAAGCCAGGATTTAACTCCATATCTTCAAAGGGACTTTATCTGTGCATGTTTTAAATTCCCACTAAGGCGTTGTATCTAACACAAGAGTAACTTTAGCTTTTTGCATCAGCCTCTGAAATATTATTAATGACCCATCCAGCAAAGCCCTTAAACATATGCTTAACTTTAGCCACATGAGTAGTCTCATGAAACTGGGTTCAATGGGAGAACTTGCATGCTTAAAGTAACCACATCCTCAAGTGTTTTGCTGGATCTGGGCCATCCTGCCTGCTTTTCTTTTGCATCCCCTTAGTCCTGCTTTGATACTGATTATGCAAGGTGTTTTAATTTGGAACTGCATCAGGTGTTCCTAGAATTCCTGTCCTATTTTTTCTAGATAGCTGTGCTTACAAATGGAGGTTGACCATTATGGATGGCAAGTCATTGTTAGAGGTTCAAGAATGAAGAATGCTTGTACTGATTATCCCTCAGAACATCTGTAAGGTATAGATTGCTTCCGAAATATCCAGACACCTATTTGTAGATTTGGCCCATGTTCCAGCAAAAGGAGTTGTATGGATTAACTCTTTCTTCTATCTGAAGTCCTGTTGTCTTCAGTGGGACTCAGCATGGACACAAGTCTACTCAAATGGCAACCTTTGCAGGACGAGGCATTGGTTTGTATCTTACGGCACCTACATTCATGGCTGTACCTTTTACATTACTTAGCAGCCATTAAATAAGCCTCTGTATAGCATTTTGAGAAGTAAGAAGGTTGTGCTGATATATTACTGTGTTATCTAGAAATGAGCATGTAATGAATTATAAATGAATTCAAAATATCTGTGGATCATAAAAAAAGCAGATGCACAAATAGCTTAAAGTCTACTTTTAATCTAAGCCTCCAAGTTTTCTTTATTATGTGTCACAAAGTTATGCTGAGACATAGACTAAGTATCAAAGAAATACATTAGTAAATACATTTTTCTGTGCTCTTTGTGCTTTTTGAACAGACACAGCGTAGTCTCTTTTTTGGGGGCTTGGGGAGGGGAAGGGATTTCAGTCATGCTGATAAAATGAAAATCAGTGTTATGCAAGTCGGGTATCAAATGTTGATCCAGACTGGTAAAAATCTCAGCCTGAAATGGCCCAGGTTTTAGATACAGTATTAGTGTAATCGCTTATATTTGTTTCCTTAAAGGGCTGAAAAGAGGTAACTTGGTGGTTGGTGCATGAATGCAAATAGTGTGCCTGCTCTGGGTTTATATTTAATATCTAATCCAGAATGATCACAGAGAATTGAAATGAAGATCTGTCACTTTATAGATTCATAGATACTAAGGTCAGAAGGGACCATTATGATCATCTAGTCTGACCTCCTGCACAACGCAGGCCACAGAATTTCACCCACCCACTCCTGCGAAAAACCTCTCACCTATGTCTGAGCTATTGAAGTCCTCAAATCGTGGTTTAAAGACTTCAAGGAGCAAAGAATCCTCCAGCAAGTGACCCATGCCCCATGCTACAGAGGAAAGTGAAAAACCTCCAGGGCCTCTTCCAATCTGCCCTGGAGGAAAATTCCTTCCTGACCCCAAATATGGTGATCAGCTAAACCCTGAGCATATGGGCAAGATTCACTAGCCACATACTACAGAAAATTCTTTCCTGGGTAACTCAGATCCCACCCCATCTAACATCCCATCACAGGCCATTAGGCCTATTTACCATGAATATTTAATTACCAAAACCATCTTATCCCATCATACCATCTCCTCCATAAACTTATAAAATTTAATCTTAAAGCCAGATAGATCTTTTGCCCCCACTGCTTCCCTTGGAAGGCTATTCCAAAACTTCACTCCTCTGATGGTTAGAAACCTTCGTCTAATTTCAAGTCTAAACTTCCTGGTGGCCAGTTTATATCCATTTGTTCTTGTGTCCACATTGGTACTGAGCTTAAATAATTCCTCTCCCTCTCCGGTATTTATCCCTCTGATATATTTATAGAGAGCAATCATATCTCCCCTCAACCTTCTTTTAGTTAGGCTAAACAAGCCAAGCTCCTTGAGTCTCCTTTCATAAGACAAGTTTTCCATTCCTCGGATCATCCTAGTAGCCCTTCTCTGTACCTGTTCCAGTTTGAATTCATCCTTCTTAAACATGGGAGACCAGAACTGCACACAGTATTCCAGGTGAGGTCTCACTAGTGCCTTGTATAACAGTATTAAAACCTCCTTATCCCTACTGGAAATACCTCTCCTGATGCATCCCAAGACCGCATTAGCTTTTTTCACAGCCATATCACATTGGCGGCTCATAGTCATCATATGATCAACCAATACTCCAAGGTCCTTTTCCTCCTCTGTTACTTCTAATTGATGCGTCCCCAGCTTATAACTAAAATTCTTGTTATTAATCCCTAAATGCATGACCTTACACTTCTCACTATTAAATTTCATCCTATTACTAGGATAATGGTGATTTCACTATTTAAGAAACCTACTGCAGGGTCAAGATTCTGATTTACATCCCCATTTCTCTCTCCCCCCACCATGTTAGTTCTTCAGAGCTTGTGTATGCTATGGCATAGAGAGACTTCTATCACATACTCTTTTAATGGCTAAAATTAATATGGAAGATAAATGAATATATATAGGAGGAAGATCAAATCCTCTGCTACAGACAGGTTGTTAAGAAAGAGCCATCGTTTAATTTGTTTGTTTAACTGTGGACAATTGTGTTCTTAAATTCTTTCTGCTGAGGCCCTGATTCAGGAAGGTACTTAAGCACCTGCTTGATCCTGATTCTTTTATACTAAGGCCACTTTACACCTCTCTTGTCTCTGCAGTGCACAGCCTTCGTATAAATGAGAATCAGGTGCTTCATTTTAAGCAGCTGGAGAGGCAGTGCAGCCTTGCAGATGGAGCACTGGACTCGGACACAGAAGACTTGGGTTCTAGTCCCGGCTCTTCCACTGGCCTCCTGGGTGACCTTGGACAAGTCACTTCCCCTTTCTGTGCCTCAGTTTCCCTAGCTGTAAAATGGGGATAATGATTCTGACCTCCTTTGTAAAGTGCTTTCTGATCTACTGATAAAAATCACTATATAAGAGCTAGGTATTATAATATATGTTTGATGTTAGGCACAGGCTTAAATATCATCCTGAACTGGGGCCTAAGTTTGCATCTGAATACCTCTAAAAATGTCTTTTTAGTTGTCTCTGGAACCTTACTAGGCATTTAAAAAATAATCTTGGACTAATTCTAGAAATCAAGGCAATTTAATGTCAGTACATTCACAAAACATGGGATCAAAATATATTCTAAAATGAAACAGAAACGAAGCAAGATAGAAATATTATGGTGTGTGCATTTAAAAATGCACGAACATAAGTTAATAGCAGACAGTGTTTTAAACTTTCTAAGCTTACATGATGGAGGCTTAGGTATTAGTGAATAAAATTTGTCATGAACACTTCCATTTGGAAGAAAGAAATTAGTGCAAATTACATTTGTTTTAGCTGAATGAAATCTTTCCTTACCACTTACAGTTCTAACATGAATGACACGTCAGTTCCAATTTGTGACACAGAGCTAAGTTAATCTGGCACAAGTATTCAAAGGGCTGCAGAGAGCACATCCAAGAAAATAATAACATAATTGTCTAAAGTATTACAATTGCAAGGGTGGGCTTCAGGTCACACTATGTATTTTGTAGGGAGGCAGCCTTTTTAATTGACTGTAGTGCATAAAAATATGCCATAAAATGGCTCCTTATGATTTTATAAAATTAAACATACATATTATCACTGAATAAATAATAAAATATTTGGTTTCAGAAAGCAGCACACAATATTGTTTAGACAGCAAGCTTTACTTACAGTAGTAACATATCTACAGCATATAACTGTATGGTATATCTAGAACTTCCCAGTCCAATGCAGAACAGCAAAATTGTTGCTGACATAATTAACCTTTCTAATGGAGATGTCGGAGCTACTTTTATGAGGACGCCCTGGAAAAACAGATTATATGGGTTCTTCAATATACTACATAGACTAGAACTACTTAATGGAAGAAGAAAATAACATAGTTGAAGGAGGATGAAAAACTGACAAGCAAGAATTCAGTGAGTGACTTTAGTAGCCATATCAGCTGAATGTTCTAGTTTGTTCTAGTTTGTTCAATGTTCTAGTTTGTTCATTTGTATGGCCTGGCTTCTTCCATAACTGCCTTCTCCTGTTAAAAGACTAAGGTTAAGTTGCAGTAGAATAGCAGCTATTCCCACCTGTGTAGGTACTGAGCCCAAAACTGCATTTCTTGTGCTTCCTAAACATCTGTAGAAGTCAGTGGGAGGTGTGGGTGAACAAGAAAGGGAAAACCTGACCTGTTGGACGGGCATGTGCACAGGAAAGCACCATATTGGAAGAATGTTGTATTTAGTTAATGCTGGTAAAACATATTTTTTCCCACACCTATCCAGATGTTATCTCTGAAATGGATGTAGCTGCTTTAAAATACTGGTCCAAATTCATCTTGGATGTAAGTAATTTTTGAAAATGATTTTGGATTTTAATCCAAATAATTGTTTAAAAAGTAGTACCTCTCATTTGTCCCAGACTATGAAGTACAGCAATATGGCACAGGAATGAGAGTTACATGATAAGGGCCCTGTTTCCATCTCTGCTACTAACTTGTGTGACCTTTCACTTTACCTTTCCCTGGAAAAACCATGGAGCAGATCCTCAAGGAATCAATTCTGAAGCACTTAGAAGAGAGGAAAGTGATCAGGAACAGTCAGCATGGATTCACCAAGGGCAAGTCATGCCTGACTAATCTAATTACCTTCTATGACGAGATAACTGGCTCTGTGAATGAGGGGAAAGCGGTGGACGTGTTGTTCCTTGACTTTAGCAAAGCTTTTGACACGGTCTCCCACAGTATTCTTGCCAGCCAATTAAAGAAGTATGGGCTGGATGAATGGACTATAAGGTGGATAGAAAGTTATCTAGATTGTCGGGCTCAACGGGTAGTGATCAATGGCTCCATGTCTAGTTGGCAGCTGGTATCAAGTGGAGTGCCCCAAGGGTCGGTCCTTGGGTCGGTTTTGTTCAATATCTTCATAAATGATCTGGAGGATGGTGTGGATTGCACCCTCAGCAAGTTTGCAGATGACACTAAACTGGGAGGAGTGGTAGATACGCTGGAGGGTAGGGATAGGATACGGAGGGACCTAGACAAATTAGAGGATTGGGCCAAAAGAAATCTGATGAGGTTGAACAAGGACAAGTGCAGAGTCCTGCACTTAGGACGGAAGAATCCCATGCACTGCTACAGACTAGGGACCGAATGGCTAGGCAACAGTTCTGCAGAAAAGGACCTAGGGGTTACAGTGGACGAGAAGCTGGATATGAGTCAACAGTGTGCCCTTGTTGCCAAGAAGGCCAGTGGCATTTTGAGATGTATAAGTAGGGGCATTGCTAGCAGATCGAGGGACGTGATCGTTCCCCTCTATTCAACATTGGTGAGGCCTCATCTGGAGTACTGTGTCCAGTTTTGGGCCCCGCACTACAAGAAGGATGTAGAAAAATTGGAAAGAGTCCAGCGGAGGACAACAAAAATGAGGAGAGGCTGAGGGAACTGGGATTGTTTAGTCTGCGGAAGAGAAGAATGAGGGGGGATTTGATAGCTGCTTTCAACTACCTGAAAGGGGGTTCCAAAGAGGATGGATCTAGACTGTTCTCAGTGGTAGCTGATGACAGAACAAGGAGTAATGGTCTCAAGTTGCAGTGGGGGAGGTTTAGGTTGGATATTAGGAAAAACTTTTTCACTAGGAGGGTGGTGAAACACTGGAATGTGTTACCTAGGAAGGTGGTGGAATCTCCTTCCTTAGATATTTTTAAGGTCAGGCTTGACAAAGCCCTGGCTGGGATGATTTAGTTGGGAATTGGTCCTGCTTTGAGCAGGGGGTTGGACTAGATGACCTCCTGAGGTCCCTTCCAACCCTGATATTCTATGATTCTATGATTTATAGGTCTGTAAAATGTGGATAATTATACCCTTCTTTGTAAAGTACTTTGAGCTCTCTAGATATGCTACCTATTGCATTATTGCTATTATCTATCAAAATTGTCTTCTGGTCCATAGAAACATGGTGCTATTCATTATAACTTGAAATTATTAAGAAAGCGATTAAGCTATAGTTAAGAAAGCTATAGCTGAGTGTGAAAAGGTGCAGAGAAGTGAAGATGGTTAGAGGTATCATGGGTAGGTAGAAAGAGGTATGTCTTGCTAATGTCACAGTCTTTGTGTCCAGAAGCAGAGAAGAATCCAACAGGATTCCAAGATTGCAATACTTGACCACTTCAGGAGTGAATGAGGTTAATATCTTGGCTGGCTCCTAAAGTTTCTTTCTTCTTCCCACCAGCATCACCTCTCTGTTGCCTGAGTTGAGTTTGAGCCACCTGTTTTTCATATATAAGGCTAGATCACTCAGATACCACGATAACAGGATGATGATGTTGGCTGCATCAGGTGAAACGAAAGCATACAGCTGGATATCATCACTATACTGGTAACATTGAAATCCATATTGCCTTACAATCTTCTTTGGTATATGTGGGCAGGGGGAGGTCTTGGATGTTATAAAAGGAGAGAGCAAAGGGACTGATCTTTGCAAAATGTCACAAGTGAGGGCTTGTTGGACAGAGAAGCATTCATCAGCCATGACTCTCTGGGCTTTGTTTATGAGAAAAGAGTGAAGCTGACTTAGCACTGTCCTCTGTTGGTGGAGCACAAGGTAATAATGACACACTGTGTGGAAGGCTGCTGCTAGATCCAGCAATGTCACTGCAGAAGTTCATCTTTTTCCCATGGCCATAAGGAGATCATCTATCAGTGCCACTAAAATTGTCGCTGTGCTCCATGTCTGTGAGGAGGGAGCTGTGTGAAATGTTCACTCCTTGTTGTTTGCTAGATCGGCTAGTAAATGACAATGGATCTCAGTTTGTAGCTTGTGAGTTTGAAACTTTTATGAAGACGAATAGTGTGTGTCATATCAAATCAGCACAGTATCATCCACTGCTGTGTTGGGATCCTTTCATAGCTCCCCCACTGGTGCGTGAATTTCACCAGTCATGAAGTCTGCACAATTGTTTTAGTAACAATTTTCATTTTTAGCAGAATTTATCGATATTTATTATAGGGTTATGTGCTCTTTTTTGGAGATATCTATATCTGTCTATATAAATATATGTAATATTTGGTCAAATTTGTTAATATTGTTTTGTTTTTTGGTATTATTGAGTGTTGCAATGCTTGCGTTCTTTACTTTCATTTAAGACATAAATTGCTGTATTGAGTTTACTTGGTAGATATAATTTCACATTCTCTTTTGTCTCTATCATTTGAGCAGATTTTGATAACTTGTATTAATTGACTGTATTGAAGATTAACCTAGAAATGCATTTAAGACACAGGGGCCCCAATATGCCGCATATCTTATATCTATTTAACCTGGTAGTACCTGATTCTGCTGTCTTTTAAACCCATTCATCCCACTGATTTAAACATAGATATTGACCGACTTGGCTTCTCTACCTACATGTGTATGCATGAATTATAGGGTTATGCTATGTGGATGGGGTTATGGGACCCATCCCCCTTCACATGTTTAAACTTTCCAATAAAGCCTTTATTTATTTATTTTTTTAAAGAAGGAACACTAGAAAAGTCACCAGTGGGTCCCACTGGACTGGAAATTGAAAACTGCTTAGCTGCTAGTATAGACTGAGCTAAAGTGTTTTTAGCACATATTATGGAAAGCATGCTACCTGCTTCTTTCTATCAGGTGTCTATCATGCTTTTTGTAAAGAGTGCTGTGAAAAATTTGAGCCTGAACTTTATCTTCACATTTTCTACCCCCTTTATGTAGAACATCTTCCCCCCTACAGCTTTAACTAATGGTTTGAGGGAGGGACCACGTTATAATGGGAGGCATCTAGCATATTTTTGTGTGCTGTAGAATTAATAGTTAATAATAAAAATGGTCCTTGGCACTGTGCAGTTTTCTGGATGCTGTGATATTGATAGTGCATAGCTTAAACGGGGGGGGGGGGGGGAGCTGTGTAACACACCATTATTATTTAAATGACTCAAAATATGAGCTTTTCAGTCCATGAAAAGAAGAAGAACTTTTTAGAATCAACATCAAGAAGAGAATATATTTATATTATGATATAATAAGAATCAAGAATCAACATAAGGAAGTTTGTGGCAAAGGCAGGATTAGAACCCAGTTTTCCTGGGTCCCCAGCCAGTTTACAGAGAATGTTGTTCCCAAGTGCAGTAGAGCTGGCATGTGGGAAATTGTGGGACTGGAGCATGCTCAGTGCAGACGGAATGATCAGAGACTTAGAAATAAGCCTCTAACAAGCACTACTGAGCATGTGCAAAGGGCAGAGTCCTATAACTTGGCCAGATCTGGGTAGATTTTTATGGAGAAAGCAAAAGGCACCTCTATAACCCCAGAAATATGTCCCTGCCAAATTTCAAGTTTCTGTTCCAAAGCATGGAAGCTGGAAAGCTCTTCAAAAACTGTTGGGGGCGGGGGAAATTAACATCAGCCAAACTAACTATTTTTTCCCTAACTTCATTCTCAAGAATATGTGAGCTGTTTTTGCTGGAACGTTCCAAGAAACTCAGCTTTTACAAGAAAAGTCAGAGAGAGAAAGTGTGAAAAATATTAGCCTGAAGGTTAAAATTTGGCATAATTTTTAGCAACTGAAAACAGGGGCCTATAATGAAAAGCGTTAGACAACCTACCAGCTCTGCATGTAAGTAGCTATGCTTGTAATAGGTAGAAAGAGGGTGTATTCATGTAGTCCTTATGTAGGCAAAACACCTAGTGAAGTGAGTGTTGTATTTTTAAATCAGGAAGTGATACTTGATGCTTTGGGGTATATTGTGGCTTTTAAGGCCCACCTTACAGTAGAATTGGGTGAGAAGAGGCTGTGATGTCAAATATGTCCTTTTAGAGCACTGGAGGAACATATGTGTCAGAGGGAAGATTCTAAATTGACTTCAATGGAGCTAAGACAATTTATACCATCTGATAATCTGCCTCCATCACTGATAGGTGCAGCCTGTCCTTCCCCATTCATCATCTGATGAGTGGTGTAAAAGGAGGCTTGGGCCATGCTCCTCCCATCCATGCCACTTTCTTATCCCCTCCTCTGGGTTTCCTAGCGTTGGTGGTGGTGCTAGACTCAGAACTCAGTGGCTGGGATTGTAGCTGGCCCCTTCATAGCTGTGTAAAGGGCTGGAGAAAGCTCCTTTACACCTTCTCCCACTTTTCCTCACCCAATAAACAATAGTCACCATCTCACCCTTTTAGAAATAATGGTGTTTTGCAGTATGTATTTGTGAGCGTTTAGTATACATTATATTTGTGCACAAATATTGCAAATATTTTGTTGTCACTGCAGTTATCAGTAACGCAACACATTCAGTTAGGATATAATACAGTGTGGCGGAGTGGGTATTATAGATGGAAGAGGAGAGCTAAAGGACTGTCATATGTAAGTTATTAGTGTAATTGTATTTTTAAAGCAGTGCCTAAAATTAGTTACTTGAACCATGATTCCAGCTTGTGTAGAAGCAGTAGTATAAAGTAATTTATTTGAAGTCCTCAACCTTTTTGTTTAAGTCAACAGCTCATAAAGCATTTTAACTTTGCTTTTTTTATTGTTGAAATCCCATAATCTATGAGCCACATTTGGTCACAAAGTAGCTTATTATTAAAATATAATATCATGTTCATCTGTGATTATTATTTTAATTCAGTGCTTGGGTGACTTATACAAAGCTGCCTGAACTCTTTCAGTAACCACTCTCCATTCTCCTACATTACATTTAATTTATACCAAGATGATAAAAAATTTGATTTATTTTACAACAGATCAGTAATTGTGCTCTACAAATAAGTCCGTAATGATAATCAACAGCATTTTCAACATAATTTAATTTGTCTTCTCCCGAGAGGTAGTTAAATGCAGTAATAATAACACTACTGTTATGGACTGTGCCGCAGTTAATCATGGCCTGAATATGCAGACAGCCCCAATATTGTATTGACAGGAATTAAATTAACCATCAGCTTGGGCAATCAGTGGCTGTACAGCTATTAAAAGTAATAAAGGCAACAAACCCCAGCCATAGCCAATTACATTTTGACATATAAATGAAAAAAGACAGATGCTTTTGATTTGAAATTTTTATTTCAGTGGAAATAAGGAAGATGTATCTTTTCATATACATCATTTCCTGTGCCTTAATTAACCAATAATACACACCACAGACTAAGAGCCATATTGAGATGATGTAATATCATAGGTATCTCTTGAGTTCCCCCTAATCCTGACATTATCTTATCTCAGCACGCTGTATGCCCTAGAGTGGCATATTGTTATTACAAAAGGCAAAGATCAAAATGCATATAAAAGATTAAAGGTGAAACCAGTATTTTTAAAATATAATATTTCTTTCCACTGAAATCATTCTTCAGTAATTAAAGGAGGAATACTAATATGTTTGGGCTGTTTTGCTTAAAATCATGCTTGGACAATAAGCCCAAGTCCCAAATTCTCAAAAGTGACTAGTGATTTTGTTTGCCCAAATTGAGAAAATTTAAAGGGACTCGATTTTTCAGTAGGTGTGTGATCAGCACGTCAGAAAATCAGGTTCCATCAAGGTATCTCCAGTGGGGTATCCCAAATCACTAGTCACTTTTGAAATTTTGGTTAAAATATGTTTGTTTTTAAAAAAGGGAGATATTGAATGTCTCATATATCTCCAAATTTATGGAGTTGTTAATCAGGAAACAATGGTTTTGCTTTGACATTGCAGTGGAACCTAGCAGGAATCAGAAACAGAATCTGAACAAATTAATAACAAATTAGTTGACTTTGGAATACACTACAGCTTGAAATACATTTATTTTAGTTCACAGGAATTCATATTATGGTGGAAAATGCATATGAAGGCTTAAAGAAAATACAAATACGATATTTTGCTTGGATTCTTAAAAAATGATTATTATGAATCAGATTCTGCAGGTTAAGAATAATATTTTGACTCCTGATTGCTTAGTTATGCTTAGAATGTCAGAGAAAGGAGTTTAGTTTTCTGTTGCTCCTACACCTTTCTTGAAGGTTTATTAAGCTTGAAAAGACATTTTCTCAGTCACGACACAACGTCTTGCTCTTTAAGACCCATGACCAAATTAATTGCTAGTGTAAGAGGGTGAAACTCTGTAGGCCAGGATTGTATTTGGCCACTAAATCCCAAAGAAATCTATGATAGGCTCATAGGCCCTCATCCAACAAAGAACTTAAGTGCATGCTTAGCTTGTTGCATCTGATTACTGACGTCAGTGGACTACTCACATGCTGAAGTGCTTTGCTGGATAGGTGAGAATAAAACACCTGTCACTTTTTGTGTTCTTTTAAATTATTAGGCTTGATGTGGTTCATTCCCATAGTAGAGAAGAATAATTCCCTCTACTGTAGGAATTACTAGGTGAAATTCAATGTCCTATGTTATGCAGGTCAGGTTCGTAGGTTCTTACAAGGTCCTTTCTGACCTTTAATTCTGCAAATTCAAGATCTTAAGAAAACTTGCCCAGGACAAAGGCAAAATTCAGAGTAGCCCTGATGGTAAAGGTGGAGAGATACAGGAAATAGTCCCAATGCCATTTTAAAAAAAACTTCTCTAAAACGTTTCTAGACTAGTTATTCTGTGGCACGTGTGATAGTCACAGAATGCCTGATATAAAGATCTGACCAGCACTCATCTGAGATCACCTGCTTAACTCACTTCACCAACAGTTAGCCATCCCAAGATCATGCCAAGAAAATATGAATACCTTACCATGCAATCATATGCATATCATATGTATGTGTGTGGGGATATGTGCATGTATGAGTGTATATAATGACATGCTGTCAAATGCTGCTATGGGTCCTTTTTTAGTTTAGGGTGTCATTTATTAACCATAACTCCAGTGTCCTTAAAGTTGTACAAGATTCGAAAATGTCTATTCCTACATATGTTTTAGTAGTCTTATTTGTATCAGTTATCCAAATAATCAATCTTTCTTTCTTTCTTTCTTCAGTGGTTTTGTAAGTGTATAGTTTATGAAGGCAGAACTATATTATGATACTTCACTTATGAGAAAAGACAGATGTCTCACTCATGGCTATTTCACTGGTGAGCTATCACTTCTCTCTGTATCCATGAAGATATATGTCATAATAGAGATCCACCATCATGTAATTTTTTTCTCTGTACAGCATGTATGTATAAATGGTGTTGATTGCTGACAAGAACTCAGAGGGTGGGAGATGCAATTCCTTGTACTTGCAGGGTAGGGAGATACTACCTACAAAATGAATACTACATTTTGTTCATTATGCTTCCATCCTGGGCCTTCCTGAATTGTTTCCTCAAGTTCCCATAGAGCAGTCCACAGATTTAAAACTCACATTAGTGACATTTTTCAACCAGGACAAGTACATAGTCCTGCACTTAGGAAGGAAGAATCCCATGCACTGCTACAGGCTGGGGACCGACTAGCTAAGCAGCAGTTCTGCAGAAAAGAACCTGGGGATTACAGTGGATGAGAAGCTAGATATGAATCAGCAGCGTGCCCTTGTTGCCAAGAAGGTCAATGGCATATTGGGCTGTATTAGTCAGAGCACTGCCAGCAGATCGAGGGAAGCGATTATTTCCCTCTATTCGGCACTGGTGAGGCCACAGCTGGTCGTACTGCATCCAGTTTTGGTCCCCCCACTACAGAAGGGATGTGGACAAATTGGAGAGAGTCCAGCGCAGGGCAACGAAAATGATTAGGGGGCTGGTGCACATGACTTATATGAGGAGAGGCTGAGGGAACTGGGCTTATTTAGTCTGCAGAAGAGTGAGGGGGGATTTGATAGGAGCCTTCAACTACCTGAAGGGGTTCTAAAGAAGATGGAGCTAGGCTGCTCTCAGTGGTGGCAGATGACAGAACAAGGAGCAATGGTCTCAAGTTACAGTGGGGGAGGTGTAGGTTGGATATTAGGAAACACTATTTCACTAGGAGGGTGGTGAAGCACTGGAATGGGTTACCTAGGGAGGTGGTGGAATCTCCATCCTTAGAGGTTTTTAAGGCCCTGCTTGACAAAGCCCTGGCTGGGATGATTCAGTTGCAGTTGGTCCTGCTTTGAGCAGGGGATTGGACTAGATGACCCCCTGAGGTCTCTTCCAACCCTAATCTTCTATGATTCTGTGATGGTGTGACCTCCTACAATCCGGTCATTATTGATCAGCCTATATAGGAAAATGAGACACATAGGATGGAGGTAAGTGGCAGGCTGCAACTTGATTAACTTTAAATCAATTAACTGGGGTAGCTGCCCCCTTTAAATTACCAGGGTGCAATGTAGGAGGAAACTAGCCTTAAATTGGTCAAGCAATAGGGAAAGAGGAATGGCTACCCTTAGCCTATCACCCCATAACTCTGAACGTAGAAGTCATCCCACTTTCCCCTTGCAGGGGGAAATGAGGATCTAGTCAAAGGTGCCTTTACATGTACAAGACTTAAGCTCTAGCATATCTGCCTTAGTCCCCAGCCATATAGTGCAACAAATCAACTACTATTTCTTGTTATGGCTCTTAAAACAAACAAACAAACAAACAAACAACCCCTAAAACACCAGGCCTCCAGCATGCAGTGAGGAATGTGAAGAAGGGGAAGAAAAAAAAACAGACCTATAGTGTAATGGCAAGTTTTGCCCTGTGGGAAAAATTTTTTCCTTACCCCCAAAATTGATCTGGTCAAGCCTACAGCAAGTCTGAAATGCAGCTCTGGCAGCCACAAGGAACCTGCAGAGAAGGTTGGGTGGGAACAAATACAGGGAGCCAGTATTTGGGACCAGTATGGCCATTTCTACCCTTTGGCTTCCCTAATCCCTCCCAGTTCAGCTTCCCCACCCTCCTCCAAACTGACCAATAGCGCCAGAGCATGGAGACATTTCTCCTTTTCAGTACCACTCCGCTCTCCGTACATGAGCACCTCTCCTTGCTGAGACAGGGAGGAATGTTGATATGTATTTACACTGACTGCTTCACCCCACTGTTGTCTCTTCACCTTATCCCTCCTGACTACTGTCCAGCCTACCCGCTCCTGTGTTCCTGCCTCAAACAATGTTTATCTGAATAGACGACCATTAAATCGCAAGCTCAGTTTAAATTACCTGGGCTTGCAGGCTGTGCACCTCAGAATTCACTGGGACCCCTAGAGCAGAGGTGCCTAAACCTTTTCTGTCACACCCCCCCTTACCCGTAATGGAATCTGTCCGCACTCTGCTAGGAGCCACAGCTGGGAGCTGGAGCAGGTCTGCGGTTGGGAGTGGAGCCGGAAGCAGAGCTGTGGCAGTTGGGGCTGGGGCTGGGGCTGGAGCTTCAGCTGGAGCCGTGGTCAGGAGCGGAGCTGGGTTCAGGAGTGGAGCGTGGGCCGGGGCCAGAGCAGCGGCTGGGGGCAGAGCGGGACTGGGTGACATTCTCTCCCCTCCCCTCATGGGGGCCGGCCCGGGTCCCATCATGTCCCCCAAATTTTCCTTTTTGCCCCTGTAGGAGGGAACGCCCCACAGTTTGGGGACCACTGCCCTAGAGCCTAGGAAATTTAAATTAGATTCCATGCTGCTCTTTTGCTCCACTAACAAGGGAGCAGGTCTCCAGGCATCTCTGCCTTCCTCTCCTGCCTAATTGGGCAGGGGTTCTGACAGCCCTTGTCCAAATGTAGTTTAGGTCCTCAGTTTACTCCCAGGCCCCAGTTACTCCAAAAGGGTCCCAATTTGATCTGTTCATTTAATGAAGACACCATTTCTTGTAAGCAGTGCACTAGTGCTCTATGAAACATTCACAGTGACCCCATTAAACTTTTTAGTTTTACTTTAATTAATGTTATCTAGTCAATTGAAATGTTTGCCTTTGCAATGCATGTAAATTAATTTTGTCCCTAGTCTCTGTTTGCCAGAAGCAGGAATGGGTGATAAGGGGTGGATCATTTGATGATTACCTGTTCTGTTCATTCCCTCTGGGGCACCTGGCATTGGCCACTGTCAGAAGACAGGATACTGGGCTAGATGGACCTTTGGTCTGACCCAATGTGGCCGTTCTTATGTGCAATTAAAGGAGTGTGTTATTTTTACAGGCCCTAGTGCAACACTTAACCAGGACTAATCCCGTTCCTTTAGGAGGTATACTTTCTTTGTCCTTTCATTTCTTAACTTCTTTTTTTTTTTTTAGAAAAGAAAATATGTGTTCATGCAACATTAAAATTACATAATTAAATTAAAGTGAGGAAAGTTTTAAAAAAAAATCTGAACTCAGCCATGTCATATGTAGGTAGTGTTTTCCTTCTTGTTTTTCATATTAAACTGTGACAGGGTGAACTCACCCCGCATTGGATGGGAAAGGGTTAGCTCCTCACTGTGGGCAGAGGAAGCCATGCCCCCACGTCCCTACTAGGCATGCTCCAGGTGTAGCACCAGTATAAGAGGGAGCAGCCCAGCTCAGTCTGGGGTGACCGCCGGAAAGGAAGGATGCTTCTTGCCTGGACCGCAGAAGGCAGAGGCACTGAGACCCAAGCTGACGTCCAGGTATCTGTGGACACCCAAGCTACAGGGAGTTGCACGGCTGAAAAACCCAGAGACCCCGAAGATGCGCAGACTGCCACCATGCGTAGCGTGGTGCGGACTAGCCATTGTCCCAACGATAGTCAGCGTGTTGCAGACAGATCCTCACTAACTCAGTGGCGGACACACTCGCCACTGACAGGGCCCTGGGCTGGGACCTAGTGGAGCAGAGAGGGCCTGGGTTCCTCTACCCTGGCTGCCACCCACCCCAACTGGCTGCTAGGCCATACAGCCCCACCCCAGGGGGCAACTCTATGGACTCTGGCCGCATTGCCCTGTGAACCCAGAGTATCTCTGCCACACTGCCCTACGGACCATGGTAATTGTATGGACTCTGGCTGCTAGACCAGACTGCCCTTAAGGGCTACCCCATTGACTTGGGCCACAATGTCCTACTTCCCTCTGAATCAGGGTGCTTTTATAGACTCTGGCCACTAAACCTTATAGCCCTGCACATCAGGGCAACCCTATTGATTTTAGCCCTTAGGTCTCATCTACCTAGAGACAGCAGGCAGCTCAAGGATGGGCTGAACCCACCTAGCACTGGATGGGGTCCCCATCACCCCATCACATAAAGCTTATTATTATTATTACTGTTTATGTAGAGCACAAAATGGATAAGGCATCAGCTTTGACAGCGATGCTGGTGCTGTCGTAATCTTAACTTTTGCATTTCCTCAGTCTTAGCTCTAGAACCTTAATGCTGCATTAACAGTTTTCCATTTAAAATGTATCCTGTAGGGAGAGAACATATTGTACAAACCCTTGTCAGGGAGAGTTTATTTTGAGACTCTTTCTCTCTGTATAATTAAAAGTAGACTTTCTTTAATTAACAGTCAAGCTTGTCTTTGTATGGGAGGTTGCTACGGAGTGGTACAAGTTGCTGTGTGACTTGTGTGTCAGAACAGAGGGCAAAGTGGTAATGGTCATCCCACTCTAAAAACACCTTCCACGGCGTCTTTAAAAAAAACCCCACACCCAACACCTTTATTTCCTGGTCGCTCCTCCTTTCTTGTCATTGGGTCATAACAAAAGGAGGGAAAATATTGAATTTTCAAAGCTAAAGCAGAGAATGGGTCCAGCTACATATGGCTTCAGCAGAGGGAAAAGTCCAGACCATTGTGCTGCAAACGTCACCCTGGGTTGTTTTTTTTTTTTTCTATATATATTTCTTCTTTCATTCCTCTTGAAACAGCTGAAGTTAGAGACAATTGACCGGTAGCTGAATTGTTTGTGCTTTTGCTCTATATCAGCATCTTAGCGCAATCTAGTGACACCTGAACAAGGTGGATGTGAACAGTTGACCTCAGTGTAATGTACTGGCTTCATGTGCAGGAGTGCAAAAAGCTATTGTTTTAGATATATGTAACTTACTAGGTCATATATTGTTACTATAGCTAACAGCATATTCTGATCTGATATTTTAACTATGCATCAGTGTCACTGAAAGCATGGACAGGACTGGAGATACTTGGAAAAAGTAAAATCCAAGGCCATGGACATAGGGGTTATTGTTGGTAGTTCAGATGATGGCACTTTGCCCTTTAAGAGAGTTCTGAAGCTGTATCTGATGTAACATTGGAGGGACGTGTGCTATTGGAATTTGAGCCATTATGGAATCCTGTGGCACTTTTGGCAAGAGTTGAACGTGTTAATCAAGGTGCCTTGGTGTATGAGTAATTACGGACTGCCTTCTGTACCTAAATTCCTCTTTTGCCTTAGTTGGATAAGGTATGGACCACCTGACCAGGAGAGACTTTGATAGCTTTAACACAAATGATTTCATGCATTAGAAATTAGCTAAACACCTGGTGGTAAATCCTCAGCTGCGAGCATGGGACAGAAGGAGGGAGGGAGAAGTGTGTATAGGCCACCTTTCCGTTCCTCCGTTCTGAAGAAGTTCCTGGGAAACTGCTCTAAGTTACACCAGTTGGTGCAAATCCCCCAAAGACCACTCTGCTAGCTAAAGGATCAGCTGAGTGGTGTGAGCTCACATCTAAAACAATCCTCATATGGCAGCTTCTCCCCTATGCCTAAGGTGGATCTCTTTGAGGCAGCTTTATATCACCTTTGTGCTACTGGAGTGGTACAAAGAGGACTTAGGAGGGCCAAGGATCTGCCTGTGGGGGTCACTTAGTGAACCAGTCTAGCTGAAATTATACATAATTCTTTTGGAGATCTGTGGGGTGAGTGTACTAGATGAGCTCTGCCTGCCCTGCTTTCACCAGCTAATATCTTAGTTCACAAGAATGCTTGATGAAAATAGACCAGAAGGACACATCCTATGTTTTTCACTCAGACAACATAGACGGTACCCAGCCACAGCTGTAATCAAACTCTTCCTGACTGCTCAGAATTTGCAACTGTATGATAACTTATACTGCATTGTGGGCATGAAACTGCAAGTTTCTGGGTGCTTCCTGTGAGGAGCTGACTGGGCTCCCTCAGTTCCCATTGCAGTGAGTGCACAGCACCTCAAAGGGGGTGCTCAGTGCTGTGAAACCTCTTTGTATGGTCTTTTTTGAGGAAAAGTGAGCAGCAATTTACTGGGCAAATTCTCCTTGCAGTCACACCAGTCCAACTTCATTGAAGTCAACAGGGTTGCCTTGGTGTAATTGAGAGGAGAACATGGCACTAAATGTTTTGTATCAATTCCAGTCCAGAATAATCTTTCTAAATATATGAGAGACGGGTTTCTAACTGTTCTGAAGATAAGTACAGAAATACATGATTGTGAGTGACAATTCATCATTGAATGTCATTGCTTCACATTGATACAACTGAAAAAGGGGGTCAGACTGGCAATAAAATGAGTTAATTTAACCCTAACATCTAGAGCTACATTGGTACTTTTTGTAGATTGTTGTTTACATTAAAAATCCTTTATTAATAACATTAAAACTTACTTAAAAACGTATTGATTTATTATTAAAAATTCTGTTTACAAACATGGCCAGTTCTCAGTAATAGCTACCCTTTGTATTCGTGGTCAGCCCACAGTGTAGAACATTTCTAAAAGTTGTAAGAGGGTGCATTTCCTGAATTACATTTTTGTTGTTGTTGCAAACTATTTGCTAAGCTGTAATATTTACTGTACAAGTCTGATCCTGCTTCCACTGAGATTTTCTCTTTGATGTTGACATGAGCAGCATAAGCTATGTTTCAAGTTAGATGTTGTCCATATAAAGAGAGGTGAAGGAGCAGAAATTGAAGGGGTTTAAGGAAACTTGTTCACTACCATCAGCAACCAACAAATCCAAGTATCCCAGAGTATTATCCTTTGTGGTGAAGACCTCCATGCATGAAAAATTCCACAAAACCTCTTTGTCACTGTGCTTTTAAACATTTTATTTACTAAAACAATCATCAGGCAAATTTATAAACTGCAGCTTCATCATTTCCACCTCTTGCTCTGAGTATGCCTTCTATTCCACCGCAGTATTTCCTTCTCTGTCCATGACATCATCTTAACCCTCTCTAAGGAAAGGGGGTGGGGGGTGGCGAAACCTTCCTTGGCAACAGAAATACCTTTAAGTGTAACATAATTACCATCTCTCTGCCCCTTCTCCCCCCGCTGGGACTATTCAGCAAACCCTACAACATACACTTAAATCTTCAACTTCTCAGAGATACTACACGCAGATGGGAAAGATTTGATTAAAATTACAGTGCTTTAGGTTCAACTTCACCTATTAAAAAAGAAAAAAAAAAGGATCTGGTGCTGGACTTTTTTCCCCTGAGAAATAACTAGGCCACAGTAATTACAGACAGAGCCCTGCTGTGCACCATGAATAGAATCCCTGGGGTGGTATTTTCCTGTTACCTGTCTATGTAGGGCTGTTGACATCAACATGAATGATAACCATGCCAGTTTTTTAAATTTCATTTTATTATTATTCTTTTTTATGCCTTAGAAAAAGAAGAGGAGAAATAAAAGAAAATACATTAGTTATAAGTGTTGTGATTTACATTTTTTGTGTCAAGGATGCTTTTATCTACTTTTCTATATATCTGTGTGAGATAAAGGTGTTTTGTTTGTTTGTTTTTGTTTTGTTTAAAGGTGAATTTTATCATTCAAGAAAGAGAAATCAGGATCTGGCTAGAGCCAGGCGTTGAGCAGTAGGCATTGCATTCCAGGCAGTTTTCCCGGTTCACCATAGTCCCAACTGGTAATATTCTTGGTTGTCCAGTGTTGGCTCTATTTAGGACAAATGTCCACTGGGACTAGATGATGCCCACCTACTGTTTTCATATGTGACCCAAGCCAGATCGGAAACTAGATAACTGTTCATTTAAACTGATACAGATCCAGAGCAACTCAATTGCTTAAGCATCAGTTTGCTCTGGATTTACACTGGTACACCAGTAGACATTGCCCCACTATGAACTAGATGCTAGAAGTTGGGCAAAAAAGGGAGGGAACAGGGTATGAGAAGATAACATCAAGGGGGAGGGGAGGGGAGGAGTTGGTGACGGGGCAAACTGGGAGTGGGTAAGGAAGAGACAAAGTAAGGAACTGAAAGGTCAGATGTGGTGTATGGGTCAGACGGGCCTACAAGAGGAGGTGCCAGTGAATGGCAGTGTTTGAAATATGGACTTTGTTTCAGGAGGAGGGAAAGCAACAGTGTTGGGGACTGGGGAGGGCAGCAAAGATGGATGGACAGACAGACACATGGTCACGTTCCTTTCCTCCACCCTGGTGGTTTAAAGCAATGGAAGCTGACTTTTACTGGCCAGGGGAGAATTCTGCCAACAGAGGGGAGCATTCAGCTGTCATTAACTAGCCAGGCAGCTCTCATGTCAGTTGCTCCCCCTCACCTTCTAGGGGGCTGAATGATTTGGGAGCCTGAGAAAGAGGACAAGCCAAGTGAGTCTATGCTCTGCCAATTCTCAGCTGATGTATGAATCCATAGGGGCCATACCCAGCCGGTATAAGTTAAAACAGCCCCTAAGCTGGTCTGATGCCCAAGCACAGGGTTTGTGCAGCTGCATGATGAGAATCAGGGAGACGTAAGTTGCTGAATGACAACCAACCCTCATCCTGTGCTGAGAGGATTTCAGAGAAGGAGAGAATGCTAAAGCCACTGCTCATAGTGTAGGGGTCTACTAAGCAGTGTGAAGGATGCTGTCAGCCACACTAAGCTAATGCTGAAAGTATTAAATTACATAACCATGATTGGTTTCTTATTGTGTGCTCATACCAAGATACAAAAATTAGTTTTCCTATAGCAACAAACAAAAATAAGCAAGAGGTGATGGGATTGCTGTGTGAATTCTGGGAAGTGAGAGCTGGAGAATATTATAGCTGAATCCATACAAAACTTGATGGTCCAACTTCATAGGTGATGTGTCAGGCCTAGTGGTTGGAGCCAGATTCAGGCCTAGTGGTCGGAGCCAGAGTCAGAACCAGTGCCAACAGTTGACCCTAGGATGAGCCCGAATGGCAGAGCCATGTGTCAAGGAAAAGTTGGAGCCAGGAATCAGAGTCAAGGGTCAGAGCCAGATTATCTGAAGGCAGGAGCAAGGCTAGTTCCAAGGCAGGTGCAAGGCTAGGACAGGACTGGAACAAGGGTGGGTGTAGGGCAGTGCCTAGGCAGGAGCAGTGGAGGACGAGGATTTGGAGTGAAGCGAGCACAGGGAGGCAGAGAATCTGCAGGCATGTGCATTGAGCAGCCAGCGAGCTGCTGCTGCTGCTGCTGGGCTTAAGAACTGGCCTGCTAGCTTCCTCAGACGATCAGGCAGGACAGTCCATCAGGCAGCCTGGCTAACTCAGTAGGCTGTCAGCAGACTGAGCAGGTGCAGCTGCAGGGCCTTACTCCTGACAGTGTGAATCTGAGTCCCTTCTGTGCATTTCAGTCCCAGCAGTTTCAAGAGCAGCATGGCTAGCCAATAGGGACTATTGTGGTCGGGAGAGTTGCGGCATCACACCCCCTCAGACCTTTGAGAAATTTCAAGTGTAGGATAATGCTCATGCTAACATTCTAGCTTGTGCTGTGCTAACTGCTTCATGGTGGGGGTTGGGACAATAGCCATTGGAGAGCTCATAGGGGCACACCTGAGAGGAATGCTGTGGATGAGAGCAAATCCTAGAGAACCCAGCTTTCTTCAGTTGAAGCACTCTTGTGCTTTGTTGCACTTCATTCACCCTTCTGAGTTTGCCACATCCCGGCTAGTGTTTTGTCCCTTCCATCTCCCTGTTTAATGTTCTTTGTATACTTGTGGATATTTTGCAGCACTAATATCTATCTTTATTTTGCTTTCTTCTCCAGTTCTGTACTCTCTTTGTGTCCCTCCTTCTCTCTTGCCCAGTTTGTTTGCTACCCCTCACCACCTCTGATACTCTCTTCTCCACCCTGGTTCAGTATTGCCAACTCTAAGCATTCACAAATCATGAGTCAGACCCCAAAATATCAAGATTGGCTTAAAAAGTAGTAAATTTTGGATCCTTTTACTTTGCCTTCTGGTTTTTGAGACTTTAGGATACACTAGGGTCACTCTTTCCAGATTTTTTTCACAGCCGTGAATATTATAAACTTGCTTTTTTTTGTTTTTTAAATAAAAGCTCAGGTTCTCATGACTCCCCATGTGAAGGCTTTAAGAAAGACAAGTATCACAATTATAATGATAAAACCAAGAGTTGGCAACACAGCTTTTGCTTGCCCATGGCAATTTCTCTTCTCTGCCTTCTCTTGCACTTAGGAGAGAGAATTATTGTGTGGGGAGGAAGAGGAGAGAAGGTGCCTCTTTATTGCTTCTGAGTTCTTTCAGGGACCAAGAACAGGCTCTCTGGCAGGCATCTGTTTGAAGCGTGGCAGCCTGACTGCTCACAAATGCTAGGGAGAACTTCTGCAGTTTGGAATGGGATAGCACTTTTCTCACCTGCACTGCTCCTCTCCTCCAGTCTCTTATTGCTCAGTCGCCTTTCCTTCCTCTGATTGGTCTCCATGAGACAGAGACAAAGGGTGAGGGAAAAGGACCATTCTTGCAACTCACAGGCTTCCCTATATTTATTTTTTTTCTCCTGCTGTCTAGCTAGCAAATGTGAAATCCAACATTCTCTGCCAGTAGTGCATAATTTGTAATCAGTTAGCAGAGCAAGCTCTATCATAGTGACTTTGCTCACCATGTAGCTCCATTGATGGAAAGTCCGTAACATAATGAAGAAACCTTTTATTTACTGTCCTTCTACAGCGTTTTTTGTAAAGAAACTTGCTTACCAAAGCTGTTTTTTCTCAAGCACTTCCAGAGTTCCACTGATAATAGGTTTGTGTATGCTGTAGAATGAGACTGTCCTGATCCAGTCCTCTTCAGCTCACATTAATCACACCCTTTTACTCAAAACAGTATAAGTCTGATCTAAACCAATTAAGCTTGTGATGTTTAGACAAAGAGATTAATATAGCTCCGAAAAGCATAACCTTTGCCCACAGAAATGTCTTAAGGTAATGAGTTTGATTCAGTGGGCTGCATTTGTAGAAAGGTGTATTTTGGAAGTAGACAGCTAATTGTAGACACTAAATGAGCAGGAAAATAAATGTGTTCAGGCAGACACATTTCAGTGGCATGCATCCCGGTATAAGAGAGGTTAAATGGGCTCAGTGTAGAGCTGGCTATTTGAAAAATGTAGGCAATTGCTAACTTAAGAAAGGACCAATAAAATCAATGGTTGGGTACAAAATACTAATATAGCACAATATCTATGCTCATATTTAAAAATACATTTTCTTTTGTATACCCACTGCCTCTTGAAAAAAGCTGGCTTTGTCTTCTAAAGTTATATTCAAAAGACAGAATCCCTTTAATAAAAATAAATCACATTTGCAATCTTAATGTGACCAAGTTCCCCAAATGTCTGCATCACTAGTATATGTTACTTAGTACAGACAAACTACACTCATTTATTATATTTATACCATAATGCACCAGAGGTGTCTGACAACAATTGATATTAGACCAGCTATCCCTTTTGGATCAACAATGAATATTATAGCTGTGTGAAAATTTCAACTCAAACTTCAAAAGCACATGAAATAAGTCTTGATTTGAACTGGACTTGGGTTCGTAAATCTGTAGTGATTTGATAGAATTCCTTTCTGCTGTTTCCGGAGGGCCACAGAATTTTTGAGTCTTCTATTCACTCTGCATTTTTGGTTCAAGCTGCATCCGTAGGGATACATCACATAAATTAACTCACCTAATGGCATTTCTCCTGTGCTTGTGATTGGTTGACACCAGGTCAGTCAGCTTAGCTCAGTAAATTCCATTTTCACTTGATATCTCAAGGAGAACAGGCTCAGTGAACCCCTGTTTGGTGCCTCTCTGTATAGGGATACTGTTCTTATAATGGAATTCAAACCCATCAAGGAGGGTAGACAGTATTTGAATTGCTCACCTCACTGGTGGAATGTAGTTTTAGGTTGTGGTCATCTCCTCTGGAGGCTGCCTAAGTGATGTGCTTAGATCAGGAGTGGGCAATAATTTTCACGGGGGAGAGGGGGCACTCCATGAATTTTGGTAAGATGTCACGGGCCGCACATTTCTACTATATTAATGAAATTTTTAAATTCCAGGAAGTTTTTGGAAAGCATAAGGGACAATTTCCTGGTGCAAGTGCTAGAGGAGCCAACTGGGGGGGAGCTTTTCTTGACCTGCTGCTCACAAACCAGGAAGAATTAGTAGGGGAAGCAAAAGTGGATGGGAATCTGGGAGGCAGTGACCATGAGTTGGTTGAGTTCAGGATCCTGACACAGGGAAGAAAGGTAAGCAGCAGGATACGGACCCTGGATTTCAGGAAAGCAGACTTCGACTCCCTCAGGGAACGGATGGGTAGGATCCTCTGGGGGACTAACATGAAGGGGAAAGGAGTCCAGGAGAGCTGGCTGTATTTCAAGGAATCCCTGTTGAGGTTACAGGGACAAACCATCCTGATGTGTCGAAAGAATAGTAAATATGGCAGGCAACCAGCTTGGCTTAACAGTGAAATCCTAGCGGATCTTAAACATAAAAAAGAAGCTTACAAGAAGTGGAAGGTTGGACATATGACCAGGGAAGAGTATAAAAATATTGCTCGGGCATGTAGGAATGAAATTAGGAGGGCCAAATCGCACCTGGAGCTGCAGCTAGCGAGAGATGTTAAGAGTAACAAGAAGGGTTTCTTCAGGTATGTTGGCAACAAGAAGAAAGTCAAGGAAAGTGTGGGCCCCTTACTGAATGAGGGAGGAACCTAGTGACAGAGGATGTGGAAAAAGCTAATGTACTCAATGCTTTTTTTGCCTCTGTCTTCACTAACAAGGTCAGCTCCCAGACTGCTGCGCTGGGCATCACAACATGGGGAATAGATGGCCAGCCCTCTGTGGAGAAAGAGGTGGTTAGGGACTATTTAGAAAAGCTGGACGTGCACAAGTCCATGGGGCCGGACGAGTTGCATCCGAGAGTGCTAAAGGAATTGGCGGCTGTGATTGCAGAGCCATTGGCCATTATCTTTGAAAACTCGTGGCGAATGGGGGAAGTCCCGGATGACTGGAAAAAGGCTAATGTAGTGCCAATCTTTAAAAAAGGGAAGAAGGAGGATCCTGGGAACTACAGGCCAGTCAGCCTCACCTCAGTCCCTGGAAAAATCATGGAGCAGGTCCTCAAAGAATCAATCCTGAAGCACTTACATGAGAGGAAAGTGATCAGGAACAGTCAGCATGGATTCACCAAGGGAAGGTCATGCCTGACTAACCTAATCGCCTTCTATGATGAGATTATTGGTTCTGTGGATGAAGGGAAAGCAGTGGATGTATTGTATCTTGACTTTAGCAAAGCTTTTGACACTGTCTCCCACAGTATTCTTGTCAGCAAGTTAAAGAAGTACGGGCTGGATGAATGCACTATAAGGTGGGTAGAAAGTTGGCTAGATTGTCGGGCTCAACGGGTAGTGATCAATGGCTCCATGTCTAGTTGGCAGCCGGTGTCAAGTGGAGTGCCCCAGGGGTCGGTCCTGGGGCCGGTTTTGTTCAATATCTTCATAAATGATCTGGAGGATGGTGTGGATTGCACTCTCAGCAAATTTGCGGATGATACTAAACTGGGAGGAGTGGTAGATACGCTGGAGGGCAGGGATAGGATACAGAGGGACCTAGACGAATTGGAGGATTGGGCCAAAAGAAATCTGATGAGGTTCAATAAGGATAAGTGCAGGGTCCTGCACTTAGGACGGAAGAACCCAATGCACAGCTACAGACTAGGGACCGAATGGCTAGGCAGCAGTTCTGCGGAAAAGGATCTACGGGTGACAGTGAACGAGAAGCTGGATATGAGTCAGCAGAGTGCCCTTGTTGCCAAGAAGGCCAATGGCATTTTGGGATGTATAAGAAGGGGCATAGCGAGCAGATGGAGGGACGTGATCGTCCCCCTCTATTCGACATTGGTGAGGCCTCATCTGGAGTACTGTGTCCAGTTTTGGGCCCCACACTACAAGAAGAATGTGGATAAATTGGAAAGAGTCCAGCGAAGGGCAACAAAAATGATTAGGGGTCTGGAACACATGACTTCTGAGGAGACGCTGAGGGAACTGGGATTGTTTAGTCTGCAGAAGAGAAGAATGAGGGGGGATTTGATAGCTGCTTTCAACTACCTGAGAGGTGGTTCCAGAGAGGATGGTTCTAGACTATTCTCAATGGTGGAAGAGGACAGGACAAGGAGTAATGGTCTCAAGTTGCAGTGGGAGAGGTTTAGATTGGATATTAGGAAAAACTTTTTCACTAGGAGGGTGGTGAAACACTGGAATGCGTTGCCTAGGGAAGTGGTGGAATCTCCTTCCTTAGAAGTTTTTAAGGTCAGGCTTGACAAAGCCCTGGCTGGGATGATTTAATTGGGGATTGGTCCTGCTTTTGAGCAGGGGGTTGGACTAGATGACCTCCTGAAGTCCCTTCCAACCCTGATATTCTATGATTCTCTGATACCCCTCTACTGCAGTGCCACGTAATAAAATAATTAGTGCAAAAACTGACGGTGCAGGAAGGGGTGCAGGGTCTGGGAGGGAGTTTGAGTGCACGAGGGAGCTCTGGGCTGGTACAGGGGATTGGGGTGTAGGAGGGGGTGCAGGGTCTGGGAGGGAGTTAGGGTGCAGGAGAGGTTGGGGTGCGGGAGGGGGTGCGAGGTGCAGGCTCTGGCCGGAAGGCACTTACCACAAATGGCTCCCAGCCAGCGGTACAGCAGGGCTCAGGCAGGCTGCCTGCATGCTGTGGCCCCACGCCACTCCTGGAAGCGGCCGACTGCTGGCACATCTCTGTGCGCCCTTTGCGGGGAGGGGGCAGCGGGTCTCCGTGCTCTGCCCACACCCGCAAGCACCGCCCCGAGCAGCTCCCATTGGCCTGTTTCTGGCCAATGGGAGCTGTGAGGACAATGCTGGGGGTGGGGGCAGCGTGTGGAGCCACTCCCCCCCCCACCAGGGGGGTGCAGAGACATGCCAGCAGCAGCTGTCTGCTTCCAGGAGTGGCATGGGGCCACGGCAGGCAGGCAGCCTGCCTGAGTGCCCCGCTGCACAGCAGGACTTTTAGCAGCCCGGAGATTGCAAGGACAGAAATGCTAGTCATGGCGGGCTGGACAGAAATGTTAGATGGGCCGGATCCGGCCTATAGGCAATATTTTGCCCACCCCTGCCTTAGATTAAGTACTTCCCATCCAGAGTTGCCAGGCATCACATATCTCACATGGGAGTCATGCATTTGGCAGCTGTCTGGGAGCATTCGTGCATCTCAGCTGGATTCTCACACATCGGAAGGGCTATGGAAAAGTAACAAACATTTGTCTGCGGTTCTGCATTTTGGCCACTTAATGAGGCTGTCCTCTCTTGTTGCTCTTCTTGTGGGATCCAGAGTAGGAAGGAGTAGCTGGAGAAGAAGGTGATGGGGCCAGCAGCACAAGGGGAAAGGCTCAAGGCTGTCTCCTATTGTAGTCAGCTGCACCAGCAACTTGGCTACCTAGACAGCTCCCTTCAGCCCAGGAATCCAGGGACCCCCCTGACCCCTCCCCCCCCCAGCACCCACTCCAGACGAAAGACTCCTGCTTCCCAATACATAGCACCCCTGGGAGTTCCAAGCGCCATTTTCCTCCCTGGGATCTCATAGCACCCTGTGTTCCTCCCCCCATTTGTCACAAAAGGGACCCCTGCTCCATCCAACAGCCACCTATTGACCTCTCCCAGCTTCCCACTCAGGCTTCCCTACCCCTCAGAATTCCCTGAGCATCCATCCTATTGGCGACCTACCCCAGTAAGAGCTGTCAAGTTTTGTGCAGCTCCATATCCTCACCTCACCAGTGGTTGGGGAAGGGTGTGTTTGGACCATAACTGTAAGTTTGATAATAGACACAAGTTATCTGCAAATTAGCTTTGTAATTAATGGACATAAAATGTCTCCCATGCAGTTGAACAAAACTTCATAGCTATGCCCATCTGCCCTGGGTTCACTTTCTCAATCAGTTTTGATGGAAACTGGGGCCCCTGTCACCATGGACCCATTCAGGCAGACTTTCTACCACTAAGGACACAGCATTGTGGGTTAGGCCAGCTTCAACCATGGCAGAATCTAGCTCACTGGCTGCATTTCAATTATTTGAACCACTTAAGGGAAAAAAGTCATTGAGGGGGAGGGAAAATCTCTCCTAATCCTTGTCGCCCTGACTTGTGTAGACTGTGACAAGTTATTACTGTCTGTAACCTTGCCAGTTATTGGGAACTGACTCATTAAAATCATACCTTTTGGACTTAAGGGCTGCATTGTGAACCCGACTCCTGGTGCTGAGCAGAGGCTTGCGTAAGTAGTCTCCTTGACGTCAATAGGATTTATCTGTATGAGTTACTGCTCATCACTGGGAGTAAGGTGTTCACAGTCTGGTCCATAATATTTCTTTGTCTTATATGTTGAAATGTGTGTCCCCCAAATCAGTGCTATTTTGTTGCATGAACACTTTGACTCCCAGGTCGTGGGCACCAGCAAACTTTTGCAAACAAAGTATGAGCCAGTAAACCTGATCCATGCTTGTGTCCTTGTAATGAGGTTCAGTCAGGGAAAACTAGGCTTATTTGAATCAAACCTTCTTGACTTTCAGTGCAAACTGGTTCTACCACAAAAAATATTGTGAATCCATTTAATAATGAATGCAGAAGCATTTGCACAACTCTGTGCAGTACAGCTTTTTAAATATAGAGTTCTATGTGGTTTACTATACAACAGCGCTTTCTTGTAAAAGCTTAAATTCTAAGGCCTTGTTTTTTTCTGGATGGTCATTAAGTATCCTAAGGCAGTTTTCATAATCATAAAGATTTGTTGCGTGACTTCGAGTCAATATTTCTCCTTTCACCGGTATTGTGTAGTTCTGCACCAGTTGTTCACCTGGCCAAATAGGTGGCTGAATGTCAGTGGAAGGAGAAATTATTCCTATATATATATATTAAGCTAATAAAGTGCTTTGAGATCCTGTTCAATAAAAGGCACTATGTAAACCGAAGAGTAGTGGCTGTAGTATAATTGTAGAAATAGTATTGATTTCCAACTGGTATGGTGAAAAATTCATTTAAAAAATATTTTTAAAACTGTGAACTTAATGGATTCTGCCGTTCCTTTCCCTATTGATCCAAGTGCAGTGGGCACCTTTTGTGTGTGGCTGTGTCCCTGATAGCTCAGTGGTTTGAGCATTGGCCTGCTAAACCCAAGGTTGTGAGTTCAATCCTTGAGGGGGCCATTTAGGGATCTGGGGTAAAAAAAAAAAATCGGGGATTGTGCCTGCTTTGAGCAGTGGGTTGGACTAAATGATCTCCTGAGGTCCCTTCCAACTCTGATATTCTATGATTCTATGACAGGAGTCAGCGGCTTCTGTAGTACCATCCCCAGATCCCAAGGATGGTTATCCGTAGGCTCCAGGATCTGTGCATAATGAAAAAGCAGTGTTGGACAGGCTGTGTTTTGTCCCCTTTCTCACTCTGCAGAAAATCCACTTGAAAGTCAATACAGCATGCATTATTAATTCCTAGTGAGTGAAGTTACTCCACACTTTGGAAGCCCCTTTTTAAAGGGGCTTCAGGGTTGCTTCCCAAAAGAAACATGCTAACAGGGAGCTGCAGGAGAGCTACAGAGGCCCTTTGCTTCTGATGCATCCCAAAAGATCCACAGTCTTGGGAATGAGCCTCCTGCTTCATCCACAGGTAGGCAAAATCTGTCCCCCGTGACTGAAGAAGATTCTGTGAGCTTCCCTTGGTCTTGTCTCACAGGTATTCCCAAGAAAGAAGAACAAATACTCTTTTACACTTTAAATTTTTTTTTTACTTTCTTTCTCCATCTATACATACATATTTTAAAGAAATAGGCCTGAGTCACAAAGCTCAGCTTGGATTCCAAGTTCTGGCAGATAGATTCTGAGGTAATGGTTTGGGCCCATCTCTAGTATATTATTACTAAATACAAGTCAAATACATTAAATGGCTGAGCTATTTCAGAGTAATACTTTTTCCCCACTCCCCGCTGGTTGACACTACGTTAACTAATTTTGCCCTAGTTTTCCATGTGGTAGTAAGAAAGAACCTGTACTTTTCCAGCCTTGCTTTTTTGTGTGCTCCATAGGCATCTGTGCTATTTGAATTTGGAGTCATCATTGGATCTGTTAAGTAGATAGGCTGCCGGTGAGCTACTTGCTCTATGCACTGTTCATTGTGGCAATTTCTTTGAACCTGTGAATCTGGGGAATTTGCAAACTTAATTTAACAAAAATTCTTCACTAGATGTTAATATAAGTGTGTTCAGAGGGTTGCCATGAGCATATATATCATTCCATTCTCAGTCTGCCAACTGAATTTAATGTTGCCAACATATTGGCATGTGTTCTATTTGTATACAATCCATAGCAAAATCAGTCTTCTATGAACATATACACACACACACCGAGTATTTAATGGCTTTGCAGGCTTTAGATATTGACTAGCTAAAGAATATGCATGTTGGTATGTTTTATCTTTATTTATGTGTGTAAATATATACTGTATATGCATGTAAATATTCCTTTTGTACATATTACACTTACACGGTATAATGAGAATGGCTTATAATTTTATAAATGAATATGTGTGGAAAAAGAAATTGTTCCAAGTGACTACTGTTTTCCCCTTTGATACATTTCCAAATTAATGTTTCCATCTCATTGTTTTTGTATTTGTTTTTAACTTTAAAGATTTTAAAATGAGTATTTTTTAACAAAGAACAAAACTTTACCACTTTCTCATGGAAAGCTAATGTGACAATAAAACTGTCAACAAGGAGGCAAGATCAGTCTCACAAAAATCTTGAAACCTCTAAGTGGAATTTGCATAAAATAGTTCTGGTATTATTATTCACTGTTCTTTCAGTGACAGATATGTCAAGGCCTTAAAACCTAAAAGAACAATTATGCTATTGTATCTCTCGGAGGATTCAAGGGGTGTGTCTTTGGTGAAAAAGTGCTATTAGAGCTTTGAAAAGCAGTAAAAAGACAGCCCAAGGGGCTCTTTAGCTAGTCATTTTAAAAAGAATGCCTGGGCTTTAAGTGTCTTAAAGTACATTTATTCAACTCTTACTTTGTGCTTTAAAAAAACTGCTAATAATTAATGGCTGTAACATTTTTTCTAACGTTTGCATTAGCTATAAATAAAAACTCTTGATAAAGCCATTATTGATTAACTTAAACTCTGATTCTCTTGTGAATGCTTCTGTATTTCTGTCAAGACTATTGCTAAGAATTATATATAAGCTTTTTGGTTAAGCTAATATTGAGGAAATCACTGAACAATTCTAGACCAAAACAGGAACTAATCAGTAAATCCATTACTTGAACAAGCTAGCTTAACATAACATGTCTGAACATTAAAAATGAGGGATTGATAAGTAATGTATGATTACAACTGTATGTGCCATAAAATTCAGTGATCCAACTTTAATTTTATATTAAACTTGCTGATGATTTTAGCATCAGATTTGTTGGAGCTTTGGTGAAAATAGAAATTTTGAACTTTTGACTGGGAACAAGTTAGAAACTACAAAGGAAAAATTCAGAATTACTGAGCAAAGAACGAAGTCCAGCGTCTGTATTCTGCTGCTCTCCTTTCTTCCCTGTGTCAGGATCCTGAACTTGACCATCTCATAGAATCATAGAATATCAGGGTTGGAAGGGACCTCAGGAGGTCATCTAGTCCAACCCCCTACTCAAAGCAGGACCAATCCCCAATTAAATCATCCCAGCCAGGGCTTTGTCAAGCCTGATCTTAAAAACTTCTAAGGAAGGAGATTCTACCACCTCCCTAGGTAACGCATTCCAGTGTTTCACCACCCTCCTAGTGAAAAAGTTTTTCCTAATATCCAATCTAAACCTCCCCCACTGCAACTTGAGACCATTACTCCTTGTCCTGTCCTCTTCTACCACTGAGAATAGTCTAGAACCATCCTCTTTGGAACCACCGCTCAGGTAGTTGAAAGCAGCTATCAAATCCCCCCTCATTCTTCTCTTCTGCAGACTAAACAATCCCAGTTCCCTCAGCCTCTCCTCATAAGTCGTGTGTTTCAGACTCCTAATAATTTTTGTTGCCCTTCGCTGGACTCTCTCCAATTTATCCACATCCTTCTTGTATTGCGGGGCCCAAAACTGGACACAGTACTCCAGATGAGGCCTCACCAATGTCGAATAGAGGGGAACGATCACGTCCCTCGATCTGCTGGCTATGCCCCTACTTATACATCCCAAAATGCCATTGGCCTTCTTGGCAACAAGGGCACACTGCTGACTCATATCCAGCTTCTCGTCCACTGTCACCCGTAGGTCCTTTTCCGCAGAACTGCTGCCTAGCCATTCGGTCCCTAGTTTGTAGCGGTGCATTGGTTCTTCTGTCCTAAGTGCAGGACCCTGCACTTATCCTTGTTGAACCTCATCAGATTTCTTTTGGCCCAATCCTCCAATTTGTCTAGGTCCCTCTGTATCCTATCCCTGCCCTCCAGCGTCTACCACTCCTCCTAGTTTAGTATCATCCGCAAATTTGCTGAGAGTGCAATCCACACCATCCTCCAGATCATTTATGAAGATATTGAACAAAACCGGCCCCAGGACCGACCCTTGGAACACTCCACTTGATATCGGCTGCCAACTAGACACGGAGCCATTGATCACTACCCGTTGAGCCTGACAATCTAGCCAACTTTCTACCCACCTTATAGTGCATTCATCCAGCCCGTACTTCTTTAACTTGCTGACAAGAATACTGTGGGAGACTGTGTCAAAAGCTTTGCTAAAGTCAAGAAACAATACATCCACTGCTTTCCCTTCATCCACAGAACCAGTAATCTCATCATAGAAGGCGATTAGGTTAGTCAGGCATGACCTTCCCTTGGTGAATCCATGCTGACTGTTCCTGATCACTTTCCTCTCATGTAAGTGCTTCAGGATTGATTCCTTGAGGACCTGCTCCATGACTTTTCCGGGGACTGAGGTGAGGCTGAGTGGCCTGTAGTTCCCAGGATCCTCCTTCTTCCCTTTTTCAAAGATTGGCACTACATTAGCCTTTTTCCAGTCATCCGGGACTTCCCCCATTTGCCATGAGTTTTCAAAGATAATGGCCAATGGCTCTGCAATCACAGCCGCCAGTTCCTTTAGCACTCTCGGATACAACGCATCTGGCCCCATGGACTTGTGCACGTCCAGCTTTTCTAAATAGTGCCTAACCACCTCTTTCTCCACAGAGGGCTGGCCACCTACTCCCCATGTTGTGATGCCCAGCACAGCAGTCTGGGAGCTGACCTTGTTAGTGAAGACAGAGGCAAAAAAAGTATTGAGTACATTAGCTTTTTCCACATCCTCTGTCACTAGGTTGCCTCCCTCATTCAGTAAGGGGCCCACACTTTCCTTGACTTTCTTCTTGTTGCCAACATACCTGAAGAAACCCTTCTTGTTACTCTTAACATCTGTTGCTAGCTGCAGCTCCAGGTGTGATTTGGCCCTCCTGATTTCATTCCTACATGCCCGAGCAATATTTTTATACTCTTCCCTGGTCATTTGTCCAATCTTCCACTTCTTATAAGCTTCTTTTTTATGTTTAAGATCCGCAAGGATTTCACTGTTAAGCCAAGCTGGTTGCCTGCCATATTTACTATTCTTTCTACACATCGGGATGGTTTATCCCTGTAACCTCAACAGGGATTCCTTGAAATACAGCCAGCTCTCCTGGACTCCTTTCCCCTTCATGTTATTCCCCCAGGGGATCCTACCCGTCAGTTCCCCAAGGGAGTCAAAGTCTGCTTTTCTGAAGTCCAGGGTACGTATTCTGCCGCTTACCTTTCTTCCCTGTGTCAGGATCCCAAACTCAACCAACTCATGGTCACTGCCTCTCAGATTCCCATCCACTTTTGCTTCCCCCACTAATTCTTCCCGGTTTGTGAGCAGCAGGTCAAGAAAAGCTCCCCCCCAGTTGGCTCCTCTAGCACTTGCACCAGGAAATTGTCCCCTACATTTTCCAAAAACTTCCTGGATTGTCTATGCACCGCTGTATTGCTCTCCCAGCAGATATCAGGAAGATTAAAGTCGCCCATGAGAATCAGGGCGTGTGATCTGGTAGCTTCTGCGAGTTGCTGGAAGAAAGCCTTGTCCACCTCATCCCCCTGGTCCAGTGGTCTATAGCAGACTCCCACCACTACATCACTCTTGTTGCTCACACTTCTAAACTTAATCCAGAGACACTCAGGTTTTTCTGCAGTTTCATACCGGAGCTCTGAGCAGTCATACTGCTCCCTTTATATACAGTGCTACTCCCTTATGTACAGTGCTATTGGAGTACTTGTGGCACCTTAGAGACTAACCAATTTATTTGAGCATAAGCTTTCGTGAGCTACAGCTCACTTCATCGGATGCGAAAGCTTATGCTCAAATAAATTGGTTAGTCTCTAAGGTGCCACAAGTACTCCTTTTCTTTTTGCGAATACAGACTAACACGGCTGTTACTCTCAAACTTTAATTGTTGCACACTAGCCAACAAATGAATACACTTTCGAGCAAGACCAAAAATGGCATGAAATTAATTTTTCATACCCTTCACTGTAGAACAGTGTAATTATGAACTTGGCAGCCAGCTCTTGGATTGGCCAGAGACCAGGTTAATATATACGATTTGATTATAAAATGATTCATTATAAATATGGCAGGTCTATCTCTATTTCTTATCAGGATTTCCATATATCAGTATAATGTATATAGGGAAAAAGTGCTGGCCATAGACAGATACTTTTCTCTTTGAAACTTGTACATCATTGTTGTTACATATGTTTTATCACTGTGATGGTATCCAGTTCCCACAGTACTAGACTCCGTAGAAGTACTTGAGAGAGAGATGCTGTAGTGGCATTATAGGCTAAAAAAGGAGAAAAACAGTTTTTAAATTGTTGTTACTGCAGAGTTTACAATTTACATAATAGAGTACAGTGATCATTATTAAAATCGTCACAAATAACTTTGCAAGTAAGTAACATTATCTTCATTTTCCAAGGTATTCTTTACACTAATGGAAAAAAACCCAGGTAATGCTGTCTACTTGGAAAAACAAAACTGTAAGGATTTTAAAGGGGGGAGGGTGCGGGGACTGACACTCTATTAGAATCAGGGTGGTCAGAAAGTTTGAGGAGGTATATATTAAGTTATACACTCATCATTTCAATGTTAATATGCTGGTATTTAGGGAAAGCAGGCAGTTGCAGATTTACAGTTTAAGGGCCCATTCCTTTGGCACCACCCATGAAAGTCAACATGAATTCTGCTGGATGTGGTATGTTGTAGGGCAGGGGTTCTCAACCTCTTCATTCTGAGGCCATTCCCCCCCTTCCCAATATGCAATAAAAACTCCATGGCCCTCCTGTGCCACAACAACTGCTTTTCTGCATGCAAAAGCCAGGGCCGTCGTTAGGGGATAGCAAGCAGGGCAGTTGCCAGGGGCCGTGTGCCACACGGGTCCCCACAAAGCTACATTGCTGAGGCTTTGGCTTCAGCCCTAGGTGGCAGGGTTCCGGGACTCAGCCCCAGGCAGTGGGCTTCTGCTTTCTGCTTTGGGCCCCAGTGAGTCTATTTTAGTGGAAATTTTGTCTTCATAAGGATCAGGCCTTTTGTTTGGTGATTTTGGTCACGTGTATTGTATGTGTGCAAAAGCATATTTGTGCATGGATAAACAAACAGAACTATGTGTCTGTATTAAAACTTAATTTATTGCAACACTCTGATGCTGGCACTTGGGCCAACATGCATTTTATCACACTATTAGGTGATTTAGGATTCTGCAAAAATATATTATGCAAGAGCGGATGGGTAGCACTTTATAAACATAAGACTGATGTAACCATACCTCTTATCTGTCCTTGAAGTTTAGGATTGTCATTGACTTTGCGTGAAAAATTCTCCCTAGCCTTCCTCAATGTACAGTAGTGTTGTCTTTTAAAGATTAGGATTTATAAAGCTGAACATAAAGTCAGATTTTAAAATACAGTTGGGCTTTCTTTCCAGCTACATTCTTTCTTAAAAGCTGCTTACATTTCTATAAATTTAATGATGTCTTTTTAATGACTTTTCCTGATTTAAGTCCTTTCTCCATAATTTCTTTCTTTTTTTATTCTTTTGTCCCCAGATAATGTAAGAGCATTTTTGACAGGAATATATTTCATTAAGAATACAGGCCAAGTTCTGTTCTCAGTTACACCTGTTCAGCCTTGAAGTCTGTGAGTATTATAGCGGCGAAACAGAGGGTGGCATTTGCCTTGCTGACTGATATTTCCTCCTATTCATAGGGCAACAGGCACTGACCTCAATCAGTATTGGGTCCCCACTATGATAGGAACTATGCAAACACAGAGGCAGATACAATCCCTGCCCTGAGCGGCTTACAGTCTAAGGAGACCAGTGACCTGTGAAGGGTGGGGAGAGGGAAATGTATACACTTCTCATGAAATGTTTTATACAAATGTAGAGATTTTTCCACTCCTGAATCCTGGCCATCATTTGTTAAGAGTTTTCTTGTAGGCATTTCAGCATACGTGAGTCTTGAGAAGGAGTTTAAAGGCAAAGAAGGTCGTGGCCTTATCGACTGGTTCAAAAAGGGAGGGTACTCTCTGTCAAAGGGATAGCATAGAAGAAAGCACTACATGTTTGAGAGAGAAGTAGAAAAGTGGAAAGTCAAGGCTGGAATAGCTGACAAAGTGAAGGGAGCAGAGGGGAATGAAATAAGGGCTAAATGTAGATAAATAAGGAGAGGAAGAACTGTGAGGGGGCCTTGGAAAAGCTCAAGAAACCTCAATTTGACACCACAGAGAACAGGAGTCAATGGAGGGATTCAAGAAGAATGGATGATATGAATGGTCAGAATGACAGCCAGACAGAGTAGCTTAGATTCAGCATTTTATGTAGATTGTGGTCAGTCAGAGAGGGTGTTGTGAGTGTCCGAGAGGCCGAAGAGGTAGCAGTAGGAAAGACAGGAGCTGATGAGGACTGGAACAAGACTTTTAGTGGTGCAGGCAAAAAGAAGCAGTCA
Source organism: Eretmochelys imbricata (assembly GCF_965152235.1). Taxonomy (NCBI): domain Eukaryota; kingdom Metazoa; phylum Chordata; order Testudines; family Cheloniidae; genus Eretmochelys; species Eretmochelys imbricata. The sequence goes on from NC_135577.1 coordinate 107,177,392, forward strand.
GTATTAGAAATGTAATGGAGGAACAGTGCCAGGATTTGAACACAACTGGAATATGAGATATTAGGGGGAGGAGTCAAAGAACACATCCAAGTCGTGGGCCTGAGTGACAGGGAAGATGGTGGTGTCATCAACAATGACAGAGATGTCAGTGTGAGACACTTAAGGGAATGCTGAACAGCACCAATGCAATCTGACTGAAGTTAATGGGTTTGTAGCCATGTAACTGAGAGAAGTTGCCCTGCATTTTTCAAAATTAGCAAGTACTTAACCATGTGATTTCAATAACTGTGGTCTCAACCACGCACTTCTTATTCCCATGTCCTCAGAAACTGAAATAATGGGCATCAGACCCTTTTTAGGTAAATGTGTGAAAGCAAGGGCAGAATTGTGTCCATTTTATAAATAAAGACTTTCGTTTTGCTTTTGGCACCCTTATGTTTTTCTGTTTATTCACCCTATTCATGGTTTTCATTTGTAGCCTTTTGGATGATAAATGTAAAAATAAATATACCATCCTATGATCAGCTCCCAGAAACCTGAGTGCAGAGTTCTTTTGACTTAGGGAGGAAAACCCCAAGGTAACTTAATGCCAACATGTTGAATTCTACTTCATGAAATACTTGCTTTGCTACTCGTTAAGGTCCTGCTGTGCTAGCTGCAATACATGGTATTTCAATTGGTGTGGGGAGTATGTTAAATGTGAAGTGTATATGTCAGCTTACTTGTGTCAGGGATGGTGAGACAGGGACTGTCATATACTATAAACACTTAGTCTTAGTGCAAAGGGCCCCAATCTGGTAGTCCTCTAGGAGCCAGTGCAGTAAACAATAATAATTTTATTGTGAAGTGGACTGTTATTCTAAACGTTTCTCTTGCTGTGGGATTTTATAGTGAATGGGAGCATCATAAATAAGATGCAATTTAATGGTTCTGCTTGTGATAGACACTCTGTTCAATATGATGAATTCAGTGCAAGATGACCTGGTGTCAGGACCTGTTCCTGACAGATGCTGAGCACCCAAAACTCCCAGTGAGTTTACAGCCTCAGGTGCTCAGCATCGGGCCGCAAGTGAGGGCAGAGTTGGGACCATAGTCTATTAGGAGCAGTACTTGATTGAGGTTTGAATTCAGCAAATAGTTATTAGCTAAATACCTCAGCAGCGAGTCAGATGATAGCCAAGGTTAGGTAATAAAATCTGGTGGTGTTTACCTCCTAGGTATGACTAGTTTTTTAGTTTTGTTTTTTCTTCAGGGGGTCTGTGCCTTCTTCCCAAATACCCCTAAATGCCATTTCTTCTTCCTCAGTGTTCCACCTTCCTAATTCTCTCTTTCTTTCATCCCTTTCCATGCACTTATGTCCTGTATTCTCTGCCCTTTGTCATCTTAACTAAAAGTTATAGTTCCATAAACACACACACACAAAACCCTCTGTCTTGGCCTGATTTTCCTTTCACACCAATAAGGCCTCTTTGTCTCCTTCATTCTGCTAATCTTTCCTTTTGAAGTCCTCAGCTTTCCCTTAATAGCAATGTGTTTAGATGGGTTGTAGCAATGCAAGATGGACTTTGAAAAAAACCTAGTCAGAGCAAGATTTGCCATGACAGAAATGTCAGTCAAAAGATGTTTGATCTGACAGCATTTTTAATCTCATGAATTGTGGGAAAGGTACTTTTAAAATTTGAAGAGGAGGCCAGAAAATCATTCAATAAGGTAAATATTATGAATTTTATTACTTTTTTCCCCTCAGTAATTTTCTACTTATTTTGATGCTATGCCAAGGCAACCTGGAAAGGGGAGGACTATAACAGCCTAGGTTAGAGTACTTGGTGCTTGGTTTTATTGTATTTGTTGCTTTGTAAGTGGCCTTTTCCTAATAATGATCCTTTGCCACAGTTAACAGAAAATACCATTTGCAAACACAGGATTCAGAATTCCACAAAGCTATGGCCTATTCAATCCAATTAATAGTGATTTGTCATTCATTAAGGGACCTTTATCATACTATTTAATTCCCTGCCAAAAAATGTTGTTCAATGGGAATTAAGGCTCAGTATATATCAGTGGCTTATGGCTATAGAAATCATGAGAATACTATAGATATCAAAATAACCATTTAAATCCAGCAGATTAAAAATTAATATTAAATTTAGAAACTCAAATATTTGGAAGTACAAAAGTGAACAAAGAATCCAAACCACTTTACCTCTGTCCCTGTAGAGAAACCAAACTCCTATCATGATTTCTTTATTCCTTTCATTCCTAATTTGTAAAAAAAAAATTTTTTTTGGATCAAGGACTTTTTCCAAGGATATTAAGGCTACAGACTTCTTAAATATGGATGTCTCTCCATGCTGATAAATAGACCATACCACTGCCTTTCCCCCTAAATTATAATGGTGCTCATGGAATTAATGGATTCCATGATTTCCCATCTTTTCTTGAACCGCAGGGACTTTCTCTTTTTCTCCTCCAAAGACCTACCTGCCATCACCTTGCGGGGAAGATGTCAACCACGTGTCATCTATGAGTGTGAAAATTTTGCTATCCGTTGCTTACTGATGGTGTTTGAAAGATTCTGCTTATGTGGGAGATGACGAAGGTTCCTGTTGACACTTGCCTCCTCTAGATAGGCAGTGTTGATGCTGGAGAAAATTCTTTGCTTGCTTGCCTCCCAAGGGACCCATGTAGAAGAGAGTTTAGAATATTCTATTACTGATGGAGTACATCAGCATCTAGGCACTCTCTAGGACAAAATTACTGCTGCAAGGAAGGGGAGGTGTGGTACTTCAACTCAGGAACATAGAGGTGGAGGAGAGGAGCCTGGAGAAACTCTCTAATCATCCAGAAACAACTTTAGGAGATGTCCCTTTTAGCAGGACTGTATTTTCCCAGGAATGTGTTGGTTCAGGACCTAGGGGAGGAATATTGGTACTTCTCACACAGCCATTAAGTCCAAAGGCCATTTTCTGAAGAGAGTGCTCAAGGAAGAACATTCCATACTCTCTTTGGTAGGTATAGGAGAAAGGGGAAGGAGTAGCTATTTGAGTTAGTTAGAAGATAAGAATACAGCAATGAGAGTGTTATGGGTGGAGACGGCAAGCTGTAATTTTTTCCAACCGCTTTTCCCAGTCACCATGACAATCCTCCCTAGCAGACTCTCCTTTGCCGTGAAGCCTACAAAAAACTTGACATGGCTAGGCTGCTGGTGTACTGAGACTACAGACTATCATGCTGACCAATATTGTCTCATTGTTTCCTTGTACTTCCCTATCAGTCTGTTTGTATCCATCTGTTATCTCTTGTCTTACACTTAGACTGTAGGCTTTCTGGGGAAAGGACTGTCTTTTGTTCTGTTTTTATACAGAGCCTAGAACACTGGGGTTCTGGTCCATGCCGGGGGGGCTTCTGGGCACTGATAATATAAATAATTAATAATAACAATTGCTTTTATGTTTTAAAGACTGGCTCTTGGCTAAAGACTTACATTTTCCCCTTCTTTTTGATGAAAGCTCTAATATCCCCACTACTAATTCAGCACTGTTGAAATATCTGCCAGATCCTGAGTATTATGATGTTCCTAAAACACCAGTGAAAAATTTCCCAGTTATGCCCTTTCTTGTCTCAGAACAGATCTTAGCTCACCAAGATCTCATACAAAATTTAAAGTGGAAATGACCTTTGTGATGTGAGCAGGTGCCTAAAGCAGGCATATAATGGGAAGCAAATCTTAAACTTAACTGTGGCCAGCACCTCTCAGTGTTACTGCAAATGTCAACCAATGAGTGTACCAACAAAAAAGAGGTGTTCAAAGCAACTTTTTGCAGAAACAAATACAAACAAGACGGTGTAGCAAAAACAGAACTATAAAGCTTTGTCATATCATGGGACCTTTCAGGGAAAAGTGCTAATTTCATGGGGACTTTTAGGAAAATGTGCCAATTTCATGGAAATTCAAGTGGAAAAGATATCCTGGAAAATTTTATTTGGGGTCTACAAAGGCTGTAATGACTGAAAAGATTTATATAAGCCTAGTAATTATTCAAATTATACTTTTTACTCGTGCATATTAGTCATTTCATATCATGCTGCAAACATGCAGAAAAGTGATGTATGGCCCCATGTATGGAGGGCTTTAAACTAGGTTCACCGGGGGAAGAAGACCAACGCCCTGAGGTAAGTGGGATACCGGGAGGAAGCACGAGCAGAAGAGCACAAGACGGGCGGGCTCCTGCCTCATATTGAGAAAGCAGGATGATCAGTGGGTTATCTCAAGTGCCTATACACAAATGCAAGAAGGCTGGGAAACAAGCAGGGAGAACTGGAGGTCCTGGCACAGTCAAGGAATTATGACGTGATTGGAATAACAGAGACTTGGTGGGATAACTCACATGACTGGAGTACTGTCATGGATGGATATAAACTGTTCAGGAAGGACCGACAGGGCAGAAAAGGTGGGGGAGTTGCACTGTATGTAAGAGAGCAGAATGACTGCTCAGAGCTCAGGTGTGAAACTGCAGAAAAACCTGAGAGTCTCTGGATTAAGTTTAGAAGCGTGAGCAACAAGGGTGATGTCGTGGTGGGAATCTGCTATAGACCACCAGACCAGGGGGATGAGGTGGACAAGGCTTTCTTCCAGCAACTCGCAGAAGCTACCAGATCACACGCCCTGATTCTCATGGGCGACTTTAATCTTCCTGATATCTGCTGGGAGAGCAATACAGCGGTGCATAGACAATCCAGGAAGTTTTTGGAAAATGTAGGGGACAATTTCCTGGTGCAAGTGCTAGAGGAGCCAACTGGGGGGGAGCTTTTCTTGACCTGCTGCTCACAAACCGGGAAGAATTAGTGGGGGAAGCAAAAGTGGATGGGAACCTGGGAGGCAGTGACCATGAGATGGTTGAGTTCAGGATCCTGACGAAAGGAAGAAAGGAGAGCAGCAGAATACGGACCCTGGACTTCAGAAAAGCAGACTTTGACTCCCTCAGGGAACTGATGGGCAGGATCCCCTGGGAGAATAACATGAAGGGGAAAAGAGTCCAGGAGAGCTGGCTGTATTTTAAAGAATCCTTATTGAGGTTACAGGAACAAACCATCCCGATGCGTCGAAAGAATAGTAAATATGGCAGGTGACCAGTTTGGCTTATCAGTGAAATCCTTGCTGATCTTAAACACAAAAAAGGAGATTACAAGAAGTGGAAGATTGGACAAATGACCAAGGAGGAGTATAAAAATATTGCTGGGGCATTCAGGAGTGAAATCAGGAAGGCCAAATCACACTTGGAGTTGCAGCTAGCAAGAGATGTTAAGAGTAACGAGAAGGTTTTCTTCAGGTATGTTAGCAACAAGAAGAAAGTCAAGGAAAGTGTGGGCCCCTTACTGAATGAGGGAGGCAACCTAGTGACAGAGGATGTGGAAAAAGCTAATGTACTCAATGCTTTTTTTGCCTGTGTCTTCATGAACAAGGTCAGCTCCCAGACTACTGCACTGGGCAGCACAGTATGGGAAGGAGGTGACCAGCCCTCTGTGGAGAAAGAAGTGGTTCAGAGCTATTTAGAAAAGCTGGACGTGCACAAGTCCATGGGGCCGGATGCGCTGCATCCAAGAGTGCTAAAGGAGTTGGCGGATGTGATTGCAGAGCCATTGGCCATTATCTTTGAAAACTCATGGCGATCGGGGGAAGTCCCGGACGACTGGAAAAAGGCTAATGTAGTGCCCACCTTTAAAAAAGGGAGGAAAGAGGATCCTGGGAACTACAGGCCAGTCAGCCTCACCTCAGTCCCTGGAAAAATCATGGAGCAGGTCCTCAAGGAATCAATTCTGAAGCACTTAGAGGAGAGTAAAGTGATCAGGAATAGTCAGCATGGATTCACCAAGGGCAAGTCATGCCTGACTAATCTAATTGCCTTCTATGACAAGATAACTGGCTCTGTGCGGGAGGGCAAAGCAGTGGACATGTTGTTCCTTGACTTTAGCAAAGCTTTTGATACAGTCTCCCACAGTGTTCTTGCCAGCAAGTTAAAGAAGTATGGGCTGGAAGAATGGACTATAAGGTGGATAGAAAGCTGGCTAGATCGTTGGGCTCAATGTGTAGCGATCAATGACTCCATGTCTAATTGGCAGCCGGTATTAAGTGAAGTGCCCCAAGGGTCGGTCCTGAGGCCAGTTTTGTGCAATATCTTCATTAATGGTCTGGAGGATGGTGTGGATTGCACCCTCAGTAAATTTGCAGATGGCACTAAACTGGGAGGAGTGGTAGATACACTTGAAGGGTAGGGATAGGATACAGAGGGCCCTACACCAATTAGAGATTGGGCCAAAAGAAATCTGATGAGGTTGAACAAGGACAAGTGCAGAGTCCTGCACTTAGGACGGAAGAATCCCATGCACTGCTACAGACTAGGGATCAAATGGCTAGGCAGCAGTTCTGCAGAAAAGGACCTTGGGGTTACAGTGGACAAGAAGCTGGATATGAGTCATCAGTGTGCCCTTGTTGCCAAGAAGGCTAACGACATTTTGGGATGTATAAGTACGGGCATTGCCAGCAGATTGAGGCACGTGATTGTTCCCCTCTATTCAACATTGGTGAGGCCTCATCTGGAGTACTGTGTCCAGTTTTGGCCCCACGCTACAAGAAGGATGTGGAAAAATTGGAAAGCGTCCAGTGGAGGGCAACAAAAATGATTAGGGGACTGGATCACGTGACTTATGAGGAGAGGCTGAGGGAACTGGGATTATTTGGTCTGCAGAAGAGAAGAATGAGGGAGGATTTGATAGCTGCTTTCAGCTACTTGAAAGGGGGTTCCAAAGAGGATGAATTTAGACTGTTCTAAATAGCAGATGACAAAACAAGGAGTAATGGTCTCAAGTTGCAGTGGGGGAGGTTTAGGTTGGATATTGGGAAAATCTTTTTCACTAGGAGGCTGGTGAAGCGCTGGAATGCGGTATCTAGGGAGGTGGTGGAATCTCCTTCTTTTGAGGTTTTTAAGGTCATTCTTGACAAAGCCCTGGCTGGGATGATTTAATTGGGGATTGGTCCTGCTTTGAGCAGGGGGTTGGACTAAATGACCCTCCTGAGGTTCCTTCCAACTGTGATATTCTATGATTCTATGTATAATCAAATGCAGAGTTAAGTCCAGAACTGGTGTAAAAATAGATTCTTAAAACAGTTTCTTTTAGAGTTCTTTGTAGACTTGAATAGTCCAGCCTCCTTGTTTTAGCCTGGAAGTATCAGGGTCATCCTGAGTTTAGATGTCTAGACCATGTGAATAACAAGTGTGGTTGATTATTTCAATGGACTATCTGAAGCTGAGCCTTCTCTTTTTGCTGCTTGAGGTTTATTGGGGGCATGGGCTGAGCAGACTATATGAAAGTAGCACATTCAGCCAGTGGTGGGAACAGTTCACTCTTGAATCTGAAACTAACATAAACTAAAGGGGTATCAGAAGAATAGATAGATTTTCACTGATTTACCTGAGTTATCTGCTATAATGCAATCAGTGAGAAGGTTAATAATATAACATCTAAACTGTAAAAGAACAGAAACTTTGGAATTGGGACCCATCTCGTTGAAAATTTCACTCACTCCTAACTTAAAGTCTTGTCTGTTTCTGATGGTGAATGTTAGTAGCTGAACAACAGAACTTTATTTTAAAACTGTTTTCCATAAATACAGTAGTGATGACTGCATATTGCTCTACTAGGAAGCAGTAAGATGAGGATTGCTTGCATCGCTCTCCGTAGTAAGGATTGATTCAGGAGGCAGTGTTCAGATTTGGCTTAGAGTTTGAGACTGAACTGAGAATAGTGGGTGTGGGTCCAGATTTGGCAGTGCTAAAGTCTCGCAAACAGTCATGATATGTGTTCAGCACCAAACTGTAAAAATCTGCAGCTGAGCCATATCCATAACATCAGGCCTCTTGAGTCAAAATCTCCATGTTATTGCAAGGTTTTGGCTGCATCTAAATTGGAACCACAAAATAGTCCCCGTTTAGATGTGGATCTGACCCAGCGCTAGAACAGTAGAGTTGGAATAGGAGCTGCCGATCTTAATTATATCCACCACTCGCCCATACCCTGAGTGCATTGACATTTGGATTTGAGGGTCCATTCTTGTACTTCTTCTGATTAACCACTCTGTCTTTATTTACACTTGATAAAATATGGCAAGAAAGTTGTCAAGCCACAAACCAAGAAAAGCTCCATGACTGTTACAACAGCATGCTAGCACAGCTTAAAAGAAACAAACACACAAACAAAAAACCCAAAATGACAGTTTTGTTAACTCAGCTGTCCCAAAAGTGGTTTGAGAAGCAGTTCCACAAGAAGATAAGGAGATGGAACATAACATGGATACAGGATAAAAATAAACTCTGTAGTGTCCCTTATACAAAATACTTAATAGAGAGGCAGCTCATTATAGAGCTGTAAATTTAAAACACAGTTTTATTGACTTAAAGAATAAGTCCAGCAAAAGATTAAACATGATCTTGGAGAAGTCCAGTGTAGTTTAGTGGAAGATCAAAGAGTTCCATTAACAGTGCAGCTGGAGGTAAAATATATGTCCTAAAGGTTTATGTAGCTCTGATGAGGGCCCCCTGGGTAACTGGAAGAGACTCAGAAGATGAAAACTACAGAAGGTGATAAGAGAGGGGGAGGTGGATGGGCAATTATTTCTGATCTAGAAGGAAGAGGTAGAACAAATTATTCTAATGGTAGGTTTCAGAGTAACAGCCGTGTTAGTCTGTATTCGCAAATACAGGGGGTAGCCTATTTCCTCTTGTTTTTTCCTACCCCCCCCCCCAGATGTTCTGGTTTAACTTGGATTTAAACTTGGAGAGTGGTCAGTTTGGATGAGCTATTACCAGCAGGAGAGTGAGTTTGTGTGTGTATGGGGGTGGGTTTTTGGAGGGGGGTGAGGGAGTGAGAGAACCTGGATTTGTGCAGGAAATGGCCTAACTTGATTATCATGCACATTGTGTAAAGAGTTGTCACTTTGGATGGGCTATCACCAGCAGGAGAGTGAATTTGTGTGGGGGGTGGAGGGTGAGAAAACCTGGATTTGTGCTGGAAATGGCCTAACCTGATGATTACTTTAGATAAGCTATTACCAGCAGGACAGTGGGGTGGGAGGAGGTATTGTTTCATATTCTCTGTGTATATATAAAGTCTGCTGCAGTTTCCACGGTATGCATCCGATGAAGTGAACTGTAGCTCACGAAAGCTCATGCTCAAATAAATTGGTTAGTCTCTAAGGTGCCACAAGTACTCCTTTTCTTTATTCTAATGGTAGTTTCTCAGGAGCACACTCTGAATACCAAGCTGATTGCTATAACTGAATGTAAATGTAAAGCTCTTGACAGTGAGCTTTCCTTCACGACAGACGTGTCAAGATTAAAAACATCAAAACCATCTATAGATCCTCCATAGTAATTGGTCAACATTTTAAAAGGTTGGAAAAGTTCCATCAAAACTTTTTTCATTTAAATGAGAAAACGAGGGGAATTAGTGAACATCATTTGTTTTTCAAGTAAAAATGCATGGGAAGAAGAGCAGTGTTGTTGTAGCTGTGTTGGTCCCACAATATTAGAGAGACAAGGTAGATGAGGTAGTATATTTTATTGGACATACTTCTGTTGGTGAGAGAGACAAGCTTTCGAGCTTACACTGACCTGAAGAAGAGCTTGAAAGCTTGTCTCTCACATCAACAAAAGTTGGTCCAATATCCCACCTTGTCTCTGGGAAGAAGAGCGTCATGCAGTAAGTAGTACATGTCAGTGGAAATATCAAGAAGGTGAAGAAATGCTCATCAACTCAGGAAGCAGTGAAGGCATAGGAGAAGCCGCTGTGGAGATAAGTCTTGAGCCAGCTGATGGAACAGATCATGGATGCTTACCAAAACTATAATATAATAATATGCATAGCACTCCTAATGCTTTCTATCAATAGGTCTCAAAGCACTTTTAGAAAGGAGGGATAAGGGTTGTATAATTTTCTCCCCTTACAGATGGGAAAACAGAGGGGAAGTGCCTTGCCCAAGACATGCCACGAGTTATTGACTGAGCTTGAAAGAGTATTCAGGCCTCCTGAGTCCAGGACTGCACTGCCTCCCTCCAGCATACTGCATGCTGTCTTCTAGAATCCAGGTGGCAGCAGAACGATGAAGGGAAACTGTTCTTTTGGGAAAGGACTGTATCTGCATATTTATTGGCATAGAGTCTTTCATAACAGGGCCCAGTCATGACTGGGGCCTCACAACATATTAAATACAGACATATTAAATAACAATAACGAGCAAATCAGTTAACACTGTTATACCAAATGGTTCCTTCATGTAATAATAAGGAGCAAATGTGGTTCAACAGCCAGGGAGTGGGGATATAAACAGAAGTCAGCATGTTGGTAAAACCACTGAGAATTCTGCAGTCACCTTTACAGTCATGAAATGTGTATATACTCTGTCTAATCCAGTGGAACCAATGACTACTGGTTACTGAGGACTTGGCTTGAAACGCTGACAGTTACATCACACCTACTGGGAAATGGATACGCATCATCAATATAGCTCACCATTAATGTGGGTTGGGTGAAATCATTGAACAGGTCAGGTGCTATGAATGTGACCTTATATGAATATAAGTTTCATTCAGCCCAGAGTAGAATAGAACAGACTGCCTTTGCAACAAGAATTTTTTTTTTTCATTTAAATCTGCTGTAGAGAAATAACTGACACCAGCAATGTTAAACTGAATAAGTTTAACTGAATCAGTAGGTTCAGGATCCTCACATCAGCTCTGTGTTTGCTTTGCCTGGCTATAAACAGTAATTTTTGTGCAAAATATCAGTAGCTTTCTTTATTCCAGTATGATGTTCCAGAGGATAGAATTTACAATGCACCAGGTTTTGTTTATTAGCAGGAATAGGCCCTTCAGCAAATTAGTCATGTACAATACAGCTACTTTTCTTCCTTGAGGGGTCAGAGCCTTAGGTCCCGTGTCAAATTGTACAGTAGACAAATTCTGAAGTTGAACCAATTTTATTTCTAGTTCACAAATTACTTGATTGAGTCAAATGCAGTCATGAGGTGGAAAAGTGGCGATAGATGAGTATGTTAAATGCACTTTAAAGAAAAGTGCCCCAAGAAAGCTGTGAAGATGTGTTCAGCTGCATAATATCAGATTTCCCGTGAAAAGGGTAGCCACTGATATGCTCGAGAGCTACTGCTAACAGAATCATGATTAGTGCAGCCTATTTGCACCCCATGTAAAGTCAGCTTTCCAGGATCCTGGAGAAGAAGCTAGTAGTATTTTAGCAAGGTCTGATGCTTTGTTATTTGTATTGTATTTGCAAATAGACTTTAAATTTAGCCCTTTTCCAGAGGATAATAGATCAGAAATACTCACTAAGAGAGGGGAGGACACTGACAGCTTCATTTCTCCCCGCTGATCAACTGAAAGTTATGCTCAGTGTGCCAATAGAGAAAGGAGAGATACTTAAACCTGGTAATGCACCAGGTAATTACCTAAGTTTACTAGAAAAAACTGAATGGGAACCGTTTGCTGGCTAGTAGGATTTCACTGTGAGATATTAGTTCAAGAACTGTGTCTGAAACTTGAAGGATTATAAAGTCTATCTAGAGTTCTTCTTCAGAGAGGCTACTGAGTTCAGCTAATGGTAATTTATTGGTTTTAGTTCTAGAGGTGTACTCTTCAGAAATGTGTACATGTAAGGTTGTGTACTAAGTCCATGTAAATCAGTGTAATTCGGCTCTGATTTACACCAACTGGTGATCTGGCTCATAACATCTGCAGTCATTGTTGGAACAGTTAAAATGTTAGCATGAATGTGACCTGACCATATCTCCAAGGCTTTGTTATGGAGACACAGTTAGATCTCGTCCACACTACACATCTTAGCTGTGCTGCAAGCAGCTAAAGTTGAATTGTAGATGGGACCGGTCTAGTACAGTAGTACGAGTCAGATACTCCTCTGGTGTAAATCAGAGGAATTCCATTAACTTGAATGGAGCAGTGCTGATTTACACCAGATAAGAATCTGGCCCTATGTTTGTTAATACAACATGAAAATGCGAGTGAAGGATCAGATCATCAGCTGGTGTAAATTGGTATAGCTCTATTGAAATCATTGGAGCTTCGCTGATTTACAGCAGCTGAGCATCTGGGGACTGTAGTGTTCTATTATTGAGCTTTAGTGGATAATTAAGTATGAGGAGATGGTGCACCATATACAGTTTTTCTTTGTAGTAGAAAAACAGGATATTGTTGAATTTTTAATAAGAAGTCATTCTTGGTGTGCAAATTCCATTATTTAGTGTGAGAATGTGTAAAGCATGAGTGAATCAATCTCATGGTCTTTATTTTAAATGGTGTTAGTTATCAAAGCATTTTCTGTAGTTCACTGCATGCTTTAAATAAGCTGGAATTGTAAAGGTATTATATGTTATGGAAGGGTTAAGAAGTGAAAGCTAAAGAGCCTGAAGTGTCATTGTTTTAGTACCAGCAGTGTTATGTCTCTTCTACAGTGCATAAAGAAAAAAAGAAATGCTGACAAGAAAAAAATATAACACTTTAAAAACTTTCCCAAGTCTTAGGAATGTACTTTTACATTTGTGCCAGTTACAGTAATTAGTAAACTTGTTCTTAATAGTGTTGTTAAAATGTATTTTTTCACACTTTCTCTGACTTTGACACTGCTGCTTTTGAAACTTCATTTTGCACTTTGTTCCATTGTTCTTTAATCTGCTGCACTTTGCATTTAGTATCACTGAAATTTCGTACTTACTATGTCAATAACATCTGGCAAAATTGCCACCTATTAAGAGTAAGTGTTCTTTTTTCTCCTGTGAGAAATGTGATGGTGTATTATATTGGTTTCCCTTGAGAGGCTAAGGAGACAATTTTAAAGCAGATAAATGCATTAAAGAAATAACCTGAACTACAAGAGAAGGTTAACGAAAGTCAGAAACTTTTTTTTAACCTTTTTTTTCTTTGTTATAAGCATTTGGGGAGTGACAAAATAGTTCAGTTATGCAATCTTCTGCACATTTGGATGTATGCTGCCTTTCACCATGGTGCTGCAGGATATGTTGTGTTCTCATAGGCTTTTATCTGCATCAATATTTTTTCTGCCCGTGTTGGATAGGTGTCAGCTCAATGATGAGTTGCATCCCGCGTGCTTGTAAGTTGTATGCTGTCAGATGGTTATAAAAACATGAATAGAAAAGGAGTACTTGTGGCACCTTAGAGACTAACCAATTTATTTGAGCATAAGCTTTCGTGAGCTACAGCTCACGGTTGGCAACGTTGTTTCTGGCCACGTGTAGGGGTGCAAAGGGGATACATGATCCCTCCGTTTGTGTTCCAGTTCGGTGATCAAGCACAATTCTGTTTCTTATGCTCCAGGTTACTGCTGATGGCAGAACTATGCTTTCCAGAGGAGACTGGATGGTTTGTGAGTGGGTTCATGACACAAAGTCCTTGTGCCCTGCCCAGCAGAGCTGTAAAAGTCTGATAGTCTCCCCCAGAACATCAGGCAGTATCATGCCTGCCTCAGGTGTAGTGCCTCTAAGGACTAGAGTGAGGCAATCTCTTCCCACACGTCTTGAGGCTGTGCCTTAAAGGCATGGTCTAGATTTTAATGCATGTAACATTTCCTCTAAATATAAAAAATAAGTGTTACCTGCAGTCCATATATCTAAGTTCCCTAAAAAACTAAAGAAGATACTTTGATTTACAGAACATCCGTGTAGGAGTCTCTTCTCCTTTGCTTTGGGGGTATAGTCTGGTCCGTGTAAGTGTCAAAATGAGGCTGAACTGCCAGGTCTGTTGCATGGAGCTGAAGGGTAAGATGTGGAAAACCTTCGTAGGGGAATTCTGCAATGTTCTTCACACCGTGAGGCTGATTTTCATATCGCCACATTTCATAGCCGCGAGGGAATGTGAGCTGGAAACTGTTTGTTGGAGGGGGTTTAGCACCTGACTCGGAGACCAAAAAGTCAGTGGGAATCTTTCAGTTGATTTCAGTGGGCTTGGATCAGGTTTGTGGTGAGCAGATATGTGAATTGTATGGACTGACCTCAAAACCTTGAGGGATAGGAATATAATGAGCTGAGACATAGTTGTGTGGGATTCTGGCACCCTTCTGGATTAGGGAAAAGAATTTTGTCTCTTCATACCCCCATGTCCGTTCCCTGCTCTGCAAACTCTGTTAGGTCTAGCTTTGCACAGGGGATGTAAATTTCCTTCCCAGCTCCGTGCACAACTCTAATTTCACAACGAGAGTTATGCATGCGTTGCATCGGGGAGAAAACAGACTGGCTCTGAACTCTGCAGAATGTATCTGTCCCCATGGAAAGCAACATAACAACTAGCCTACAAGAAACTGATTTTTTTTTCTTTTTAGTTGGCACATTGGACTATAACAGTTGGCCTAAACTGCGCCTACTGTTACCAGGTAAATCGATGTATTACATCTTCCAACTCCTTCTACATGTGTGTGAAACTCCAGTATATAAATGGCTTGATCCAGTGTTTTTGAGTTCAACAGGAATTTTGCTTGAGTAAGGAATGTAGGATTGGGCCCAAATGACTATATAAGAGTGTGCCAAGTACTCCTTTATATGAAAGTATTGCTGAATATATCCGATCTGCTGAAATATTGTAATATTGAAACAATATTTCAGTTTTGCTATTTGGCTTCAGTACAAACCACTTCTTGTTTTTCGCAATTTACACAGAATATTTATAAGAGAATTTACTTCATTATAAACATACCCAGATGATGTGAAAGTGCCTAAACTTTGAATGTCTGTCTTAGAAGACATAGAAACAGCAGAAGAAACAGCAGCACATTTTAACATTGTCACGGTTTTCTTTCTTCTACATATACAATTAAGGCTCAAATATTTGCATCTGAATTGATCCTGAATTATAATCTGAAGTTTACATACCACTGATTACAGATAATGAGGCAGTGAAGAACAACAATTGTATGTCTTCTCCCATATTTCTCCTTTTTTAAAATGTCCCCCTCTTCATTCTTTATTGGTTACAACTTAACGTACTTTCCCTGACATGAATACATTTGTTTCCTATAAAATTGCTCCTTTGACAGTATTAATTTTAACATAATTTTAAAGCACAAAGGATTATTCTGAACGATACACAGATAAGGACCTAATGAGCACAAACATCAATCAAACAGCTCATGTGTTGTCCTGTGTCATCCAACTGGATAATGTAGGCCTTGTAGTTAGCCTTCTTTGTATTACTGAAGTCGCTTCTAATTTCTTAATTTAGAAAAGATGTCTCACTGATTTCTATTGAAAATCGAGAATTTACATCAGTGGTTTCTAAACTCTTTCCAGCCAGGAGCTCAGTAGGGAGCTGTAGCCTGTTGCACAAAAAGAAACAGCCTCCAACAACAATTTTTCAGTACAAGGCAAATTATGGTATCTTATATAGGACCTGATTGTCCAACCCTTACTCCCCTTGACTTCCATGGGACCACTCATAGCGCACAATACTACTCAGCTTGGGTGAGGGTATAACAATGTGGCCCAACTAGGGGAAACTGCTTTTGGATGATTACTGTTGTCTGTCTTCTTCTTTTCCAAGCTATCCATGTACTATTGTCTCTCTCCCTTTTTCTTTTGTTTTGGGTCTCTCTGAGCCTCTCTGTTTTTCTCGTAAGGTGTTTTTTTTTGTTTTGGTTTGGTTTTTTTCAGATTCAAGTTAGTGCCTGGAAAGTCAAACTGTAAACCTCTTGCTTTGAAGCCTTTTATCCGTGATGCAGACCATAGCCATAGAATCATAGAATATAAGGGTTGGAAGGGACCTCAAGAGGTCATCTAGTCCAACCCCCTGCTCAAAGCAGGACCAATCCCCACCTAAATCATCCCAGCCAAGGCTTTGTCAAGCCTGACCTTAAAAACTTCAAAGAAAGGAGATTCCACCACCTCCCTAGGTAATGCATTCCAGTGCTTCACCATCCTCCTAGTGAAAAAGTTTTTCCTAATATCCAATCTAGACGTCCTCCACTGCAACTTGAGACCATTGTTCCTCGTTCTGTCACCTGCTACCACTGAGAACAGTCTAGATCCATACTCTTTGGAACCCCTTTTCAGGTAGTTGAAAGCAGCTATCAAATTCCCCATCCTTCTTCTCTTCTGCAGACTAAACAATCCCAGTTCCCTCAGCCTCTCCTCATAAGTCACATGTTCCAGTCCCCTAATAATTTTTGTTGCCCTCCTCTGGACGCTTTCCAATTTTTCCACATCCTTTTTCTAGTGTGGGGCCCAATACTGGACACAGTTCTCCAGATGAGGCCTCACCAATGTCGAATAGAGGGGAACGATCACGTCCTTTGATCTGCTGGCAATGCCTCTACTTATACATCCCAAAATGCCATTGGCTTTCTTGGGAACAAGGGCACACTGTTGACTCATATCCAGCTTCTCGTCCACTGTAACCCCAAGGTCCTTTTTGCAGAACTGCTGCCTAGCCGCTCAGTCCCTAATCTGTAGAAGTGCATGCAATTCTTCTGTCCTAAGTGCAGGACTCTGCACTTGTCTTTGTTGAATCTCATCAGATTTATTTTGGCCCAATCCTCTAATTTGTCTAGGGCCCTCTGTATCCTATCCCTACCCTCCAGTGTATCTACCACTCCTCCCAGTTTAGTGTCATCTGCAAACTTGCTAAGGGTGCAATCCACGCCATCCTCCAGATCATTAGTGAAGATATTGCACAAAACTGGCCCCAGAACCGACCCTTGGGGCACTCCACTTGATACCGGCTGACAATTAGACATCGAGCCATTGATCACTACCCGTTGACCTTGACAATCTAGCCAGCTTTCTATCCACCTTATAGTGCATTCATCCAGCCCATACTTCTTTAACTTGCTGGCAAGAATACTGTGGCATGACTTGCCCTTGGTGAATCCATGCTGACTATTCCTGATCACTTTACTCTCCTCTAAGTGCTTCAGAATTGTTTCCTTGAGGACCTGCTCCATGATTTTTCCAGGGACTGAGGTGAGGCTGACTGGCCTGTAGTTTCCCAGATCCTCCTTCCTCCCTTTTTTAAAGATGGGCACTACATTAGCCTTTTTCCAGTCATGCGGGACCTCCCCCGATCGCCATGAGTTTTCAAAGATAATGGCCAATGGCTCTGCAATCACATCCACCAACTCCTTTAGCACTCTCGGATGAAGCGCATCCGGCCCCATGGACTTGTGCTCATCCAGTTTTTCTAAATAGTCTGGAACCACTTCTTTCTCCACAGAGGGCTGGTCACCTCGTCCCCATGCTGTGCTGCCCAGTGCAGTAGTCTGGGAGCTGACCTTGTTCGTGAAGACAGAGGCAAAAAAAGCATTGAGTACATTAGCTTTTTCCACATCCTCTGTCATTAGGTTGCCTCCCTCATTCAGTAAGGGGCCCACACTTTCCTTGACTTTCTTCTTGTTGCTAACATACCTGAAGAAAACTTTCTTGTTACTCTTAACATCTCTTGCTAGCTGCAACTCCAAGTGTGATTTGGCCTTCCTGATTTCACTCCTGAACGCCCGAGCAATATTTTTATACTCCTCCCTGGTCATTTGTCCAATCTTTCATTTTTTGTGAGCTTCTTTTTTGTGTTTAAGATCAGCAAGGATTTCACTGTTAAGCCAAGCTGGCTGCCTGCCATATTTACTGTTCTTTCTACGCATTGGGATGGTTTGTCCCTGTAACCTCAATAAGGATTCTTTAAAATACAGCCAGCTCTCCTGGACTCCTTTCCCCCTCATGTTATTCTCCCAGGGGATCCTGCCCATCAGTTCCCTGAGGGAGTCAAAGTCTGCTTTTCTGAAGTCCAGCGTCTATATTCTGCTGCTCTCCTTTCTTCCCTGTGTCAGGATCCTGAACTTGACCATCTCATAGAATCATAGAATATCAGGGTTGGAAGGGACCTCAGGAGGTCATCTAGTCCAACCCCCTGCTCAAAGCAGGACCAATGCCCAATTAAATCATCCCAGCTAGGGCTTTGTCAAGCCTGACCGTAAAAACATCTAAGGGAGGAGATTCTACCACCTCCCTAGGTAACGCATTCCAGTGTTTCACCAGCCTCCGAGTGAAAAAGTTTTTCCTAATATCCAACCTAAACCTCCCCCACTGCAACTTGAGACCATTACTCCTTGTCCTGTCCTCTTCTACCACTGAGAATAGTTTAGAACCATCCTCTTTGGAACCACCTCTCAGGTAGTTGAAAGCAGCTATCAAATCCCCCCTCATTCTTCTCTTCTGCAAACTAAACAATCTCAGTTCCCTCAGCCTCTCCTCATAAGTCATGTGTTCCAGACCCCTAATCATTTTTGTTGCCCTTCGCTGGACTCCCTCCAATTTATCCACATCCTTCTTGTAGTGTGGGGCCCAAAACTGGACACAGTACTCCAAATGAGGCCTCACCAATGTCGAATAGAGGGGAACGATCACGTCCCTCGATCTGCTGGCTATGCTCCTACTTATACCTCCCCAAATGCCATTGGTCTTCTTGGCAACAAGGGCACACTGTTGACTCATATCCAGCTTCTCGTCCACTGTCACCCGTAGGTCCTTTTCCGCAGAACTGCTGCCTAGCCATTCGGTCCCTAGTCTGTAGCGGTGCATTGGGTTCTTCCGTCCTAAGTGCTGGACTCTGCAATTGCCCTTGTTGAACCTCATCAGATTTCTTTTGGCCCAATCCTCTAATTTGTCCAGGTCCCTTCTTATCCTGAACTCAACCATCTCATGGTCACTGCCTCCCAGGTTCCCATCCACTTTTGCTTCCCCTACTAATAGTTTGTGAGCAGCAGGTCAAGAAGAGCTCTGCCCCTGGTTGGTTCCTCCAGCACTTGCACCAGGAAATTGTCCCCTACACTTTCCAAAAACTTCCTGGATTGTCTGTGCACCATTCATGAAGTGTGGGGGGGTCCGGGCCCTGCACCCCCTTCTTGGGATTCACCGTGACTCTCAGCCAGCCAGTAAAATGGAAGGTTTATTGGATAATAGCAGCACAGTCTAAAACAAAGCTTATGGGTACAACCAGGACCCCTCAGTCAAGTCCTTCTGGGGGGCAGGGAGCTTAGACCCCAGCCTTGGGTTTCCCTGTGTTCCACCACACAGCCCGAAACTGAAACTTTCTGCAGCCCCTCCTCCCCCGGGCTCCGTCCCCCTTCCGGGACAGGAGGCCACCCGATTTCCCTGCTCTCCAACCCTCTAGCTATCACCTTGCACGGGGGAAGGGCCCAGGCCATCAGCCGCCAGGAAACAGGGCGCTTGCTACTTTCTGCGTCTAGACCCCTGCACACACTTGCCCTCCAGGGCTCCGCAATGACCATACACCCCCATCCCACCACCCAGACACTCAAGAACTGCTCAGGAGAAACCGAGGCACCCCCACAGTACTCAGAGAAAACATCAAGAACAGTCTCACTTTGTCACACACCACTGTATTGCTCTGCCAGCAGATATCAGGGTGATTGAAGTCTCCCATGAGAACGATGGCCTGCGATCTAGTAACTTCCGTTAGTTGCCGGAAGAAAGCCTCGTCCACCTCATCCCCTTGGTCCAGTGGTCTATTGCAGAGTCCCACCATGACATCACCCTTGTTGCTCACACTTCTAAACTTAATCCAGAGACTCTCAGGTTTTTCTGCAGTTTCATACTGGAGCTCTGAGCAGTCATACTGCTCTCTTACATACGGTGCAACTCCCCCACCTTTTCTGCCCTGCTGGTCCTTCCTGAACAGTTTATATCCATCCATGACAGTACTCCAGTCATGTGAGTTATCCCACCAAGTCTCTGTTATTCCAATCACATCATAATTCCTTGACTATGCCAGGATTTCCAGTTCTCCCTGCTTGTTTCCCAGCCTTCTTGCATTTGTGTATAGGCACTTGAGATAACTTGCTGTTTGTCCTGCTTTCTTAGTATGAGGCAGGAGCCCTCCCCTCTTGTGCTCTCCTGCTCGTCTTCCTCCCGGTATCCCACTTACCTCAGGGCTTTGGTCTCCTTCCCCTGGTGAACCTAGTTTAAAGCCCTCCTCACTAGGTTAGCCAGCCTGCTTACGAAGATGCTCTTCCCTCTCTTCGTTAGGTGGAGTCCATCTCTGCCTAGCACTCCTCCTTCTTGGAACACCATCCCATGGTCAAAGAATCCAAAGCCTTCTCTCCGACACCACCTGCGTAGCCATTCGTTGACTTCCACGATTTGACGGTATCTACCCAGACCTTTTCCTTCCACGGGGAGGATGGACGAGAACACCACTTGTGCCTCAAACTCCTTATATCCTTCTTCCCAGAGCCATGTAGTCTGCAGTGATCCTCTCAAGGTCATTCTTGGCAGTATCATTGGCGCCCACATGGAGAAGCAGGAAGGGGTAGCGATCCGAGGGCTTGATGAGTCTCGGCAGTCTCTCCATCACATCGTGAATCCTAGCTCCTGGCAAGCAGCGGACTTCTTGGTTTTCCCGGTCGGGGCGGCAGATAGATGACTTAGTCCCCCTGAGGAGAGAGTCCCCGACCACCACCACCCGCCTCCTTCTCTTGGGAGCGGTGGTTGTGGAACCCCCATCCCTAGGACAGTGCATCTCATGCCTTCCAATTGGCAGAGTCTCCTTCTATAACCTTCCCTCAGATGTATCATCTAGTCCACTCTCCGCCTTAGTACCTGTGGAGAGAATATGAAAATGGTTGCTTACCTGTATCTGTGTTGCTGGTACATGGACACTCCCCTTTCTTCTTCTGGAGGTCACACGCTGCCAAATTTCTTCACCGTCCTCCTGTCCCCACTGTGCAGTCTGCTCTGAATCTTCAGAACGTTGTGCCTGTAGAAGCATATCCTGACATCTGTCCAGGAAATCTTCAGTTTCTCTTATGCAACGCAGGGTCGATACCTGTTGCTCCAGACCTTCTCTTCCAATATGGAGACTAGCTTGCACTTTGTACAGACAAAGTCGCTTCTGTCCTGCGGAAAAAAGACAAATGTGGCACATTCAGTGCAGGTCACAACAGCTGAACACTCCCCATCCATATTACCTTCC
The DNA here is from genome assembly GCF_965152235.1 of Eretmochelys imbricata. NCBI lineage: Eukaryota > Metazoa > Chordata > Testudines > Cheloniidae > Eretmochelys > Eretmochelys imbricata. The sequence continues at coordinate 107,198,466 of NC_135577.1, forward strand.
TTCTACGAGCTTCCTCGGGAGTTGTAGTAACTACTCAGAGAAGCCGGCAAGATGTAAGCCTCAGTGGGCTCTCCCCAGGCAAACTCCCTCTGTTAGCCTCTCTCTTTGCTGTTTGCGCTCAGCTGGTTCGCAGCTGACTGCCTTTTTATAACAGTCAGGCCCACTCAAGGCTCACCTGGAACAAAGCACTCCCAATTCACACTTTTCAAACAATCAATCAAGCACACGGTCAAACTGTCCCCACAACAGACACTCAGATACTCACCAACACAGCCCCCCTAATGCAGCACTTAGTGTACCTCCTCTCAGACAGATCGCAGGCAAACTCCCTCTGTTAGCCTCTCTGCTGTTTGCCACTCTCGTAGAGTATTTAAAAAAGCATCAGATTATAGGCAGAGAATACTCGGAGGGATTACCATCCCTGCTTATCTAAGTGAGTAGAGAGAAATATGGAGCAGAGAAGGAAGAGGGGAACATAAGAATGGCCATATTGGGTCAGACCAAAGGTCCATCTAGGCCAATATCCTGTCTTCCCACAGTGTCCAATGCCAGGTGCTTCAGAGGGAATGAACCAAACAGATAATCATCAAGTGATCCATCTCCTGTCACCCATTCCCAGCTTCTGGCAAACAGAGGCTTGGGACACCATCCCTGCCTATCCTGGCTAGTAGCCATTGATGGATACTCCATGAACTTATCTAGTTCTTTTTTGAACCCTGTTATAGTCTTGGCTTTCACAACATCCTCTGGCAAAGAGTTCCACAGGTTGACTGTCTGTTGTGTGAGGAAATACTTCCTTTTGTTTGTTTTTAAACCTGCTGCCTATTAATTTCATTTGGTGACCCCTAGTTCTTGTGTTTATGAGAGGGAGTTAATAGGACTTCCTTATTTACTTTCTCCATGCCAGTCATGATTTTATAGACCTCTATCATATTCCCCCTTAGTCATCTCTTTTCCAAGCTGAAAAGTCCCAGTCTTATTAAGCTCTCCTCATATGGAAGCTGCTCCATACTGCTAGTCATTTTTTTGCCCTTTTCCTATAACTTTTCCAATTCCAGTATATCTTTTTTTTTTAGATGAGGTGACCACATCTTCCCACAGTATTCAAGATAGGGGTGTACCATGGATTTATATAGAGGCAATATGATATTTTCTATCTTATTATCTCTCTCTTTCTTAATGATTCCCAATAATCTGTTCTCTTTTTTGATTTGCTGCTGCACAGTGAGTGGAGGTTTTCAGAGAACTATCCCCAGTGACTCCAAGATCTTTCTTGAGTGGTAACAACTAACTTAGATCTCATCATTTTATATGTGTAGTTGGGATTATGTTTTCCAATGTGCATTATTTTGAATTTATCAACATTGAATTTCATCTGCCATTTTGTTGCCCAGTCACCCAGTTTTGAGAGATCCTTTTGTAGCTCTTTGCAATCTGCCTGGGACTTAACTATCTTGAGTAGTTTTGTATCATCTGCAAATTTTGCCTCCTCACTGTTTACCCCTTTTTCCAGATAATTTATGAATATGTTGAATAGGCATGGTTCCAGTACGGACCCCTAGGGGACACCACTATTTACCTCTCTCCATTCTGAAAACTGACCATTTATTCCTCCTCTTTGTTTCCTTCAGTTACCAATCCATGAGAGGATCTTCCCTCTTATCCCATGACAGCTTACTTTGCTTAAGAGCCTTTGGTGAGGGACCTTGTCAAAGGCTTTCTGAAAATCTAAGTACACTGTATCCACTGGATCCCCCTTCTCCACATGCTTGTTGACCCCCTCCAAGAATTCTAGTAGATTGGTGAGGCATGATTTCCCTTTAGAATAACCATGTAGATTTTTCCGGACACGATTTCCTTTTACAAAAACAGAAAGGCGAATGGGGCTTCTCACAGGCGCAGGCATCTTCCCACAAAGATTTGATTGGAGCCATGAGGGGTAGATTCAAATGATCAGAGAACCAGATGCAGTTTCATGTGTTTAGTGTTATCACTAATCAGCCCCATTTGAAAAATTGCATATAAATCTGTCACAACCTTTTCTCCAATAAACTTGATAGCAAAACAATTTTCAAAGTTTAATACAAAAAAATTAAGATATCTTAAAACTGCCCCAATTCAATAAACATTTTGCAAACATGAAAACAGGCATGTTTCAACTAAAAAGGATTTTGTTGTGAATATGCTGACTTCTCCCACTTTGTGGATTACGGAGGACACATGTAGCTTCTGCTTTGACCCTGGTAGGCAGCTAAACCATGCAGTTATTATACAGTTTCTATCATCACACATCTTTGCTATTAACCTTTAGGTTTAAATGTTAAAATAGAACTCTTATTTAATCAATTAAAAAATAGCAATAATTACTGGAGTGATAATGGAAACAGAATGTTGACAAACAAAAATTCTAAGTACCTCAACATCTAATGGTGCTATTAAATATTAAAACACCAAGAATGATTTTTTTTTTAAAAAAAAGCATAGAAATAAATCACAGACAAATGTGCCTATGCTAAAACTTAATAGAACTAACAAACAATAAAAGCAAAACTGAAACCTGCCTATGTACCTGCTTCAGCAAACAGCTAAGCACATGCTTAATTTTAAACACATAAGTGATCTCTTCCCTATTCTTCAGAGGCTTGATCCTCCATATTTCCAAGCACTCTGGCCCAAATCCTCCAATGCATGTAAAAGCATATTTAATATTAGGTATGGGAGTAGTTCCATTAAAGACAATGCCTAATGTTAAGCATGTGCTGAAATGTTTTACAGTATCAGGTAAGTCAGCTCAGCACCTTGCAGCATCAAGCCCCTGATCATTTAAATCACACGCATAAGTCTCATAGGCCCTGATATGCTTATATTTTATTGAAGCCAATCAGTACTATTTTTAATTGAGATCTTCATTGGTCACAATGAACTGTTTAGCTGTCTTACATCTAGTGAATGGCCATGTAGAATGTTTAAGCAACTCTGGCTTTGCCTCAATCCCTTGATTTCGCTAGTCATTTATTACCGGTCCTCTAAAGCCTTATTTAATTATACTTTTTTTTTCTTTCAGTGACCTCAATAGACCCTAATAGGAAGCTCAAATAATACAGTATATGTATAACAGCATTTCAGCCAGGGAGGAAGAAGAGAACCTGACTACCAAACCAGAAGGGAAAACTGCTACACACCAGCCTGGTTATTAGACACAGAGAAGATGTCTTTGCCATCCCTCATGGTAAGCAGGTGGGCAGATAGAATATATGATCATTAATTTTCCTTGTATCTTATCAATAATTAATATTTCTCACGTATATTCTCTCCTGTGTAGGGTGTTATACCCTGGTCATCATTGTAGTTTCTGAGCACTTGTGCATTAAGCCATGTAACTACACATCCCTCAGTGTTTGTTCTAGCATCCTGTCCTCAGAGAAGTGTGAGCAGTGAAGTGTCTTGTTTTGGGATTTTTTTAATAGTAGTGTGTCTATATATACATGTTGCTTTATGTTTGTTAGAGAAAACGAGGTCAAAGAAACATAGCTCCCACATCCCTGTTTTTCAACATACTTTGCATGTGCTATGTAGAATGCATGTATGACACCATGAACACTTAGAGCACTATGTACAATACTTCTTAGATGTTTAGTTTGACATATTTATTTTAATGTTACTCTACACTAATAATGGGCTAGACTGTTTCATGTGTGGCAACCCATGTGCCACCCTTCAGGCAGCTGTAAATCTGGCTGAAAATGCCCAACAGACAATTCCCTTGGTGTAGGGAAACTCTCCGCTGGGCATTACTCAGCTACATCTGGGTCTACACCTCTGACTCAATCCCAGCTGTGGGAAAGGGGCAGGGAGGGGGCACAGCAAAGCTCTGCTACACTATACCTATCCACCCCGGCACAGGGTACATTAAGGACCCATGCTAATGTTGTAATTTAGAGCATCCTGGCAACAGCTCTAAGTGGTGTCAGGGCCAGTGCTGGTCTTTAGAATCAGGACAACCAAACAGGCTCTCTGGTGCCTCATTCTCACCCTTCTGGGCCAAACTGAGCTCTGGCACAGGAGAGAATCTAACTTCGGTGATTTTTTTTTTTAATGATGGACTGGCCCTTATTCCAGCACATGCTACTTACAGATGCAGTGCAGAGTAGGATACATTCCAGTCGGCTGCAAGTGGCTGAACTCCTTTGATTTCTTGTTTCATATCAGATTAAGTGACTGGAAACCATTTGATATTCCTTTTCAGTTTTCAGAAGAAACTGGTTTATGGTTAAATCTTGTCCATATTAGAAAGATCCATATATACGCTAATGCACATACTGCTTTTAGGTGTGATTATCTCCAATCTCAAATCTGAGATATAGTTAGTTCTGGTCACTTGGATAGGTGACATTCTAGGAAAATGCAGGAAGTAGAGATTTTGGTGACTGAATAGGTGGTACTCTTCCCTTTCTGTAGGGGGCGCTTGTTACTGAAGCATTGACACTAAGTAGGGACAGTATGACATTGGATATACCATCTTTTGAATGAGACATAAAACCAAGGTCCTGACTCCTTGTGGTAACTGAAAGAGCACAGGGCATTGAAGTATTGCCTGAGTAAATTCTGGTTAATTAGGGTAACTGCATTCAGCGTACTTAGAACATCCCTGTTGCAGCTTCATATGGAGAATTTATTCTTTGTGAAATCTCTTCTGCATTCTATCTTGTTTCAGACTGGCTGGCGTATTCTGCTGCAGAGGTAGCTGCATTTCAGTGGTGGGGTGAATAACATCTGTGTATATAATTTGGAATGCACTGTGGGATCCTAAATAAATGTAATATTTTTACATAAACAGTGTTGTTTGTTGTTGTTTTTTTTTAAATAGATCAGTATCTTATATGCATCTGTATGTTAACATCACCTGGTTAGGTGCTACTCCCAGGGCAAACCACAGGCTGAGAGCAGTGAAATCAATGGGAGTTTGGCACCTAGGCACTTTTGAGAAGCCCACTAGGCACGTGTCTGCATCTTTAGGTGCCTGAATACCTTTAAAATTGTGGCCCTTAGTTCTATGGTACATAGAGCTCCACTCTTCTGGTGGTCCTGACTACACACACGCAGCCCAACAGCCAAATGCTATTTCAGGTTGCCACCTGCAGCCCTATCTGACATCTGCTGCCACAGGCCACTGCAGATGTTGAATTCCTGAGCTTTCTTACCTTGCTGCCTCCTCTTTAGCTGTACTTCTAGACTTCCTGAACAACTCAGAGAGATCACCTAAGGACATAGAACCTCATAAATCAAGGGCTTTCAGGCGGACAGTCGCAAGATGAGGTAAGGGGCCTCTCTCAGGTACTAAGCATGGGATGGAACCAAGCATAGGAACTGGATGAAACCACATGTATATGAGATTTGGGTCCAAACTGGAATCCTGGATCCAAGTCACCCCTGAATTTTGGGAAAGCTGGGATCTGGATCTGAACTTGGTGACTTATTCAGTGGGCCCGAATTGGAAACCCAAATTTGTGAAAAGTCTGGATTTGAAAAAGAACTCAATACTCTAGCAATATAGTCTTCAAGTAGATGTCCATGAAGTCCAGATCTGGCTCTGTCTAAGTATCTGGATATGGGCCAGATTTTCTTTTTAAAATAATCTTAAATTTCTTTGTCATGAAAACCTCTTATATATTTTCAGACCTTTCTTTCAAAACAGCTGGTCTAATTACCAAAGCAGAATAAAAGTAGAAATTACATTAAACTATGTATTTGTCAGAAATTATATAGCTTTCTATACTATTTACAGGTCACCAGTGATATAGAATAATAATACTTACCTCACGTGGTTGTCATAAGGCTTAATTCATTAATGTGTTTAAAGCACTTTGACAGCTTTGGATGAAAAGTGTTGCAGAAGTTCAAAGTATTATTAAAAGAATGAATGAGATTAATGTTCCTAATGTTTTTTTTTCTCACTGTAGATTTTGCCTAAAATCAAAATCAAAGTCATAGGTTTTTTTTATTTTAAAACTTTTTCTGTAGCTGATCTTTATTGTAAATAACTCTCTCTTTCTCTGTGGTCTGTCTGTCTCTCTTTGCGTACTTCTTGATGGATACTCAGTTTTAGTGATTTAAGTTATTACTGCATGATATGGGCTCTTTAATAAGAAGGGTTCAGAGATGCTGAAACTTGCCTCATGAAGTAAATCTCCCCTCCAGTAAGAACCAAGTCAAGCTATACTTTCCAGTCAGAAAAGTAGTTTTCTGTAACAGCTTTTTTCATAACATTAGTACAATGTTTAATAACCTCTTCTGCAGAGAAATCCTGTCTCTGCAGAGAAATGTGTTGTTCTAAGAGCCTCAGAGATATAGATATAAAAGCTTTAGATCATTACTTGAAATCTCGCATTTTTAGATGCAGGATTTTTTTTAATTACAATAATTTGTACTGCTTTTTAAACCTGTTAACATCCATGCTGTAAAGGTGTGGGTAGGACTGTAAAAGTGAAAAAATATGTGCAATTTTCCTGGGTTATAATAAAACTCAGTAGAAGAT